>NW_026843710.1:5427857-5734821 GCF_030254825.1 Meriones unguiculatus
ACAATGTCAGGTTAGAAATGAAACTTTAATGTTTATTCATTGAACAGCATTCTTAGTAGGGAAGCTTCAAAAAATGTGGGATTAAGGGAAAATAGTCTCCTACTGTGGTCTTGGTTCTGACATTTCCTAGGTTTGAGTTAGAACTGAGCAGTTACTTGCATACTCATTAAATGTACCTTCACATTTTTATTGATATTAATAGGCAAACCAACCCTAGGGTTATTTGGGTTATTGAGTCTTTAAGAACAGGGAAAAGAGAAGCAAACTGGACATTTCCTAGGAATGGTTAGGCTGAAACTGAGAAAAATTGATGAGTGTAAAAAAAGAATTGAGGGCAAGATATTTTTCAATAGCTGGTGCTGTTAAACAGTAGTATTGCCACCCCTCTGTTAGCAGGGTTGCCTTGGATGACCTGGCTGAATTAGCAGCTGTGTCATAATAGTGGTCAGTGAAGAATGCACTTGGTATAAAGTTATACATTTAAAACTAAGCCTTCAGGACAGAGAAATGGGTCCATGTTAAATGCCTCAGACACAAAAACAACTGTGTCCTCCAGAAAAACACTCCAAATATAGCATTAGTGCCAGGACTGATCATTCAGAGGTGCCACCTGAGCTCATGGAGTCTGAGGTAGTTGGGAAACCACTAATTCATGGTTAGGATTCTCTGCTACATAATGCCTTCCTGGAAAGCAGGCCTTACAAAGCCACTGCCCACCTTTTGTGGAATTTTTTCTCCAGATTAAAATTCATTGTAAAAGTTGTCAACATCTCATTTTTATTTATTACATGGGAAATTAATATAATATACATTACACTTCTTTTCCATTGCTCCCAGGTTCAAATTCCTACCTTTGTGTCACACTAAATTTTTTCACTTTAAAATAAATCTATACAAGTATGTGTTTGTTCATATACTCATTGGAACATGATCAGGGTATCAGTGTCAAGTCCCTTAAAGAAAACTGAGTTCATCCTTGCCACTTCCTGACAATACCCATAAGTAGAATACTTTAGTTCTGTAGAGCTCTATGCTTCCTGACCTTGATCATAGTTTTTCTTATGAAATTATTCTTACAGTTTGTTCAAATTGCTCCCTCCCTCCTCTCCTTCCTTTCCACCTAGCTTCCTTCTACCCCTATGAATTTCTACTTCCATAATAGAGGAGTTACTTCTCCCCCTTCTGTCTGATCATAGCTTATGACATGGTATACATCAACTTCCTCTGTGGCCTGATTCTCAGGGCATTGTTCTAAATGTGTCCTCAATTCCCTCTATTTATGACACTCTTCCTGCCTCCTTTCCTGCAGGTTTAGCAGAGCTCTGAGGGGAGGGAGAATTTCATTAGGAAATCCCATTCAGTGCAGTGTGTTTTAAGGTCTATCTGCCTAATATCGGACTGTGGGTCTCTGTATGCAACCCATTTGATGCAGAAGGAAGCATATCTGTGGATCCAAGAACATGACCCTGATGTGTCAGTTGAGGGCAGAGATCAATGTATTTTAAAAAGTATTTCAAGCCTGGCTTGAAAAAATAATTAGTATGGCCTGAACTCAAAATTCATTTAACTGCCACCCAAACCCCCTAGTGGAAGCCTGGTTTGGTCTCAATAGATGTCCTATGAGAACTTTATCCACCAGTATTAGAAGAACTCCTGATTGAATACATATCATATTTGTCTTTTGGCATTTTAGTTACTTTCCACAGGATGATTTTTCCTGGTTATATCCATTTGCCTGAAAATGTATTGTTTTCATTTTCTTAGCTGAATAATACTCCATTAAAGAAATTTTCCATGTTTTCCCTGAAGGAGATTGTCAGTCCTGTTCTTTAGTCTTTGTAAGTTGTTGGGACTTTAATCATTGTATTGAATAACAAAGTTTTAGAATAAGAATGTTCTTTTAGCCTAGAATTTGCTTCTAATTTCTGGTTATATGATTAACAATGTCCTCTCAAAGTCCATCTATTTATATGAGGAGTCCCCAGTGATGAAATATCTGGATAGGGTTAGGACATGTGGCCATGTTAGATAATATAATTATTTTTGTTTCCCTAATTTCTTTCAGCCCTTTAATCTTTTGTATGCAGGAGGGATACTGATTTTTTGAGTTAATTTTGTATCCAGCCACATTGCTGAAGGTGTTTACCAGCTGAGGGAGTTCCCTGGTAGAATTTGGGGGTCACTCAGGTATCATATCTGCAAAGAGTGATATGTTGACTTCTTCCTTTCTGATTTGTATCCCCTTGATCCCCTTCAATTGTTTTATTTTTTAGCAAGGACTTCCAGGACTATGTTGAGGAGATATGGAGAGAGTGGTCAGTCTTGCCTTGTCCCTGATGTCAGTGGGAATGCTATAAGTTTATCTCCATTAAGTTTGATGTTGTCTATAGGCTTTATGTATATTGCCCATACTATTTTTAGATATTTGCCTTGTATTTCTGATCTCTCAAATAATTTAAACATGAATGGAAGTTGGATTTAGATTTATGCATCTAAAGAGATTATCATGTGTTTATTCATTCATTTTTAATATGGTGTATCATATTGATGGATTTCTATATATTGAACCATTCCTGCATACCTTGGATAAAGGCTACTTGGTCATGTGGATGATATATCTGATGTGTTCCTGTATTTGGTGAAAGGCATAAAGTACCTTGGTATGACCCCAACCAAGGAAGTCAAAGAATTTTATGTAAAAAAAAATAAGTCTCTGAAGAAAGAATTAGAAGGAGATATCAGAAGATGGAATGATCTTCCATGTTCAAGGTTTATCATGCTTAACATAGTAAAAATGGCCATTTTACCAAAAGCAATCTGTAGATTCAATGCAGGTTCCATCAAATTACCAACACAATTTTTACAGACCTTGAAAAAAAGTTCTTAACTTCATATGAAAAAACAAAAAACAAAAACAAACAAACAAACAAAAAACAGAATTGCTAAAACAAACCTCTATAATAAAAGATCTTCTTGTGGTATCACCATTCCTGATCTCAAGCTGTACTATAAAGCAACAGTAATAAAAACTGCATGGTACTGGCATAGAAACAGAATGGTGTATTAATGGAACTGAAGAGAAGACCAAGAAATAAACCCAGACACTTATAGACAACTGAGTTTTGACAAAGATGCCAAAACCATACAATGGAAAAAAAGAGCATCTTCAACAAATGGTACTGGTTCAACTGGAGTCTACATATAGAAACATGGAAATAGATCTATATTTATCATCTTGTACAACACTAAAGTTCAAGTGGATCAAAGAACTCAAAATAAAACCAGATACATTAAATTAGTTAAAATAAAAAGTGGGGACAAGTTCCTGAACAGGATATCAACAACACAGGCTTTAAGAGGAAAAATCAGTAAAAGGGATCTCATGAAACTTAAAAATTCCTGTAAAGTAAAGGACACAGTCATCAAAACAAAACAAATGCCTACAGATTGGGAAAAACTCTTCACCAAACCTCTATATGACAGATGGCTAATATCCAGTATACATAAAGAACTAAAGAAGTTGAAAATCAACAAATCAAGCAATCCAATTTAAAAATGGAGAACAGAACTCAACAGAAATGCTCAATAGAAAAATATGAAATGAGAAAAAAAAAACTTAAAGAAATGTTCAACATCATTAGCCACCAGGAAAATACAATTCAAAATGGTCCTAAGATTTCACCATATACACATCACAATGGCCAAGATAAAAATTTCAAGTGATAAAACATGCTGGAGACATTGTGAAGAAAGGGGACCTTCCTCCCCTGTTGGTGGGAATGTAATCTTGTACAACCACTCTGGAAATTAATCTGATGCTTAATCAAACAACAAGGAATAGGGCTTCCTCAAGATCCAGCTTTATCACTCCTAGGCATATACCCAGAGAGGCTCAAGTACACAATAAGGACATTTGCTGAACCATATTTGTAGCAGCTTTATTTGTAATAGTCAGAACATGGAAAGAATCCAGATGCCCCCAGTGAAAAATGGATTCAAAAATTGTGATACAGCTACACAAAAGAATATTACTCAGCAATACAAAAACAAGGAAATCATGAAATTTGAAGTTCAGTGTTGGGAACTGGAAAAGATCATCCTAAGTGAGCAACCCAGAAGCAGACAGGCAGACATGGTATATACTCACTCATATAAACATGTAATACAGGATAACCCTACTAAAATCTATACACCTAAAATCTATACTACTCAAGAGGGAGGACTCTGGCTAAAATGTTTAATCCCCATCCCAAAAGACAAAGAGGATAAACATCAGAAGAAGGAGAAAACAGTGAACAATTTAGGAACCTGCCACAGAGAGAGGACCTCTGAAAGGCTCTTCCCGACAAACAAACCAAGAAGATGCTGAGAATTTGGCCAACTATTTGGCAGTGTATGGTATCTAAAGAAAGAAGTGGGAAATAGTAAGATCTGGAGAGGCCAGAAGCTCTACTAGGAGAGCAACATAACCAAAAAATCTGAGCATAGGGGTCTTTCCTGAGACTCATACTCCAACCAAGTATAACTCACATAGAGATAACCTAGAACCCCTGCACATAAGTAATCCATGGCAATTCAGTGTTTAAGTGGATTCCATACCATGGGAAGAGGGACTTCCTCTTATATGAATTGATTGGCCTTCACTTTGGTCACCTCACACTTATGGGGGAACAGTTTTACCAGGCCATAAAGGAAGGTACTGAAGCCCCTTCTGATGAGATCTGATAAACTACAATCAGAAGAAAGGAGAGGGGGACCTCCCCTATTAGTTGACTTGGGTAGGGTCAAGCATGGACAAGTGGGAGGGAATGTGAGAATAGGGGGAGGAGCTATGGGGGCATACAAGTTGAATAAAGTCTAGTTGATAAAAATTAAAATTAAAAAATATTTAAAAAATATAATTACTTTTGGATTTCTATTGTATGAGGGCATATTTGAGGTTGTTATGGCAATGAAAGTTATAAAAATTATGGAGTCTCTGTTTCTTGGTTTCTGTCAGTTTGTATCTTTGTTTTTGTTGGTCTTGGTCTCTTTATTTCTGAATCTGGGTCTCTAGATCTTCTGTGTGTCTTTTTGTCTCCCCTTCTCTGCCTGTCACTGGTGGTTCAGGATGAAAAGCTCTCAGCTCTGCTGGAAGAGTAAAACAAGATGAATGCTTGCTGACATGAAATCCTGGATGGTCTGGGTAAAAATATAAGAAAGATCCCAATTAAAAGCCTTATATATATTAAGTTACCTTGGTCAGGGAGCATTTTCCCAGTAAATATTTCCATGACAGAGAGCATATCTGTGCATTTAACAAATAATAATGGAATCTGTGATAATGTAAAAGTCACATGTATAGGACATGTGACCTCTTAAAAGAAACACGTGACCCTTTTTCTAAACTAAGATTCTTGGACACAGGAACTGTCATTTCTGGGTTGTGTGATGACAACGTGGTCTCCTACTGTGGTCTTGGCTCTGAAATTTCCTAGGTTGTGACTTTGAACTGAGCAGTTACTGGCATACTGACTAAATGGACCTTAACATTCTTACTGATATAATAGACTGGCAAGGTCTAGGGTTCCCTGGTGTATTGAGCCTTTAAGAGCAGGGAAAAGAGAAGGAAACCAGATAATTCCTGGGACTTGTTTGGCTGAAACAGAGAAAGGTCTTTGAATGTAAAAGGAAAACTGAGGGGCAATAAGCTATTTGACTGCTAAAGATGTTCCACACCAGTGATGCCAAACCTCTAAAAGCAGGGTTGCCTTCACTGACCTGGCTGGATTGGTAGCTGTGTTCTACTCAGTGGTCAGTAAGAAATAATCCTGGTCCTGTGATTTACAGTTAAAACTGGGCCTTTAGTACAGTGAAATGGGTCATTGTTTTATGCCTAGGACATAAGAGCTTCTGTGTTTCCTTCTGGGGTCCTCCAGACAATACAACAAAATGTGTTAGGGTCACTGCTGCTGAACTCATTACTCCCTGAACTCATGGGATCTGAGGTAGCTAAGTAACCACTTGTTCATGGCTAGATTTCTCTGCTACATGAGATCCTTGAAAGCATGCCTAAAAACTCAAACTCTGCCTTCCTCTAGTGGATTTTTTTCCATGTTAAAAGTCATTGTTAAAGTTGTCAGCATATTATTTTTATTGATTATGTGGTAATTTCATATAATATACATTACACTCCTTTGTCATTGCTCCTAGGTTCAAATTCCTACACATATGTCACACTGGAAATTTTTTTTAATACATCAATTGAAGGATGTGTTTTTTATTATTTTTTTTTTTTGAGTTTTCAATGCAGTTTATTCAGGAACCTTGAACAATCATCTGACCCTGGAGAAAGCCAGCCCACAGCTTAAATAGCCTCTGGGTAGCCAACCCCAGCGTGCCACGTGGGCAGATAGGTCCACATACATGGAAGAAAGCCAGATCCTCAGCCTTAGCCAAATGTGGAATTGTTTGTGAGAGAAAGCACTCACCATCAGGAAGGTGGAAGGCGGAAACCAGTCAATCTTTAAGGCATAACATTCCGCAGCTCTCTACGGTTCCCCCTTTTTGTTTTAGACGCATCAGGCAAGAGTAGAGGTCTGATCTCTGATATTAGAAATAAATTGGGACTTTGTACTGATGTTCACTTAGGTGTCATCCACCCAAAGAGCATCAGACACGTCAGATACCTTTTTCTCAGAGGTGGGACCTGGGGCATCAACCCGAATCAGGTTGCTCTTCAATCAGATATGCTTTTCTCTGGGTTGAAAGCGGCTGACCCTGAGTGCAGTGCTTAGCCTCGCATCCTGAGCATAACATTTTAGCTTTTTATGGTAGCCAACCATGCTTGGGGAGACTGTCCTGCTTCAATGGCTGTAAAGGCCTGAATGGTCATGGCTGCATTACACTGTTGTGAGAATCTAATCTTGCATATATACCACAGGCAAACCAAGGAGACCAACACCAGAAGGCCTGCTAAAGCTCCCATGCCCGCCCATTCCTTCAGATGATTCATGGCTGCAGCACTCCATGATGATAATCCTGTGGCTCGTCCTGTGTCCACTCTGGTAGAATTTACTGTGACAATGGCCACTCTCAGCTGCTCCATCGTAGTATCGAATTCTCCAGTCCAATTACCTAAAATATAGCTCGACAATTGTTTAGACAGATTTGCAGCACAGGAAAAATTCTCATGTTATATGCTAGTGAATCAAAGTCCAGCATATTTTCATTGACAGCCAAGTTGAGCGATTTGACATAGGGTATCAATTTGCTCCTGCACGAGGTCAATCCTCTGATTGAACACCATCAAGCTTCCTTTTAGTTGAGCATTAATTCCTTTTGTACAATTAAGGTACGAGCTACATTGGCTAAATGATTATTCAGGGTCTGAGCAGTCTGCCCAGTATGACTCATAGCTAATGCACCCGTGGTAGCTCCAACAGCCGCCAATGAGATGGCAGTAACAATGGTGGCTGTAGTTCCAAGATTCCTTTTCTGTCTGAAGAGAGTCATGGTGTGAGGGGCATCAATGGCACAGGAACCCAGCGAGGCATGCGAGTAACCAGGGCTTACCTAAATTTACTAGCATTCCAGCATTGGGCAAAAAAGCAAGTATCATTACCACAATTACTTGGCTCTATCTGGCTAATAATGAATAGAAATGGGGGATATAAACAAACAGGTGTGGGCTTATAGGAAATATTATGAGAAGCCTTAACCCCCTCGTTGGAACATCCTGCATCAGTTCTAGAACTAGCAGAGGTAGTGTCCGAGGTCTGAGTAGGTTCAGGAGACCATTGCCCCCAGGGGCGAGACGTGCTCCATGCCAATTGACTAACTCCATGTTTTCCTCCACTTCTGAAAGTCATTTAAGGTTCTTCAATTATTTTTTCCCTTTTTTTTTAAATTTTTCATCAATTACACATTATTCATTCTGCATCCCCCCATAAGCCCCTCCCTCCTCCCCTCCCAATCCCACCCTCCCTTCTCCCTCTGCTTGCATGCCACTCCCCAAGTCCACAGATAGGGGAGGTTCTCCTCTCCTTTCTGATCTTAGTCTATCAGTTCTCATCAAAAGTGGCTACATTGTCCTCTATTATGGCCTTGTAAGGCTGCTCCCCCCAGGGGGAGGTTATCAAAGAGCAGGCCAATCAGATTATGTCAGAGGCAGTTCCACTTCACATTACTATGTAACCCACTTGGACTCTGAACTGCCCTGGGCTACATCTGTGCAGGGGTTCTGGGTTATCTCTATGAATAGTCCTTGGTTGGAGTATGAGTCTCTGGGAAGTTCCCTGTGTTCAAATTTTCTTGTTCTGTTGCTCCCCTTGTGGAGACCCTGTCCTCTTCAGCTCTTAATATTTCCCAGTTCTTACCTAAAATTCCATTCACTGTGCCCAACAGTTGCCCATCAGGCTCAGCATCTGCAGTGATAATCTGAAGGGCAGAGGCTTTCAGAGGCCCTCTGTGGTAGGTTCCTAGGTTGTTTCCTATTTTCTTCTGCTTCTGATGTCCATCCTCTTTGCCTTTCCAGATGGGGATTGGACATTTTTGTTAGGGTCCTCTCTCTTGCTTAGTTTCCTTAGATGCAGAGGTTTCAGTGGGTTTGTCCTATGTTATATGTCTATATGAGTGAGTATATACCATGTGTGTCTTTTTGCTTCTGGGACAACTCACTCAGGATGATCCTTTCCAGATCCCACCATTTACCTGCAAATTTTATGATTTCCTTATTCTTCATTGCCGAGTAATATTCCATTGTGTAGATGTACCAGAATTTCTGCATCCATTCTTCAGTTGAGGGGCATCTGGGTTGTTTCCAGCTTCTGGCTATTACAAATAAAGCTGCTACAAACATGGATGAGCAAATGTCCTTTTTGTGTACTTGAGCCTCTTTTGGATATATGGCCAGTAGTGTTATGGCTGGATCTTGAGGAAGCGCTATTCCTAGTTGTCTGAGAAAGTGCCAGATGGATTTCCAGAATGGTTGTACAAGTTTACATTCCCACAAGCAGTGCAGAAGGGATTCCCTTTCTCCACAACCTCTCCAGCATGTGTTGTCACTTGAGTTTTTGATCTTGGCAAAGCTCATGGGTGTAAGGTGAAATCTCAGGGTTGTTTTGATTTGCATTTCCCTAATGGCTAATCCGGTTGAGCATTTCTTTAAGTGCTTCTCTGCCATTTGGTATTCCTCTACAGAGAATTCTCTGTTTAGCTCTGTTCCCCATTTTTTAAGTGGATGACTTGGTTTGCTGCTTTTCAGCTACTTTAATTCTTTATATATACTGGATATGAGTCCTCTGTTAGATAAAGGGTTGGTGAAGATTCTTTCCCAATCTGTAGGTGGTCGCTTTGTTTTGATGACGTTGTCCTTTGCTTTACAGAAGCTTTTCAGTTTCATGAGGTCCCATTTATTGATTGTTGCTCTTAGAGCCTCAGCTGTTGGTATTCTGTTCAGGAAGTTTTCCCCTGTACCAATGAGTTCTAGGGTATGATCTACTTTTTTTTCAAGCTGATTTAATGTGTCTGGTTTTATGTTGAGGTCTTTGTTCCACATGGACTTCAGTTTTGTGAAGGGTGACATGTATAGATCTATTTTCATTTTTCTACATGTAGACATCCAGTTAGACCAGCACCATTTGTTGAAGATACTATCTTTTTTCCATTGTATGGTTTTGGCGTCTTTGTCAAAGATCAGGTGTCCATAAGTGTGTGGGTTTATTTCTGGGTCCTCTGTTCGGTTCCATTGATCCACCATTCTGTTTCTATGCCAGTACCATGCAGTTTTTAAAATTGTTGCTCTATATTACAACTTAAGATCAGGGATGGAGATACCTCCAGAAGATCTTTTATTGTAGAGGATAGTTTAGCAATTCTGGGTTTCTTGTTATTCCATATGAAGTTGAGAATTTTTTCTTTCCAGGTCTGTAAAGAATTGTGTTGGTAATTTGATGGGAATTGCATTGAATCTGTAGATTTCTTTTGGTAAGATGGCCATTTTTACGATGTTAATCTTGCCAAGCCATGAGCATGGGAGATCTTTCCATCTTCTCATATCTTCTTCTAATTCTTTCTTCAGAGATTTGAAATTTTTTTCATACAAGTCTTTGACTTCCTTGGTTAGGATTACTCCGAGGTACCTTGTGTCATTTGTGGCTATTGTGAAGGGTGTTGTTTCCCTAATTTATTTCTCAGCCCTTTTGTCTTTTGTATACAGGAGGGCTACTGATTTTTTTTCAGTTAATTTTGTATCTGGCCACTTTGCTGAAGGTGTTTATCAGCTGTAGGAGTTCCCTGGTAGAGTTTTTGGGGTCACTCACATATACTATCATATCATCTGCAAATAGTGATAATTTGACTTCTTCCTTTCCAATTTGTATCCCCTTGATCTCCTTCAACTGTCTTATTGCTCTAGCAAGGACTTCCAGCACTATGTTGAAGAGATATGGAGAGAGTGGGCAGCCTTGTCTTGTCCCTGATTTCAGTGGGATTGCTTTAAATTTCTCTCCGTTCAGTTTGATGTTGGCTATATGCTTGCTGTATATCTCCTTTACTATGTTTAGATATGTGCCTTGTACCCTTGATTTCTCCAATACTTTGAACATGGATGTTGGATTTTGTCCAATGCTTTTTCAGCATCTAGGGAGATTATCATGTGGTCTTTTTCTTTCAGTTTGTTAATATGTTGGATCACATTGATGGATTTCCGTATATTAACCACCCCTGTATACCTGGGATGAAGCCTACTTAGACATTGTGGATAATATCTCTGATGTGTTCTTGGATTCGGTTTGCAAGTATTTTATTAAGTATTTTTGCATCAATGTTCATAAGGGAGATTGGCCGGAAATTCTCTTTCTTTGTTGAGTATTTGTGAGGTTTAGTTACCAAGGTGACTGTGGCTTCATAGAATGAATTTCGTAATATTCCTTCTGTTTCTATTTTGTGGAATAGTTTGAAGAGAATTGGTGTTAGCTCTTCTTTGAAGGTCAGGTAGAATTCTGAGCTGAAGCCATCTGGTCCTGGGCTTTTTTTGGATGGGATACTTTTGATGACCACTTCTATTTCTTTGGGGGATATAGGACTATTTAGTTGATTTACCTGGTCCTGACTCAGCTTTGGTAAGTCAAATCGATCAAGAAAATTGTCCATTTCATTTAGATTTTCAAATTTTGTGGCATATAGACTTTTGAAGTAAGTCCATATGATTATTTGGATTTCCTCAGTGTCTGTAGTTATATCCCACTTTTCATTTCTGATGTTATTGATTTGGGTGATGTCTCTCTGCCTTTTAGTTAGCCTGGCTAAGGGTTTGTCGATCTTGTTGATTTTCCCAAAGAACCAGCTCTTGGTTTCATTGATTCTTTGATTTGTTTTATTTGTTTCCAATTGATTGATTTCAGCCCTGAGTTTGAATATTTCCAGCAGTCTAATCCTTCTTGGCGTGTCTGCTTCTTCTTTTTCTAGGGTTTTTAAGTGAGCTATTAGGGTGTTTGAATGCGCTGTCTCAAATTTCTTCTTGAAGGCACTTACTGCTATGAAATTTCCTCTTAGCACTGCTTTCATTGTGTCCCACAAGTTCGGGTATGTTGTGTCTTCATTTTCATTGATTTCTAGAAAGACTTTAATTTCTTTCTGTATTTCTTCCCTGACCCAGCTGTCATTTAGTAACAAGTTGTTCAGTTTCCATTTGTGTGTAGGCTTTTTGTTATTTCTGTTAATGCTGTGGTCCAGCTTTATTCCATGGTGGTCAGACAAGATACATGGGACTATTTCAATCTTCTTGTATCTGTTGAGGCTTGCTTTGTGACCCACTATATGGTCTATTTTGGAGAAGGTTTCATGAGGTGCTGAGAAGAAGGTAAATTCTTTTGTGTTTGGGTGTAAAGTTCTGTAAATGTCTGTTAGGTCCATTTGATTCATGACCTCTGTCAGAGACAATGTTTCTTTGTTTAATTTCTGTTTTGTTGAACTGTCCTTTGTTGAGAGTGTGGTGTTGAAGTCTCCCACTATTAATGTGTGGGGATCTATAGGTGCTTTAAATTTTATCAATGTTTCTTTCACAAATGTGGGTGCCCTTGTATTTGGGGCATAGATGTTCAGGATTGTGATGTCTTCCTGGTGGAATTTTCCCTTGATGAGTATGAAGTGTGTTTCCCCATGTCTTTTTATTAATTTTGGTTGAAACTCGATTTTATCAGATATTAGAATGGCTACTCCTGCTTGTTTCCTGGGTCCGTTTGCTTGGAAAGTCGTCTTCCAACCCTTTATCCTCAGGTAATATCTATCTTTGTGTCTTAGGTGTGTTTCTTGTATGCAACAGATTGCTGGGTTTTGTTTACATATGCATTATGTTAATCTGTGTCTTTTTATTGGAGAGTTGAGTCCATTGATGTTGAGAGAGATTAATGACCAGTGGCTGTTTGATCCCTTGATTTTAAGGTTATTTATTTCCTGTGTTTTCTTGAATGTAGCTAGCTTTCTTGGGTTGTATTTTCCCTTCCAGTGTTTTCTGTAATGCTGGATTTGTTTGTAGGTATTGTTTTAATTTGTTTTTGTCATTGAATATCTTGTTTTCTCCATCTATGAGGACTGAGAGTTTGCGGGGTATAGTAGCCTGGGCTGACATCTCTGTTCTCTTAGGGTCTGCATGATATCCGTCCAGGCCCTTCTGGCTTTCAAAGTCTCTGTTGAAAAGTCAGGTATGATTCTAATGGGTTTGCCATTATATGTTACTTGGCCTTTTTCCCTTGCAGCTTTTAGTATTTTTTCTTTGTTCTGTATACTTACTGTTTTGATTATTATGTGGCGGGAGGATTTTCTTTTCTGGTCAAATTTGTTGGGTGTTCTGTAGGCCTCATATATTCTAATTGGCCTCTCCTTTAGCTTGGGGAAATTTTCTTCAATGATTTTGTTAAAAATATTTTCTGGGCCTTGGAGAAGGGAGTCTTCTTTTTCCTCTATACCTACTATTCTTAGGTTTTGTCTTTTCATATTGTCTTGCATTTCTTGGACGATCTGTGTCAGGAATTTTTCAGAGTTAACATTTTCTTTGACAGATACATCGATTTCTTCCATTGTATCTTCTACACCTGCGATTCTTTCTTCCATCTCTTGTAGTCTGTTGGTTATGCTTACCTCTGTAGTTTCTGTTTTCTTCCCTAGATTCTTCCTTTCCATTATTTCTTCCATTTGTGTTTTCTTTAATTTTTCCATCTATCTTCAGGTCTTGAGTTGTTTTGTTTACTTCCTTCACCTGTCTGATTGTACTTTCCTGTTTTTCTTCTATTTCCTTCAACTCTGTTTCTTTCATTTCATTCAGTGTTTTAAGCATTTCCTTTCTAAAGGCCATAAACTGTTTGGCTGCAACTTCCTCTATTTCTTTATGGATGGCAATATTCTGTTTCAGTTTATCTTCCTCTATGTCTTTACGAATCTCATTTGTTTCCTCTGTTATCATCTTCATGAGCATACTTGTTAGGTCATCTTCTTGGATTTCAGTTATGGTGGGGTGCCCAGGGCTACTTGCCCCTGGGTTACTGGGTTCTGGAGATGCCATATTGCTCTGTCTTTTTTTGCTTGAGTTTTTACGCTGGCCTCTACCCATTGTGCTATCTTAAGTGTTTGGGGTTATTTTCTGGTGGTTCCTGGGGATCCAGTGGTGGAGAGAATCCCCTTTGCAGAAAGCTGGTTTTTCCTGAAGGTTGTCTTCTCAGCTTTTTGGGTATAGTCCCTGGATGGCTGGTGTTTTCTCACGAGTTGCTCACCTCAGGGATATAGACCTGAGTGGTAACTGTGGTCTTTGTTAGTCGAGAGGGTTCTCCTCTCACCCAGGGAAGTCCTGAGTGCAGCTACCCTGTTTCTGGGTTTCTTGTTGTAAATTTAATGATCAGCTGCTGTGATCCAGTTGGACATCAGGCGCACAGCAAATGTTTGTGCCTTTCTCTGGAGCCTGTGCTGGCACCTCGGCCCCACTAGTCTCCTAGACTTTTTCTAGGGAAGAATTGGGTGATTTAAGTCAGTACAGTTTCCTTCCTTCCCTGTGGATTCTCTGGAGACACGGACTCCCAGTGTCTTTTTTTGCCCTGGTGCACACTGCTCAGTGTCCGCCAGCTGGCTGGCTGCAGAAACTGCCTGTGACTGGAGCACAGCTGTGTGTTGGCAGCCCAGTCTCTGCCAGCTGTCTGGTGTGCAGAAACTGCCTGTGTCTGCCTTTGCGGCCTTTGGGAACCTGGGTGCCTCCCTAAGCTGGGTAATTTTCCGGGGACCTTTTGAGGTTGGGGGTGTCGGCTGAGTGCTCTGAGATCAGACCAGCTGTTTCCCTCCCTGTGTGTTTGCACTGGACAGTGAAACTCATTTGCTGGTGCCCTGGTGCCCACAGTTCTATCTCAGGTGGTGAGTCAGGTGCGCAGGCAGGCAGGGCTCAGTGCAGTAACCTGGGTCCCCAACCTGGCTCCAGGCTGGCTCCTGGGGTGCCTGTGGTCCCTGAGTCTTTTCCAGGGGATGTCTGGGTGACCTAAGGCTGGTCCCAGTCGTTTCCTGTACTCTGGGGTTATCTCCTGACAGAAAATTCCAGTCTCTGATAGTGTGGTACGCATGGTTCAGTCTGGGACTGTGACCAGAGACACTGGCTTGTGGCTCTGGGCTGGGGCTGGGGTTGGCGGCTGGCAGCCAAGCATCTGGCCGAACCGGAATCTCTTCTCTGGTTTAGCCAGGTGAGTTAAAAGCTGATTGAATCCCCCACCGTGGGGTATCCTCTCACCTGCGAAACACAGTGATTGTGTTTTATGGCCAAGAGTTCTGATTGCTGGTCACTGTGCTGATCCTGCTGCTGCTGCTCAGAATGAGAGTCCTCCCGGCACCGCCATCTTGCCCCTCCTAGAAGTATGTGTTATTCATATACTTACTGGAACATGATCAGAGTATCAGTGCCAAATCCCTTAAAAAAATACTGAGTTCATCATTGCTCCACTCTGGCACTCCCCCCAATAAGAAGCAATCAGTTTTCAAGAGCATTATATTTCATCACCTTGATCACAGTTTTTCTTATGTATTTATTTATTACAATTTGTTCACTTTGTATCACTACTGCTGGCTACTTCCTCTTCTCCTACCTGGCCCACCTCCACTTCTTGTTCTTCTCCTATGCCTTTTCTTTAGTTCCCTGATAAGTTAGTTCCTCCTCCCCTTTCTGTCTGACCCTAGCTTGTCAGGTCTTTCCAAGGCTGGCTGCATCATCTTCCTCTGTGGTCTGATTCTCAGGGCATTTTTCTCTGTGTGTTCTCAATTCCCTCTATTTATGACACTCTTCCTTCCTCCTCTAAGGCAGGCTTCCCAGGGATCTGAGGGGAGGTAGAATTTCATAGGGAAATCACATTTAGTGCTGGGTGTTTTAAGGTCTTTCTGTCTTCATAATATCAGACTGTGTGTCTCTGTATACAATCACATTTGATGCAGAAGGAAGCATACCTGTGGATACAAGAACATGGCACTGATCTATCAGTAGAGGGCAGAGAGCCACATATTTTAAAAACAACAGCCTGGGTTGCTTGAAAATTTTCATAGGATGCCCTGGGCCAACAATTAAATTAACTGCCATCTAATTACCCTAGTGGAAGACTGGTTTTCACAATAGATGGTGTATTGGAACTTTATCTTCACTATAAGGAGACCTACTAATAAGTGAATACATAACATATTTGTCTTTCTACTGTTATTTACTTTACCGAGGATGATTTTTCCTGGTTCCATTAATTTGCCTGAAAATATAATGTAATTTTCTTAGCTGAATAATACTCCTTTTAGGAAATGTTTCACATTTTCACTAAAGGAGATTGTCAGTTCTGTTCTTTAGTCCTTGAAAGTTTATGTGACTTTAATCACTGTATTTAATGTCAAATTATCAGAATGACTATGTTCTTTTAGCCTAGAATTCCCTCCATCTTCTTCCACTCCCTGGTGGTTTGAATTGCAATTTTCCCTTGAATGTCCCCTGTTAACATTGGGAGTCCGAAGTGAGGAAATATCTGAGAAGTGTTAGGAGGTATGGCCTTGTTAGATAATATAATACCTATAGGAGTTATATTATAGAAAGATGTGCTTGATGTTGATATGCCAATGATTATGACAAAATGGAGTCTCTGTCTCTTGGTCTCTTTCACTTTATATCTTTGTTTCTGTTTTTATCGGTCTCACTATTTTGTATATTTCTCTCTATCTCTTTCTCAGTCCCCCTCTCTCTGCTTGCCACTTGCGGAATAGTATGAAAACCTCTCAGTTTTGCTGAAGGACTATAACAAGTTGTCTGGTTGCTGATATGACATCCTAGATGGTCTCTTAAAAATATAAGCAAGTTCCCAATGAAAAATTATTTGTTCAAAGAATTGCCTTGGTCAAGGACCATTTTCCTAGTAAGTTCACTGACTGAGGACATGTCTGTGCATTTAACAAATAATAATGGAATCTGTGATAATGTGAAAGTCACATGTCAAGGGCACATGACTTTATTGAGGACCTCTTAAAGAAATATGTGATACTTTTCTTGAACTAAGATTCTTGGACACAGGAACTGTTGTCTCTGGGTTGTGTGCTTTCAGATGCCCAGATTGAGGCATGTCAGGTGGTCAGCCTTTTTCTCAAAAAGACTGTCCCCTTGTCACTTTTAATAACTCACTCTGGAACCTCTTACTGGCTTTCAACTGTTTCTTGACATCATTTTTCCTCTCAGCAAATCAGCATCTAACCATTGTGATATCATAATAGTATTAGGAAGTCATCATAGCATTGGATGTCCTAATATCACTGTGAAGTCTTACAGTTGTGAAGTCAAATAGTTTTTGATGTCAAAATTCCATTGCGTTGTCATACCAAAATCATGTAATACCATTGCGAACTCATAATAGCATGGTGATGTCATAATACAATTGTGATGTCATAGTAGCATTGTAATGTCTTAATATTGTGATGGCATAATAACATTGTGATATCAAAATACGTTTGTGATGTCCTAATAGCATTGTGATTTCCTACCATTGTGATATTGTAATAAAATTGAGATATCATAATTGCATTGTGAAGTCATAATAGTATTGTGATGTCATACTATGTTTTCAGTCCTAATAATTTTGTGTATCTTAATATCATTGTGAAGTTATCATAGCATTGTGAAGTCATATCATCGTGAAGTCATAATAGTATTTTGATGTCCAAATTCCATTGTGATGTCATAGCACAATCATGTAATAACACTGTGATGTCCTAAAAGCATGATGATGTCATATAACCATTTTGAAGTCAAAATACCATTGTGATGTCAACATAGCATTCTGATGTCAAAATACCATAGTGATGGCATAACAGGATTGTGATTTCCTAATAGCATGGTGATGTCATATTATTCTGATGCTATAAAATCATTTAGATATCAAAATAACTTTTAGGTCGTAATACCATTGTGATGCAATAACACCATTGTAAAGTCAAAATACCCTTGTTATGTCATAATAGCATTTTGATGTCACAATGCCATTGTGATTTCATAATAGCATTGTGTTGTCATCATAACACTGTGATGTTTAATACCATTCTGAAGCGATTATGCAACTGTGATATCATAATACAATTATGATGTCATATTACTGTGAATACATAATAACATTGTGAAGTCATAATAGTATTTTGACGTTATAGTAGTATTGGTATATCATAATGCCATTCTAATATCATGACACCATTGTTATGTCATAATACCATTGTGATATCATATAATTGTGATGTTATAAAAGTATGTGGATGTTATACTATTGTGATGTCATAATACCATTGGGCTATAATGATAACATTGTGATTTGTAAAAGCATTTGGATGTCATATTATTGTGATATCATAATACCATTGTGATATCAAAATACCATTGTGATGTTGTAATATCATTGTGATGTTATAAGAGTGTTGTGATGATGTAATAGTATTTTTATGTCATAATAACATTGTCATGGCAAAATTCCATTGATATCATACAACAATCATGTTGTAATAGCATTTTGGTGTCATAATAACATTATGATGTTATAATAACATTGGGATATCATGACGCTATTGTGATGCCATCAAAGCATTGTGATGTCATAATTCCATTGTGATGTCATATTATCATTGTGATTTCTAAATGCCATAGTGATATCATAATAGCATTTTGAGGTATAATGCCATTATGATGTCAAAATTTCATTGTGATGTCACAATACCATATTGAAGCCATTTTTCCATTGTGATGTCAGCATACCATAAGCTTAGGGTTAATGTTAGGGCTAGTTAGGGTTAGGGATTAGGTTTATAGTTAGGGTAAGCATTGTGTACCTGGGTTTTGACATTTTTGGCTATCTTTTGTACTCATTTTGATATGGGATGGAGAGTTTTGCTTTTTAAACATATGAAGTATTCTTTTTGAGTATTCAGTACTTAACTAGGCTGGTGTGTACTTTGCCAGTTGTAAGCCTCTGTGTCTGTCTTGCATTAGGCATGACCAATATCTATCCCCCTTGAAAATATCTCATGTTGAAAGGATAAGTCAGCTTCCAGAGCAGTATGACATGATAATTTAGTCAGCATGTAAAAGGTTTTTTGACATGGCAGGCGTGCACTTTGCATGATTTTTTCCCAGCCTAATTTCAGGTCCTTACACTGACCAACAGAACATATCTCTTAGGCCAAAATGACTTTGGGCACCAGTTTTTCTATGGATGTCCCACTTTCTGAGATTGGCTGAACTTTTCAAAGCATTGTGACATGATCTTTCCTCATATAAAACTCAAATTGATGTGAATTCAATCTAGAAAAAAGAACTTACATGGTAACATTAAGGAAAATTTTGTCATTGTGAATCTTAGACTATCTCTGCAAGTGGCTAAACAGCAGGATTTGCATTCCTAGCTTTTATTATGTAAATTAGACTGATCCAGGACTCACAGATATGCCTGTTTCTTTTTAGTTTGTATTGGGATTAAAGGCATGTGCCTTCATCAACTTGTTCAAATATTTTTTCCTCAAATCAATGTAATTGTAACTCAAAGCCTTTAAATGAAAATTAAGCAAAGAGACAAAAAAAATTTTAAGTTTTGAGTCACTTATGCTGTAATAAATAGAGCCCAGTTGATGGTTTTTTTGGAATTTAGTGAATTGATGGACCCTTACCAGAAAGAGTTTACTAGTATCTTGCAGCCAGAGAGCTCTGAGTTTTAGCCATTATTAATCTAATATTTATTAGAAAGAGTGCCCTTTCTAATGTCTGTTACTTAATATTCCATTCCTTGGTTATTTTCCCCATTTCTTCCTTTCACTTTCTTGGAGAAGTCCTCCAGGAGAGCCACCACCATAAAATACATTGCAAGTAGATCCATTACTATGACAACCAAAACAAATCCAAAGTGGATCAAAACACCCTCTGCTATTAATTATTTTTTTAAATTTTAGATGCAGTTTTAGGCCTAAAAGTCTAGAAGTCTGTATGCCTGCATTTCTTTCTTTCCAGACATGGCTGTTGAGTTGAGCTGAGCTGAGCCAACCACAGTAAAAGGAAGCCATGGCTTGTTTATCCTCCTGTTAGAATATAGCAGCAACCAGTTTTGTTATGTTAAGTCTCAGATCTATCCACAATAGGCTGTCTTTTGCTCCTGGGCCAGTTTAAGAGTCTCTCTTAAAGAGATAGTAATTGACCTGAGAATTTTTAGGTTTTAAGTTTAGGTTATAGGGGTTGGATTAGTGAGAGCTTATTCCCCCCACCAAATGATGTTAAAGTATGATTCAAAGGCTGTGGATACTTAGATTAGTTGGTGGTCATTTATTGTCCAGTTAGATTAGCTTTGTGCCATCTGTTGATAGTTATTAATATTTGCTATTTGAAATATCTTTTAGTTAAGCAGCAGTTATTCCTAAACTATCTGTATACCCCAATCACAACACAGAGACTGGAATTTATTTAATTAACCTAGAGCACAATGCTGGGCAATAGTTATTTCATCCTATACCTCTAAGACTGCATAGATTCCTAACATTCAGATTTCACTCATTATACGTGCTTTAGACATATCTTTTGTATGGTCCATCTCTACACGTGTTTCCAAGACCTCTCCTCCTGATTCTCCACCTCCCCTCCACTGCTTCCTTCCTCTTCCTCCCACTATGGACCAGGATGTCCCACCCTATCTTTTCCATTGCTCAGCATTGTATCCGGTTGAAAATACAGAGAACAAATGGTGGCATGTTTACACAAACTTGAGACAGGTGATTCATAGAACAAGCATCATAGTGCAATTTCTGGATTGAAACCAGAGAGTAGGGGACAGAAATCAGCATTTGAATGAACAAGGGTAAATTGTATACATTCCAAAAGAACTTTGTACCAACAATTTAATTTATTTACTTAATATGTATATATATTATATTATATTATATTATATTATATTATATTATATTATATTATATTATATTATATTATATTATATTGAGAATGTTCTGCCTGCATCCTGAATGATGGTACCAGAATTCATTATAGATGGTTGTGAGTCACTATATAGCACAGTATGTTAGTATGTCAGTTGTGGTTGATGGAAATTGAAGAAGGATATCTGTAAGACTAAACAATGCTCTTAACTTCTGAGCCTCCTCTCCAGCCCTTGTCCCAGTTTTCTTTAGTTCATATTTCTTAAATTTTTGGTTTCATAATACCATTGTGATATCATAACAACATTGTGATATTATAACACCATGGTGAAATGATAATACCATTGTGATGTCATAATACTAATGTGATGTCATAATTACATTGTGATGTCATAATACCTTTGTGAAATCATAAAACCATTGGGATGTCATGATACTCGTGTGATTTAATAATATCATGTGATATTATAATTCCATTGTGAAGTCATACCATAATCATGTCTTAATAGTTTAGTGCTGTCATAAAAGCATTGGGATATCATAATGAGTTTTGATGTCATAATGCCATTTTGATATCATCATACCATACTGATGACATAATATCATTGTGATTTTATAATAGCAATGTGATGTCATATTATTGTGGAGTCATAACACCATTATGTAGTCATATTAGCACTGGGATGTCATAATCTTTTGATGTCTTAATAGCATTGAGATATCATAATAGCATTATGATGTCATAATATCATTGTGATATTATCAGAACATTGTGACTCATAACACCATTCAGATGTCATAACACCTTTGCAATGTGTCATAATAGCATTTTGATGTCACAATATCATTGTTATGTCAAAATTCCATTGTGATGTCATACCACAATCCTGTTGTAATACCATTGGGTTATCAAAATAACATTGGAATTTTATGATGAAGTTTGATGTCATGAAGGCATTGTGATGTCATAATACATTGTGATGTTTTAATAGCATTGTGAAGTCATTCCATTGTGAAGTTATAACAGAATTTGTATGTCAAAATTATAGTATGATATCATACCACAAAAATGTCGTAATACCATTGTAATGTCATAAGTTCATTGTAAGGTCATCAGAACATTGTAAGGTCATAATCACATTGTGATGACATAGTAGCACTGTAAATTCATAACACCATTGTAAAGTCAAAACACCATAGCATAATAGCATTGTGATGTCAATAACATACTGAAATCATAATACCATTGGGAGGTTATAACAGTGTGAAGTCATAATAGTATTGTGATGAGAAATACCTTTGGTATGTATTAATAGCATTGTGATTTCATACCATTGGGATGTTGTAATAGCATTGAAATAGCATAATAGCATTATGAATTAGTAATAGCATTGTGATGTCGTCATAGCATTGTGAACTCATAACACCAATGGAATGTCATAATACCTTTGTGATATGATAATACCTTTGCGATATCATAGCATTGTGATGTTATAATAGTATTGTAATGTCGTATCATTGTGATGTTAAGATGACACTGTAATGTTATAATAACATTGGTGTGTCATAATACAATTCGGATGTCATGACACTATTTTAATATCATCATAGCATGCTACTCTAATACTATTTTGATTTCATAATACCATTGTAAAGAATTAGCATTGTGAAGTCATAATAGCATTTTGATATCAAAATTCCATTGTGATGACATATAACAAACATGACGTAAAATCATTGTGCTATCATAATAGCATGGTGATGTCATAATACCATTGTGAAGTCAAAATATCATTGTGAGATCATAATACCATTGTGACCTCATCATAGCATTGTGAATTCATAAAACCATTGTGATGTCATAACACCATTGTAATATCATAATTGTGTTGTGATGTCATAAAAATTGTCATAAAAGCATTGTGATGTACTCATAATAGAATTGTGACCTCTTAATATCATTCTGTTTTCAAAATTCAATTCAATTGTTATGTCATACCACAACATGTCATAATACAATTATGATGTCTTAATAGCATAGTGATATCATAATACAATTGTGATATCATAATATCATTGTAATGTCATAATAGCATTGTGAAGTCATAACAACATTGTGATAAATAATAGAATTGTGACATCATTATAGCATTCTGTTAACATACCATTGTGATGAAATAATTGCTTTTTGATGTCCTCATAACAATGAGATTTCCTAATATCATTGTAAAGTCATACCGTTGTGAAGTCATGATAGCATTGTAATGTAATAATTCCATTGTGAAGTCATACCACATTCATCTCGAAATGGAATATAATGTTATAATAAAATAGTGATGTCATAATAGCATTGCTATGTCATAATAGCATATTGATTTTATGAACCCATTGTGATATGATAATAGCCTATTGATGTAATAATGTTATTGTGATGTCATAAAACCATTGGGATGTCATCAAAGCATTAGAATGTCTTGATAAATTTCAATGTCATGATGCCATTCTGATATCAAAAAAACCATTGTGAAGTCATCGTAGTAATGTGATGCCATCATGTTATTGTGATAACACCATTGTAATTTCATAATAGCATTGTGAGGTCATATCTTTGTGTTGTCATAATAGCATTGTATTTTCATAATAGCATTGTGGTATTGGCATTGTGATTATATAATACCATTGTGATGTCATTTTCTTAGGTGAATCATACTCTGTTATGGAAATATTCCACATTTTCCCCAAAGGAGATTGTTAGTCCTGTTCTTTAGTCTTTTGAATTTGCTGGGACTTTAATCACTGTATTTAATGACAAACTTTTATCTTAGAAATCCCTCCATCTTCTCCCACTTCATGTTGATCTGAATTGCAATGTCCCCTTGAAACTTATATATTTACATGTTTAATCCCCAGTGTGGAAAAGTCTGGGAAGTGTTAGGAGGTACGACCTTCTTAGATAATATAGTTCCTATTGGAGTTATATTTTAGAAAGTTGTACTATGAGGTTGATATGCCAATGAAAGTGAACAAACAGAATGGAGTCTGTGTCTCTTGGTCTCTGTAATTTTACATCTTTGTTTCTGTTGGTCTTAGTCTCTCTAGTTCTGAATCTGTCTCTATAGCTCTTTCTCTCTCTGTTTCTCTCTGTCTCCCTCTCTCTCTCTGCTGCTTGTGGTTCAATATGAAAAGCTCTCAGTTCTGCTGAAGGCTACAAGAAGATGACTGCTTGTTGACATGACATGAACATGGATGTTCTTTCTGAAAATATAGGCAAGGTCCCAGGTAAATGATCATTGTTCAAAGATTTGCCTTGGTAGGGAGCATTTTCACAGTAAGTAATTCACTGGGTTAGGACATACCTGTGCATTAAACAAATAATAATGAAATCTGTGATAGAGTGAAAGTCAAATGTCAAGGACACATAAATTTATTCACAACCACTTGAAACAAATATGTGACATGTTAACTGAACTAAGAGACATGGACACAGGAACTGACATCGCTGCATTGTGTGCTTTCAGCTTCCCATATTTAGGCATGTAGGGCTGCTCAGCCTTTCTCTCAAGCAGACTATCCTCTTGTCCCTTTTAATAACTGGCTCTCAAACTCTTAGTGGCTTCCACCTGTTTCTTGATATCATTCTCTACTCAGCCAATCAGCACCTGAGAGAGTCTTGAGATTTCCATGGAGATGAGTAAACAAACTTTCCTCAGTGTCCAGTATCATGGACCCTATCCATTTTTTCTTGTGAAACATAACTGGTCTTTATCTCAACCCTTTATCCAGATCACACACCTTTACTCCTGTTTAACTCTGTGACAATGTCAGGTATGAAATGAAGCTTTAATGTTTATTTAATTGGACAGCTTTCTAATTAGGGAAGCTTCAAAGTGATGAAGTGATGCAGGATTAAGGGAAAGGTACCAAATGACAAAGTGGTCTCATACTGTGGTTTTGGATCTGAAATTTCCTAGGTTGTGGCTTTGATCAGAGTAGTTACTCGGGTCCTCACTAAATATACCCTCACATTCTTATTAATATAAGAGGCTAACATTGTCTAGGGTTCCCTGTGGTATTGAGACTTTAAGAACAGGTAAAAGAAAAGGAAACCAGAAAATTAATGGGCCTTGTTTGGCTGAAACAGAGAAATATTGGCATATATAAATGGAGAACAGAAAGGCAATAAAATATTTGACAGCTGGTGCTGTTTCACTCTACTGTTGCCAAACTTCTATGAGCAGGGTTACCTAGGCTGACCTGGCTGGATTGGCAGGTATGTCCTACTGAGTGGTCATTGAGGAACCCTGCTTCTCTTAGGGTTTACAGTTAAACCTGGGTATTTTGGAGAGAGAAATTATTGCATGTTACATGCCTAGGGCACAAGAGTAGCTGTGTTTCCTACCTGTCCTCCAGACAAAGCCCCTAAACATATTTTTAATGCCAGGAATGTTTGTTCAGAGGTGTAACCTGAGCTCATAGGTCCTGAGACAGCTGTGTAAGCACTAGTTCATGGCTAGGATTCTCTGCTACATAATGAGTTCCTGGAAAGCATGTCTTACAATGTCAAAAATCTGTCCTACTTTAGCGGAATCTTTTTTCCATGTTCATAGTCACTGTAAAATTGTCAACATATTATTTTTTTGATTATGTGGAGATTTCATATAATATACATTACCCTCCTTTTACATTGCTCCCAGATTCAAATTCATACCCATCTGTCACTCAATTTCTTTTTTGTTTGTTTGTTTAAAATAAACCAATTCAAGAATGTGTTATTCATATATAATCATTGGAACACAATCAGTCTCATTGTCAAGTCCCTTAAAGGAAACTGAGTTCAGCGTTATGCACCCTGACACCATCTCCCAGAATAGGCCATCAAGTCCTGAAGAGCTCTATAGCTCATCACCTTAATCATATTTTTCTTATGTATTTATTTATTACAATTTGTTCACTTTGTATTCTCTCTGGTGACCCCACCCTCTTCTCATTCCATTCCCACCCACCCTCCTTCTTATAACCCTATGCCCTTTCTATACTTCCCTGATAAGGGAGTTCTGATCCTAGCTTATCAGGACTCATCAAGGCTGGCTGAATCTTCTTCCTTGGTGGCCTGATTCTCAGGGCATTGTTATTCTTGTGTCCTCAATTCCCTCTGTTTATGGCACTCTTCCTGTCTCCACCCCTCCAGGGTTCCAGAGCTTTGATAGGAGGGAAAATTTCATAGGGAAATCCCAATTAGAGATGTGGGTTTTAAGATTTCTCTGTGCATAATATTAGACTGTGGGTTTCTGTATGCAATCCCATCTCTGTGGCTCAAAGAAAATGGCACTGATCTATCCTTTCAGAGCACAGAGCAACATATTTTAATAACAACAGCCCAGCTGGCTTGAAATTTTCCATAGGATCCCCTGACCCAACAACTCAATTATCTGCCACCCAGTACCGTTTGGAAGACTGGTTTGGTCACAATAGATGGACTATTGGAACTTTAGCCCCCACTATTAGGAGACCTTCTAATAAGTGAATACATAGCATATTTCTCTTTCTATATTTTAGTTACTTAACCCAGGATAATTTTGCCTGGTTCCACCCATTTGCTTGAAAATAGCATGATGTCATTTTCTTAGCTGAATAATACTTTGTTATGGTAATAGTTCACATTTTCCATAAAGGAGATTGTCCGTCCTGTTCTTTAGAACATGGAAGTTGCTGGGACTTTAATCATTGTACTGAATGCCAAACTGTCAGGATAACTATGTACTCTTAGACTTAAGTCTCTCCATCTTCTACCACTTTCTGGTAATTTGAATTGCAATGTCACCTTGAAGCTCATGTATTTACATGTTTAGTCCCCAATAAGCAAAATTCAGGGAAGTGTTATAAGGTTTGGCCTTGTTAGATAATATATTTCCTTATTGGAGTTATATTATAAAAGGGTGTGCTATGAGGTTGATTGCCAATGAAAGTGACCAGACAGAATGGAGTCTCTGTCTCTCAGTCTATGTCACTTTCTTTGTTTCTGTTGGTCTTGGTCTATTTCTGAATCTGTCTCTCTAGCTCTTTCTCTGTCTCACTCTCTCTGCATCCATCTGTGGTTCTGTATAAACCTTCAGTTCTGCTAAAGGTCTACAAGAAGACTGCTTGCTGACTTGACGTCATGGATGGTCTTTGTAAAATTATAAGAAAGGTCCCAATTAAATGATTTTTGTTCAAAGATTTGTCTTATTCAGGAAACATTTTCCTAGTAAGTAATTCACTGACTGAGGACATATCTGTGCATTTAACAAACAATAATGCATTCTGTGATTGTGTGAAAGTCATAGGTCAAGGACAGTTGACTTTATTAATGACCTCTTTAAAGAAATATGTGACACTTTTCCTGAACTAAGAGTCTTGGACTCAGGAACTGTCATCTTTGTGTTGTGTACTTTCAGCTACCCAGATTATGGCATGTAGGCCTGCTCATCCTTTCTCTCAAGTAGACTGTCTACTTGACACTTTTAATAACTGGTTCCTGAAACTCTTACTTGCTTTCTCTAGTTTCATGACATCAGACTGCCTCTGAGCCAATCAGCACCTGATTGAATCTTGAGGTTTCCATGGAAGTGAATAAACAAACTATCCTCAGAGTCCAGTATATCTGATTCTATGCACTAATGACATTTCCATGTGAAACCCAATGAGCCTTCATCCAGGATCCACATCTTTACTCCTGTTTACCTAGTGACAATGTCAGGTAGAAAATGAAACTTTTGTGTTTATTTATTTGGACAACTTCAGAAGTACAGAAGCTTCATAGTGATGTGGGATTAAGAGGAATGTACCAAATATCAGAGTGTTCTCCAATTGTGGTACTGGATCTGAAATTTCCTAAGTTGTGACATTGAATTTAGCAGTTATTTGTGTACTCATTAAATGTACCTTCACATTCTTATTGATAAAATAGGCATCCGGGGTCTTGAGTAACCTAGGATATTGAGTCTTTAAGAGGCAGGAAAAGAGAAGGAAACCTAAAAATTCCAGGGACTGTTTTGGCAAAAACAGAGAAATATCAGTGAGTGTAAAATGGAGAACTGAAGGGCAATAAATTACTTGACAGCTGTTGCTGTTCCAAACTAGAGTTGGGAAAACTCAATGAACATGTTAGCTTTGGCTGACCTGGCTGGACAGGCAGCTATGTCCTACTCAGTGGTCAGTGAGGAACCCTCCTACTTCTGTGATTTATAGTTAAAAATGTGCCAATGACACAAGAGAAACTGTGTTCTCTTCTCTTGTGAGTGTGCCAAGCCTGCTTGTTCAGAGGTGCCCCCTGAGAACATGTGGTCTGAGGATAACCACTAGTTCATGGCTAGGGTCCTCTGCTACATAATGAGTTCCTAGAAAGCTTTATAAGTGTATGCCTTATAAAGTCATACACTGCCCTCAATTAGCAGAATCTTTTCTCCATGTTAAAGTCATTGTAAAAGTTATCAGCATACTAGTTTTATTGATTATGTGGTAATATCAGATAATATACATTTCACTTCATTTCTCGCAGGTTCAAATTCCTACAAATGTGACACTCTAAATCTTTTTTTTTCTTGAAAATACATCAATTGAAGTATGGGTTGTTCATATACTCATTGGAACATCAGAGTCTCAGTGCCAAGTCCCTTAAGGAAAACTGGGTACATCCTTGCTGCATCCTGTTACCCCCCTCAAGAAGAAGCTATCATTCCTGAAGAGCTCTATACTTCATCCCCATGATCATAGTTTTTCTTATGTATTAATTTATTACAATTTGTTCACTTTGTATCTCCTCTACTGCCCCCTCCCAATTTTTCTTCCAGTCCCAACCACCCTCCTTCTTCTACCATTATGCCCTTTCTTTAGTTACCTGACAGAAGAGGTCCTCTTCCCCCTTCTGAACCTCACTTATCAGGTCTTATCAAGGCTGGCTTCATCTTCTTCCTCTGTGGCCTGAATCTCAGGGCATTGTTCTCCTGTGTCCTCAATTACCTCTACTTGTGACACTCTTCCTGCCTCCAAACCTGCAGGTTTCCCAGGGCTCTGATGGGAGGGAGAATTTCATAGGGAAATCCCATTTAGAAATGTGGGTTTTAAGGTCTTTCTGAACATAATATCAGACTGTGTTTATCTATATGCAATTCCATTTGATGCAGAAGGAAGCTTATCTGTGGATACAAGAACATGGCACTCGTGAGGTTACAATTCAATTCTGCATGCCCTCAGTGCTCAGCTTACAAGAAAACAAAGCAACAGACCGCACTAAGTTCAGAATTCCTAGTTCATCATCAGATCTTAGATGAATAATACTCCATTATGAAAATATTCCATGTTTTCACAAGAGATTTTCAGCCTTATTCTTTAGTCTTTGGAAGTTCCTGGGACATTAATGACTTTACTGAATGAAAAACTTTCAGGATAACCATGTTCTTTCAGTCTAGAATTTCCTCCATTTTTCTTCTACTTTCTGGTGATTTGAATTGCAATGTACAATCAAAGCCCATCTATTTACATGTGAAGTCCCCAGTGAGGAAATGTCTGGTTAGTGTTAGGAGGTATGGCCTTGTTAGATAATATAATTGCTTTTGTTTACCTAATTTCTTTTTCAGGTCTT
Source organism: Meriones unguiculatus (assembly GCF_030254825.1). Classification (NCBI taxonomy): domain Eukaryota; kingdom Metazoa; phylum Chordata; class Mammalia; order Rodentia; family Muridae; genus Meriones; species Meriones unguiculatus. The sequence continues at coordinate 5,456,899 of NW_026843710.1, forward strand.
TTGTATACTTGAGAGTTACTATTTTTTTTTAGTTAATTTAGTATCCACCCACTTTGCTGAAGGTGTTTATCAGCAGTAGGAATTCCCTGTTAGAATTTTTTTTGTCACTCAGGTATACTATCATATCATCTGCAAAGAGTGATACTTTGATTTCTTCCTTTGTGATTTGTATCCCTTTGATCTCCTTCAATTGTCTTACTGCTCTAGCAAGGACTGTGCTGCTCTAGCAAGAAGTGTGCTGAAGAGACATGGAGAAGAATGGGTAGCCTTGCCATGTCCCTGATTTCAGTGGGATTGCTTTAAGTTATTCTCCATTTATTTGATGTTTGCTCTAAGCTTCCTGTATATTGCCTTTACTATATTTAGATATGCTCCTTATATCCTTGATCTGTCCAATACTTTAAATATGAATGGAGGTTGGTTTTTGCCCAATGCTTTTTTAACATATAAGGAAATAATCATGTGGTCTTTTTTTCTTTCATTTTTTTTTAATGTGGTGAATCACATTGATGGATTTCTATATATTGAACCACTTCTGAATACCTGGGATGAAGCCTACTTGGTCATATTGGATGATATCTCTGATGTGTTCTTGTATTTGGTCAAAGACATAAAGTACCTTGGTAGAATCCTAAACAAGTAAGTCAAAGATTTGCATGAAAAATGTTCAAGTCTCTCAAGAAATAATTAGAAGATATCAGAAGATGGAAAGAGCTCCCATGCTCATGGCTTGGTATGCTCAACATACTAAAAATGGCCATCTTACCAAAAGCAATGTACAGATTCAATGCATTTCCCATCAAATTACCAATACAATTCTTTACATTTTTCTTGAAAGAAAAAATTCTCAACTTCGTATGGAAAAACAAGAAACCCAGAATTGTGAAAACAATCCTCTACAATATAAGATCTTCTGGAGGTATCTCTTATCTCAAGTTGTAGTAAAATTAACAGCAACAGTAATAAAAATTGCATGGTACTGTCATAGAAACAGAATGGTGGATCAAAAGAACTTTCTAGCAGACCCAGAAATAAAACCACACACTTAAAAGAACCTGAGTTTGACAAAAATGCCAAAACCACGCATCTTCAACAAATGGTCCTGATCTAGCTGGATGTCTACATGTAGAAAAATGCAAATAGATCTATACTTATCACCCTGCACAAAACTAAAGTCTAAGTATATCACAGACCTCAACATAAAAACAGACACATTAAATCAGTTAGAAGAAAAAGTGGGGAAGAACCTTGAACTCATTGGCACAGGAGACAACTTCCTGAACAGAACACCAACCAATAGCACAGCCTCTAAGAGCAACAATCAGTAAATGGAACCTCATGAAACTCAAAACCTTCTGTAAAGCAAAGGACATTGTCATTAAGACAAAACGAATACCTACAAATTAGGAAAGAATATTCACCAAGTCTCTATATGACATAGGACAAATATCCAGAATATATAAAGAACTAAACAAATTGAAAAGCAACAAATAAAGTAATCTAGTTAAAAAATGGGAAACAGATCATGAGATGGGGTTTCTCTGCTAGGGGCCGGGGGGCCGTTGGTGCTAGAACTTGGTGCTAGAGCTTATTGTGCTGGACCCGGGAGAGTCTCAGGATGTGTTGAATGACCACAGTCTGCTGGTATAATGTATATGCCTTACCCTTGTTAATTCAAATGCTGATTTCCCCACTCCCAAATCTCTGGTTTCAATCTGGATATTGCATTGTGATACTCACTATAAGCATCCTCTGTCAACTCTTGTATAACAGGACACAAATAAAGCAACTAGGTACAATGTTGTGCAATGGGAGGAGCCAGAGGACAGGAAAGAGGGGAGGAGCTAGAGAACAGAAAGGGGCAAGAATGAGGAGGAGCTCAGGGAAGGGAGAGCAGGTGGAGAGCAGAGCTGGAGGAGAGATCTTGGAGGACGCGGAGCATGAACCAGAATTAAGATTTCACAAAAAGCAAGTATAATGTGGGAAATCTAACTGTTGGGAAACTGAGGGCTTGGAGGTTTAGGAGGGAGTAAATATTTCCCAGCATTGTGTTCTAGGTTAACTAAAAACCCAATCTCTGCGTGGTGATTTGGTTATAAGCTGCTGAGGATTAACAGCAGTGTTACAAGAAGATAAAACAATAGTAAATATCAATAACTCCTACAACAAATGGCGCCCAACTAATCTAAGAATCCACACCTTTTAAATCATACTTAGATATAATTTGGAGGGGGGAGTATAAGCTCCCAGTGATGAAACCTAAACTTAAAATCTAAAAACTCCCAGGTCAGTTACTGTCTCTTTAAGAGGGGCTCTTTAACGGGCCTAGGAGCAAAAGACAGCCTCCTGTGGGCAGATCTGAGACTGGCTGCTGCTGCAGTCTAATTGAGGGGTAAACAAGCATGACTCTTTTATACTGTGGCTGGCTCAGCTAGTTCAGCTCCACAGCCATGGCAGGAAAGAAAGGAAATGGAGGCATTCAAACCTCTAGACAGAGTTTGGCCTGAACTGTATGTAAAATAAAGAATTGCCATGGCAGAGGGTGTTTTAATCTCTTTTGGCTTCATATTGGCTGTCATATTATGGATTTGGTTGCGATATGTTTAATGGTGTTAGTTCTTCTCCATGCCTTCTCCAAGAAAGTTCAAGGAGAAAATGGGGAAAAAGCCAAGGATTGGGGTACTAAGTTACAGACAATAGTACTTATCCAAATAATTAGGTTAATAATGGCTAAAATTCAAAGCTCTCTGGCTGCAAGGTATTTGTCAGCTCTTTCTGGTAAGGGTCCACCAATTTATTGAAACATCAACTAAAATAACCAACTGGGCTTTGTTTGTTACTGCGTAAATTCGCACAACTGACCCCACACTTAAAATTTTCTTTTCTCTTTGCTGATTTTCATTTAAAGGCTTTGAGTTACAAATATACTGATTTGAAATTGTATATATCTGAACAAGTTGGTGAAAGCACAAGCCTTTCTTCCCAACACAAAGGAAAAAGAAACAGGCAGATCTCTGAGTTCTGGATCAAGCTTATTTACATAATAAAAGCCAGGATGACAACTCCTGCTGTTTAGCCACTTATGAAGATAGTCTAAGATTCAAAATGACAAAATTTTCCTTAAGGTTACCATGTAAATTCTTTTTTCTTAATAACAGATGTTATATCCTTACTGGTCTAAAGGTTGGATTTACATGATTTTTAGGTTTATGCAAAGATAGATATGTCACATTGCTCTGGAAACTGCCTTATGCTTTTAAATGTGAGACATTTTCACTGGGGAAAAATGTTGGTCATGCTTAATGTAAAAAAGACACAAGAGGCTTAAAGATGGCAAAGTACATGCCAACCTAATTTAGTCCTAAAAACTCAAAAAATATATTCATATGTTTAAAAAACAAAACTGTCCATCTCATGTTAAAAAGAGGGCAAGCCAAAGAATAGCCACTATCATTGTAAAGTCCAGGTACAAGATTCCTAGGATATACTTAACGCTAAGGGTAAGAGAGTTTATATACTAATACTAAGAGAATTTATATATAAAGTTCGACTATAAAGGCATAGCTGTCCAGTCTGCATAAAAAAGGGGCAAGTCAAAAAATAGTCACTATCAATGTAAAGCCCAGGCACAAGATGCCTAGGGTATGCTAAAATGCTAGAGGTAAGAGGGAGTTTAAATAAAAAATTTTGCTATAAAGGCATAACTGCCCATCCTGTATAAATAAGGGAAAAGCCAAAAAATAGCCAAAAAAATGTAAAACCCAGGTACAAGATGCCTAGGGTATGGTTATCACTGTAAAGCCCAGGTACAAGATGCCTAGGGTATGCTTAAATGCTAAAGGTAAGAGGAAGTTTAATTAAAGTTTGGCTTTAAAGGCATAACTGCCCATTCTACATAAACAAGGGGATAGGACAAATAGCTATGACATTTACAAAAATCTAGGACTAAACCTCAGAACAGGTACAAGATACATACGGTATGCTTATATTCTAAATTAAAAAGGAGTTTATACAAAGTTTACTTAAAACGTGTTTTCTATTGTTCAAGGCAACCAGCTTGTCTCTCTAATGGGAGGCTTCTCTAGGAAAATAGGTAGCAACTTGGCCTAATACAACAGGCATGCAAGAGCCCGAAAAGATATTTTAATCTATCTAACCTTGTTTTGATGATAATGATTGTATGTTCAATAATATGGTACCTTATATTGCTGATCCCTTTACATGGGAACAACTCTGAAAAAGACTAGACATAAAAATGTGTCTCCAGCAAAAACTTCAACAATACTTGGCCAATAAAACCTTGGCTATAATATCCTCAACATGTATTATGCTAACATTTTAATTGATATAGATTAAATTGGCTTACAGTTTAGTTTCATCCTGCACATCTCATACATTTATAATTTTAAAACTCTATAATGTTTGTGAGAGATTATATGTTTGCAGAACAAAAGAACTGGACACCAGAGTTGCTGGATCAAACCTAACAATCATTCTTCAGCATGCTGAGACGTTGACACATCTGTTCCAGCTTCTTGCATGTTCCAGCATTCTGCTTGTACCTGCCTCAACTTCTTCAACTCCTGTTTCTCATCAAAGCCTGTTCCCAAAAGAACTTTGAAGAAATCTACTAATTTTAACTGGTCCAGCATTTTAGACTGTTCCAAAAAGGACTTTTATTAAGCCTGAAATTTCTCAACATTCAAATATTATTGGACCAGAAATGTTATTGCTTGCTTAATTAACCGTTTTTATTTGAGCCTCCTACAGGATTTCTACATGTCCACAATGTCAGCTAGAAGAAACTCATGAGAACAGCATCCAATTTCCTTTAAAGGGGGTTGGGTATGTTTTTGGTTGTTTGCTATGGCTACAAAATTTTATTGTCATTGGGAGATGTTTATTATTAATGGTCTTATTCAAAGTGAAACGAAGAATATACAGGGATATTTTATAAAAATAGAAAAAAAGTGTAGATTATTGAATCTACTCATCTTAAGGTTTTATTTGTTATTAGCAAATAAGGTTAATTTTAACTCTGGCATAGGATTTTGCATATTGATGCAAAAATAAGTATTTTTAATACATTGGTATAAGCTTTACTATATTGATAGAAAGTCAAGGTTACTTCCAATACTTTTAAACTACTATTAATAGGTGGTTAGGATATTAGGTATGAAAGTTGTTAGTTATTCAACTTATAGTCATTTCAGACACTAGTCTCATTTATCACAGGAGTATACATTATAGGTTTAACAGATAGATATGATTTTGTTTATGAGGTGATTACCTAAAGATAGGTAGTCTTCAAAAACTTCAAAGACCTACAGAATATGGCATTTAAAATGTTCTTATCATTTTAAAGATTCTTTGACAATGAGACAAGTCATTTCGTGCCAGCACCCCGCCTACCTGAAAGAAGGTAATGAACATCAAAGAACCTCCATATTCAGATGGCTTCAAATGTGGCAAACAAGCCACTCAAGTAAAGAAAATACCCTTGCTTCACAACAGACAAATTCTGCCTAAAATGGGCAAGCTTAAATGCAGGACAAGTTGACTGCCAAACTCTGCCAAGACAGGGTAAGCAAGTCCTAAATAGTTCCTGTTTCATATATATGTCTGTCAAAATATTCTGAGCCAGAAGGCTAACGATGATGCTCCAACTTTATAGAGAGTTATGGGTGACTGTTCAGCAGCAAACTGTCTCTGTCAATTTTTATTTTTTGTAAGCTGCTAACATGCACTTCCTCTTTACTCTCATAACTAATTTTATTCCTTCTCAAGTCTCTGATGGAGTTGAAGACCAAATAGTTACAGTACCACATTTAAGATTAAGTTGTTTAGAAGTTAAGAAATCTTTTTTATAGGTAATACCAATAAGGATAAAAGTTAATTTAGGTATAGAACTTTAAACTTGTCAAGATAGATAGAATAATCAGACACTTTTTCCTAAGATACCCTCTCCATGTGCTAAATACACATGGACTAGACATTGCACATGTAGATCTTACTTAACAGTTTTCATAATTATTATTGCATTGAAAGAAAAGGAGCCTTTTATTGGACTTAAAGGGGGAACTCTCACAACTCAGGAGTTCAAGATCGTGCCCTACCCAGAAACTCCCCCAGACCAAGACTCATTGCAAAAGCAAGAGGTTTATTAACCATTGCACAACGGGGTCACCCCTGCCGGTCAGCAAAGAGTGGCACCAGGAGACAAAGGCCTTTAGGTTTTTAAAAGAAAAATTGTGGGAAATTTGAAGTTGCAGTTTTGGCAACTTAGAATTATATGAGGAAGCTATAAAGTAAGATAATTGGTTAGTCTTAGGTGCTCAAGCTTGGCCAGTCCTGCCAAGTGTGGATGCAGCTGCAATTTAAGGTGGGGGTGGTTAGCTAATCCTTGAAGATTAGGGGCTACAGACTTTTGGCTGGAGGTCAAAAGCTACTCAGGAGAAGTCTAGGTTCGTTGCTAAGAAACGCTATCTCAAGGACAAGGGTCTGGTCCTTCTTTTGCTGAATGAAGGTCATTGCTTGCTTGCCCTTTTTTTATATATCTTTCCTCACAGATAGGGTTACATTGCTTTACTCTCTGGAAAGGTACTAAGAGGCTTTAGCTTAACCTGGACCCAAAACTCAAAACTATAGGCTTTAGAAGACATATAGATTACAAACTTAGCCTAACCCTTTCAATTTACAAAAAGCAAGTATAATGTGGGAAATTGAAATGCTAGGAAACTGGGGGCGTGGAGGTTTAGGAGGGAGTAAATATTGCCCAGCATTGTGTTCCAGGTTAACTAAAAAACCAGTCTCTGTGTGGTGATTTGGTTATACAGCTGCTGAGGATTAACAGCAGCGTTATAAGAAGATAAAACAATATTAAATATCAATAACTCTTTACAACAACAGTTCCAGATCATGAGCTGAAGTTTGTTTGCTAGTAGCCGCCAGCAGCACTGGGGTCTGGACACTGCGAAGCCGCTGTGCGCCACTCTATCCTTTAGCACCACTGGGGCAGGGTTATGGTGGTGTTCTTGTTCTTGGGGGAGTGCTCAAAAGGATTGGGTTTTCTCAGATCCAAAGCCTTTTTTTTTTTTTTTTTTTTTTTTTTTTTTTTTTTTGTGGGAGCTGCAGCTCTCACTGGGGCTGCGGTACAGACAGTGTGGTCTGTGGCAGATTCTGCTGGATGCCTCCTGCCTCCTCCAAGAGGGAGGAGGGAGTTGGGTGTGGGGAAGTGCCTGGGGATCACCTCTTGTGGTGTCTCTTCCTGGAGGAGTCTGCCATGACCTGATTCTGGATGGACTCAGATCATGGTCAGTCTCTTTTTTCTTGGAAGTCTAGATAACTCTTTTCTGGGTTGATCAGCCCCTTCGCTCACCAATTTCCACATTGCAGGTCCTCTCCCCTTCAGCTAAGCTGAACACTAGTCACTGCCATCTTCCAAGCCTCCCTGTTGACAACTTTTAACATGGAGAAAAGATTCCACTAAAGGAGGGTGGAGTTTATCATGCAATACAATGATTATGTCCCAGCAACTTCCAATTTCTAAAGAACAGGACTGACAATCTCCTTTGCGGAAAATGTAGAATATTTCCATAAAGGAGTATTATTTAGCTAAGAAAGTGACTTTATAATGCATGTTTTCCAGAAAATCAATATGTAGCAGAGAATCCCAGACAAGAATTAGATTTTATCCAGATACCTAATACCCCATGAGCTCGATGGCACTGTGAAAAAGCATTTCTTCTGTCCTAGACATATAACATGGAAGAATTATTCTTTCCTGAAGGTCCAGTTTTAACTGTAAACCCCAGGACCAGGAGGATCGCTCACTGACCATACAGAAGGACACAACTGCCGAGCTGGACAAATCAGTCAAGGCAACCCTCTCATACAGGGTTGAAAACCCTATTGTGGAACAGGCCTGCCTTCAGTTCTCCATTTCCACTGACACATCTATTTCAGCCCAACCAGTCCCAGGAATTGTCTGGTTTCCTACTGATTTCGATGCTCTTAAAGACTCAGTGAAACAGAGAACCTTAGATCCTTACAACCAATTATATCAATGTGAAGGTATATTTAGTGAGTACACCAGTAACTGATGAGTTTTAAGTCAAAACTTAGGAAATTTCAGATCCATGACCACAGTAGTAGATCACCTTGTCATTCGGTAAATTCCACTAATCACTTTGATGCTTCCCTACATAGGAAGCTGTCCAATTAAGTAAACATTAAAGATTAATTTCCTACCTGACATTGTCACAGAGGCAAATAGGAGTAAAGTTGTGGTATCTGGCAAAAGGGATGCAATAAAGGCTTGTTGGATTTCCAAAAAAAAGTCACATGCACAGGACCAGAGATACTGGGCACTGAGGAATTTTTGTCTACTCATCTTGATGGAAACCTCAAGATTCTCTCAGGTGCTGATTGGCTGAGATGGAGAATGATGTCATGAAACAGGTGAAAGCCAGTAAGCGTTTCAAGAGCCAGTTATTAAAAGGGCCAAGTGGACACTGTGCTTGATAGAAAGGCTGAACAGCCCTACATGCCTCAAACTGAGCTGCTGAAAGCATCCAACCCAGACATGTTAGTTCCTGTGTCCAAGACTCTTAGTTCAGGAAAAGTGTCACATATTTCTGTCAAGTGATCATTAATAAAGTCACGTGTCTTTCACTTTATGACAGATTCCACTATTATTTGTTAAATGCACAGGCATGTTTTCAGTCAGTGAATTACTTATTGTGAAAATACTACTTGAACAAGGAAAATCTTTGAACAAAAAGTGATAAATTATGACCTTGCTTATATTTTTACAGATACCATCCAGGATGTCATGTCAGCAAGCTTTCATCTTGTTGTCATCCTTTAGAAGAACTGAGAGCTTTTCATATTGATCTTCAAGTGGCAGACAGCATGAGGGAGACTGAGAGAGAAAGTGCTAGAGAGAAAAATTCAGAAATAGAGAAAAGAAGAGCAACAGAATCAAAAATATAAAGTGACAGAGACTGAGAGACAGAGACTCCATTCTGTCTGGTCACTTTCATTGGTATATCAACATCGGAGCACACCATCCTATATTATCACTCCTAAAGGAATTATATTATCCAACAAGGCCATACCATCTAATCCTTCCCAGACATTTCTTCCTTCGGGACTAAACATGTTAAATAGATAAGCTTACAGGGGACATTGCATTTAAAATCACCAGGAAGTAGAAGAAGATGGAGGGAATTCTAGGCTAAAAGGACATAGTTATCCTGATAGTTTGCATTCAATACTATGTTTAAAGATCCAATTACTTTCAAGTTCTAAAGAATAGTACTGACAATCTCCTTTGGGGAAAATGTGGAATATTTCCATAAGGAAGTATTATTCAGCTAAGAAAATGATATCATTATGTTTTCAGGTAAATAGATGGAACCAAGATAAACCATTCTGTGTGAAGTAACTAAAATGCAGAAAGAAATTTGGTATGTAATCAATTATTAGGAGGTATCATATTATTAGGGGATAAAATTCCATTTGGCCATTTTTTATGACCACACTACTCTTTCACTAGGGGTATTAGGTGGCAATTAATTGATTTTTTTGGGCCAGGACATCCTCCAGAAATTTTAAAACAACCCAGGCTGTTATTAAAATATGTTGTTCTCTGTCCTCAACTGATAGATCAGTGTCATATGTTGAATCCACTGAGATGCATCTTTATGCATCAAATGGAATTGCATGCAGAGACAAACAGTCCAGTATTATACAGAGAGATACCTTAAAACACCCTGTTCTAAATGGGATTTACTTATGAAAATCCCAGCCTTTCAGAGCTTTGGTAATGTTGCAAGAAAAGAGGAAGGAAGTGTGTCATAAGTAGAGAGAGTTGAAGACACTAGGAGAAAAATGCCCTGAGAAGCAGGCCTCAGAAAAAGAAGATATAGCCAGGCTTGTTGAGATTCAATAAGGTAGGGTAATTTATAAGGGGGAGGAGGACCTCACCAATCGGGGAAATAGAGAAAGGGCATAAGGGTTGAAGAAGGATGGTCGGTGACACTGGAAAGTTAAGAGGGAGGGGGCAGCAACAGGGATACAAAGTGACCAAATCATAATAAATAAATACATAAGAAAAATGTCATCAAGGTGACTAAGTTTAAAGCTCTTCAGGATTGATTGCTTCTTCTTGAGGTTGGTGCCACAGCAGGGCAAGGATGAACTCAGTTTTCTTTGAGGGACTTGGAACTGAAATTCTGATCATATTCCAATGAGTATATGAGCAACACATATTAGAATTTATGTATTTTAAAGAAAAAAAACTAGTGTGTATCATGGATAGGAATTTGAACTTGGGAGCAATGTAAAAGCAGTTTAACGTATATTACATGAAATTCCCACATAATCAAAAAAAGTAATATGTTGACAACTTTCACAATGAATTTTAACAAGGAGAAAAGATTCCACTAAATGAGGGCAGAGTTTGAATGTGCAAGGGATGCTTTCCAGGAACTCATTATGTAGTAGAGAATCCTAGGCATGACCTAGTTTTTACACATGAGATCAGGTGGCACTACTGAACAAGCAGTTCTGGGACTAACATTATGTTTGGATGGTTTGTCTGAAGGACAACATCAAGAAAAACTTCTGCTCTTGTGTCCTAGGCATATAACATGGATACATTTCTCTGTCCTAAATGATTAGTTTTAATTGTAAACCCCAGGACCTTGAGGATTTCTCAATGACCACTGAGTAGGACACAGATTACGATGCAGCCAGTCAGCCAAGATATAACTGCTCATAGAGGGTTGCCAACACTAGTGTATAAAAGCACCAGCTGTCAGTGTTTATTTTTCCTCAGTTCTCCTTTTACATACACAGATCTTTCTCTGTTTCACCCAAACCAGTCCCATAAATTGTCTGGTTTCCTTCTCTTTTCCCTGCTCGTAAAGTCTCAATAATCCAGGGAACCTAGAACCTGCAAGCCTATTATATCAATAAGCATGTGAAGGTCTATTTAGTCAGTACACCAGTTACTGCTCAGTTCAAAGGCAAAATCTAGGAAATTTCAGATCCAATATCACAGTAGGACACCATCTTTTCATTAGGTACATTTCCCTTAATCCCACATCATTTTGAATCTTCCCTACTTAGGAAGCTGTCCAACTAAGTAAATATTAAAGTTTCATTTCCTCCCTGACATTGTCACAGAGGTGAACAGGAATAAAGGTATGGGATCTGGATAAATAGATGAGAAAAAGGCTGGTTGGGTTTCACAAGAAAATGTCACATGTGCACAGGATCAGAGATACTAGACACTGAGGAAAGTTTTTTTTTTTTTTTTTTTTTACTTATGTCCATGGAAACTTCAAGATTCTCTTAGGAGCTGATTGGCTGAGAGGGAGAATGATGACATCAAACAGGTTAAATTCAGTAAGTGTTTCAGGAGCCAGTTATTAAAAGGGCCAAGTGGACAGTGTGCTTGAGAGAAAGGCTGAGCAGCCCTACATGCCTCAATCTGGGCAGCTGAAAGCACACAACTCAGATATGACACTTAAGATTCTTAGTTCAGGAATGCTGTCAAATATTTCAGTGGCCATTTTTAAAGTCACATGACCTTGACATGTGTGTTTTACATCATCACAGATTCTGTTATTATTTGTTAAATGAACAGATATGCCCTAAGTCATTGAATTAGCAGGAGAATATCCCTGACAAAGGCAAATCTTTTTGTTTTAAGTGTTTAATTTTTAAAGAGAATGTCTAGGTACGCATCTGCAAGCAGTCATCTTTCCATACTGTACCACAAGCAGCAGACAGAGAGAGGTAGACAGACAGAGAAAGACAGAGAGAGAAAGAAAGAGTATGAAGACAGATTAAGATAGAATGAGACCAATAGAACAACTATATAAAGTGAATGAGACTGAGAGACAGATTCTAATCTGCATGCTCACTTATATTGGCATATCAACCTCAAACCGCACCCTCCTATATTATAACTCCAACAGGAATTTTATTATCTAACAAGGCCATACCTATGAACACTTCCCAGACATTTCTTCCCTGGGGACTCCTCATCTAAATAGATGAGCTTCAAGGGGACATTGCAATTAAAATCACAAACAAGTGGAAGAAGATGGAAGAACTTCTAGTCTAAAAGAACATATTTTTCCTGATAGTTTGTCATTCAATACAATGATTAAAGTCCCAGCAACTTTCAAGGAGTAAAGAACAGAACTGACAATCTCCTTTGGGGAAAATGTGGAATATTGCCATAATGGAGTATTATTCAGCTAACAAAATGACATCATGGTATTTTCAGGCAGATGGATGGAACCAGGAAAAATCATCCTTGTTGAAGTAACTATAATACAGAAAGACAAATATGGCATGTATTCACTTATTAGGAGGTCTCTCTCCTAAGAGTGGGTGATAAAGTTCCAATATTCCATCAATTGTGAACAAACCAGTGTTCTACTATGGCAGTTGGGTGGCAGTTAATTGATTTGTTGGGCCAAGCCATCCTACAGAAATTTTCAGGTGACCCAGGCTGTTGTTATTAAAATATGTTGCTCTCTGCCCTCAAATGGTAGAACAGTATCATATCTTGCATCTACAAAGATGCATCCTTCTGCATCAAATGGAATTGCATACAGAGACCCACAGTCTGATACTCTGCAGAGAGACAGACCTTAAAACACCCAGCTCTAAATGGGATTTCCCTATGAAATTGTCCTTTCCTGCAGATCTATGGGAAGTCTGCAGGAATGGAGGCAGGAAGAGTGTCATAAACAGAAGAAATTGCAGACAGTTTGAGGAAAATGCCATGAGATTCAGGCCACAGAGGAAGACCATGCAGCTAGCCTTGATGAGACCTGATATTTTAGGGTCAGATATAAGGGATAGGGGGACCTACACTCACTGAGATCTATTGAAAGTGTAAGAGGGTAGAAGAAGGAGGGTGAGTGGAACAGGGAGGAGAAAAGGGAGGGAGCAGCTCATGAGAAAGAAAGTGAACAAATCATAAAAAATAAATACATAAGAAAAACTGTCATCAAGGCAAATATAGAGCTCTTCAGGACTAATGGCTTCTTCTTCTTCCAGGGTATGACAAGGATGAACTCAGGTTTCTTTAAGGGACTTAGCACTTAGAATCTGATCATTTTCTAAGGAGTAAATGAACAACACATACTTCAATTGATGTATTTTAAAGAAAAAAATGTTTATTTTGACACATGAGTAGGAATTTGACTATGGGATCAATGGAAGAACATTGTAATGTATAGTATATGAAATTCCCAAATATTCAATAAAAATAATATGTTGACAACTTTTACAATAATTTTTAACATGGAGATAAAATTTCCCAAAGGAGGGCAGAGTTTTACTTTGTAAGGCTTGCTTTCCAGGATCTCATTATGTAGCAGAGAATCCTAGCCATGAACTAGTGGTTGCCCAGCTATTTCAGACCCCAGGAGCTCATATGGAACCTCTGAACAATCACTCCCTGCACTAAAACTACACGTAGAGAGTTTGTATGGAGCACCACTAAATGAAACACAACTGCTTTTTTATCCTAGGCACATAGCATGGATCCATTTCTCTGTCCGGAAGGCCCCAGAACCAGGTGGCATCCTCACTGAACACTGAGTAGAACACAGCTCCTGATCCATCCAGATGAACCAAGCCAATCCTGCTCAAAGAGGGTTAGCAACACTAGTGTAGAAGAGTACCAGCTGTCAAAGAATTAATTGCCTTTCAGTTCTCTTTTTACATACACTCATTCTTTTACAGTTTCAGCCAAACAAGTTCCAGGAATTGTCTCATTTCATTCTCTTTTCCCTGTTCTTACAGACTCAATACCCAAGAAAATCCTAGAACATGCCAGCCTATTATATCAATAAGAATGTGAAGTACATTTCGTGATTACACAAGTAAATGCTCAGTTCAAAGTCACAATCTAGGCAATTTCAGATCCAAGAAATTTCAGGTCACAGTAGGAGACCACTTTGTCATTTGGTACATTCCCCTTAAAGGCATATCACATTGAAGCATCCCTACTTAGTAATCTCTCCAGTTAAATAAACATTAAAGTTTCATGTTCCAACTGACATTGTCACAGAGGTAAACAGGAGTAATGGTGTGGGATCTAGATTAGGGGATGAGAAAAAGGCTGGTTGGGTTTCACAAGAAAAAAATTCACTTGTTCACAGGATCAGAGAGACTGGACACTGAGGAAAGTTTGCTTATTCATCTCCATGGAAACTTCAAAATTCTCTCAGGTACTGATTGTCTGAGAGGCAGAATGATGTCATGAAACAGGTGAAATCCAGTAAAATTTTCAGGAGCCAGTTATGAAAAGGGCCAAATGGACATCCTGTGTGAGAGAAGGGCTGAACTTACATACATGCCTCCATCTGGGTAGCTGAAAGCACACAACTTAGAAAGGACACTTCCTGTGTCCAAGACTCTTTTCTATTTTTTTTTTATTTTTTATCAGTTACATTTTCTTAACTCTGTATCCCAGCCGTGTCCCGATCCCTCATTCCCTCCCAGTCCCTCCCTCCCTCCCTCATCTCCACCGTGCCCCTTTCCAAGTCCACTGATAGGGGGGGACCCTATTCATCTGATCCTGTTTTATCAGGTATCTTCAGGACTGGCTGCAAAGCCCTCCTCTGTGGCCTAACAGGACTGCTCCTTCCTTCGGGGGTGGGGAGACCAAAGAGCCAGTCATTGAGTTCCTGTTAGAAATAGTCCTTGTTCCTCTTACTTTGGGAAACCAATTGGTTACTGAGCTACCTCAGGCTACATCTGAGTGGAGGTTCTAGGTTATATCCATACATGGTCCTTGGTTGAATGTCAGTCTCAGAAAAGACCCTGTGCCCAGATATATTTGGTCCTTGTGGAGCTCCTATCCTTTCCCCATCAGACTAACTCCCCTTCTTTCTTATGATTCCCTGTACTCTGCCAAAGGTTTGGTCATGAGTCTTTGTTTCAGGAAAAGTTTCACATATTTCTTTCAAGTTGGCATATCAACCTCAAAGCACACACTCCCATAATATAACTCCAATAGGAATTATATTACCTAACAAGGCCATAACTCCTAACCCTTCCCTGATTTTCCTCACCAGGAATTAAACTTGTAAATAGATAAGTGTCAAGAGGACATTGCAATTCAAGTCACCAGGAAGTGGAAGAAAATGGAAAGACTTCTAGGCTAAATGAACATAGTTTGTCATTCAATACAATAATTAAAGTCCCAGAAACTTCCAAGTTCTTAAGAATAGCACTGACAATCTCCTTTTGGGAAAATGGGGACTATTTCCATAACAGAGTATTTTTCAGCTAAGAAAATGACATCATGTTACTTTCAGGCAAATGGAAGTTATCAGGAAAAATCATCCTGGGTGAAGTAAGTGAAATGCAGAAAGACAAATATGGTAATGTCTTCACTTATTGGGAGGTCTCCTAATATTGGGGATAAAGTTTCAATAGGCTATCTATTGTAAACAAACAAGGCTTAAACTAGGGGCATTGGTTGGCAGTTAATTGAGTTGTGGAGCCAGGACATCCTATGGAAATTTTCAAGCGAACCCAGCTTTTGTTATTAAGATAAGTTGCTCTTTGCCCTCATCTCATAAATCAGTGTCATGTTCTTGTATCCACAGAGATGTTTACTTCTGCATCAAATGGGATTGCATATAGAGACACACAGTCCAATATTATAGACAGAGAGACCTTAAAACACCCAACTCAAAATATGATTTTCCTATGAAATTCTCCCTCCCCTCAGAGCTTTGAAAAGCCTGCAGGAGAGGATGCAGTATGAGTGTCATATGTTGAGGGATTTGAGGACATAAGGAGAACAATGCTCTGAGAATCAGGTGCTGATTGGCTGAGAGAGAGAATAATGCCATGAAATAGGTTAAAGCCAGAAAGAATTTCAGGCTTTAACTGAAATTCAAATGGGGTAATCACCTCAAAATGTCATTATGATATCACATAGATATTATGACATCATAATGCTACCATGACATCTCAATGAAATTATGATATCACAATTGTATAAAAAGTCCAAGTAGACAGCCTACTTGAGAGAAAGGTTGAGCAGCCCTACATGCCTTGATGTGGGGAGCTGAAAGCACACAACTTAGAAATGACAGGTCCTGCATCCAAGACTCTCAGTTCAGGAAGAATGTCACATATTTCTTTCAAGAGGTCATTAATAAATCACCTGGTATGATAGCAAAATGGAATTTTGATGTCACAGTGGTATTATCATAATGCTACAATGATATCAAACTGCTATTATGACATCACAATGAGGTTATGAATTTAATGTGCTATTATGATATCATAATGTTATTATGATCTCTTATGATATGATATCACAATGGAAATATAACATCACAATAATAATATAACATAACAATGCAATTTTGATACTACAATGTTATCATGATATGTTATTATTATCATATCACAATCATATGATATCACAATACTATTACAACATCATTGTTGTTGGACATCACAATGGAATTTTTAATTCATAGTGGCTTTATGACCGCAAGTACTATTATATCATTACAATGTATTTATGCCATCACAATGATATAATGATATCACAATGGTTTTATGACATCACAATAGTATGACATCACAATGCTATAATGACATCCCAATGGTATTAGAACATCACCATGGTATGATGACATAACAGTTTTGTCATGATACCCCAATGGTATTATGACATCCCAATGTTATTATAATATCCCAATGTTATTATGACATGATAATGTTATTATGACATCATAATGCTATTATGACATCACAATGCTATTATATATTTTCTCAATGATATGACATCACAATGGTGTAATGATGTCACAATTGTATAATGGCTTCACAATGGTATGTTGTAGGTGATGATTAATATTTACTATTGGTTCATCTTTTATTATTGCTTGCTGTATAACCATTTTACCACACAGAGAGTGGATTTGGTTAACTTAGAACACAATGCTGGTCAATAGTTACTGCTTCCTCAACCTTCAAGCCCTCATAGTTTCCTAATATTTAGATTTTACCCATTTTTTTTTTGTGAAGTGTTAGGTCTGGTTTATTCTCTACATTCTTTTCTAAGATCTCTCCTCCAGCTCTACTCTTCAAGCTCTGCTCCCTCACCCTCTCTCCTCGCATTCATTTCCTGTACTCTGGCTTCTCCCACTATTTTCTTGCCCCCTGGCTCCTCCCATTGCTCAATATTGTTGCTTGTAGTTTATTCTGGTCTGTTTACACAATGTTGAGACAAGATACTTACACTAAGTATCACAATGCAATATCCAGATTGAAACTAGAGAGTGGAGGGTAGAAATCAGCATTGGAATGAACAAGGGTAAGATTTATACTTTTTAAAAGAACATTATGCTAATAATGGTATGAGAACATCACAATGCTATGATGATATCTCAATTCTATTATGAAATTTCAATGGGGTAATCACCTCAAAATGCTATTATGACATCACATAGATATTATGACATCATAATGCTACCATGACATCTCAATGAAATTATGATATCACAATTGTATTATGACATTACAGCTTTCTTATTACATATCAGTTATATCATGTCATCACAATTGTGTTACAGCATCTCAGTGCTATTATGACTTCACAATGGTATTATGACATAACAATGGTGTCATGATATCCCAGTGCTATTATGAGATCACACTTCTATTATGAACTCCTATTCCCATTATGATATCACAGTGGAATTTTGACATCACCATTTCATTATGACCTCAAAATGCTATTATGATATCACAATAGTATTTTGACCTCACAATGATAGTATGACATCACAATTGTATTATGACATCACAATGCTGTTAGGATATGATTGTTCAGTGACATCACAATGGAACTTTAATATCACAATGGCATTATGACCTGAAAAATGCTATCATTACATCACAAAGCTATAATGAGATCACAATGGTAGTACACAAGAAAGGTATTATTTCACAATGGTATTATGGCATCATAATGCTCATGTTACATCTTAAAGTGAGAATGACATCACAATAATATAATGACAGGACAACAGTATGACATCACCAAGGTATGATTTCACAGTGTTATTATGACATCACAATGGTATTATAAGTTCACGATTCTATAATGGCATCACAATATTATTACAACATAACAATGCTATTAGACATCACAATAGTATTACATCAAAATGCTCTTATGACATGATTGTGGTATGACATAACAATGGCACTAAACTCAAAATGCTATTATGATGTCACAATGGTATTATAACATCCCAATGCTATTATAACACGATTGTTGTATGACATCACAATGGTTTTATGACCTCACAATTGTCTTATGTCTTCACAATGGTATGACATTCCAATGGTATTATGATTTCACAATGCAATTATGACATCACAATGATATCTTGACAGCACATGAGTATTGTCTTATTACAATGGTGTTAGGACATTACAAAGCTGTTTTCACATCACAATAACATTATAATATCAGAGTGGTATCATGACATTAAAACCCTATAATGACATCACATTGGTATGTCACCTCAGTGATATTATGACATCACAATATTATGATATTACAATGGTTTTATAACTTCACAATGATAGGATATCCCAATGCTATTGTGACATCAAATGGAATTATGACATAAAAACGGTACTGTGGCATCAAAATGCTATAATCACATCACAAGGATATAACATCACAATGCTATTATATCAAAATTATATTATGACATCAAAATGTTATTATGACATTAAAATGCTATTAAAATATGATTGTGGTATCATATCACAATACCGTTTTGACAATACTCAATGGAATTATGACCTGTAAATGCTATTATGACATCACAATGGCATTTTGATATCAGAATGAAATCAAGACATCACAATACTATTAGAACATCACAATGTTATTTTGACATCACAATGATATGACATTACAACGGTATTATAACATCATGATTTTATTGTGACATCACAATGCTATTATGACTTCATAACTGTATGAGTTCACAATGATATAAGGACATCAGAATGCTATGATATCACAATGCTATGATGACAATAGAATGCTGTTATGGCACCAGAAATGTATTATGACATCACAATACATTCATGTCTTAATAATTATATGACATCACAATGGTATGATGACATCACAATGCTAGTATATCACAGTTATATCTCATTCCAATAGTTCATTCTCCACATAGTTTCTTGTTCCACTCTTAGCTTGAGACTCTCTCCTAGCTCTGCCCTAACCCTTTTTTCCTCCCACCCATTTCTTGCACTCTGGCTCCTCCCCTCTTTCCTGTCCTTTGGCTCCTCCCCTCTCCTTGCTCAATATTCTGGCTAGTTGCTTTATTTCAGCCTGTTTATATGAAGTTGAGACAGGATGCATAGAATAAGTATCAAAATACAATATCTGTATTGAAACCAGGGAATGGGGGATAGAAATCTGCATTTGAATGAATAAGGGTAAGATATATACATTTCAAAAGAACATTTTACCAACATTTCCCCCTTTAAGTCCAATAAAACATTTTCTTTCAATAAAATAATAATTATGAAAACTTTTAGGTAAATTCTTCATGTGTAATGTCCAGTCCATGTGTATTTAGCAACTTAGGAGAAAGTATCTGATTATCCTATCTATCTTGATATATTTAGAGTTCTATACCTAAACTAACTTTTATCCTTATTGATATTACCTATATGAAAACAATTCTTAAATTCTAAACAACTTAAGCTTAATTTTGGCAGAATAAATATTTGGTCTTCAATCCCATCATAGACTTGAGAAGGAATAAAATTAGTTACTAGAGAAAAAAGGAAGTGCATGTTAGCAGCTTCCAAAATATAAGAAAATGACAGAAACAATTTGTTCCTTGAACAGTCACCTATAATTCTCTGTCACATTGGGGCACAATCTTCAGCCTTCTGGCTCAGAATATTTGACAGACATATATGTGAAGGAAGAACTATTTAGGACTTGCTTAGTGTGTCTTGTTGTAGTCAGGCAAAGGTATGACATCTTAATGGTATGATGATACACCAATGTTATGACATCCCAAAGCTATTATGACATCACATGTTATGATGACATCACAATGTTAATATGTTATCACAATGGTTTTACAACTTCACAAAGCTACTATGACATCACAATGTTAGTATGACTTCACAATAGTATTATGAAATCACAATTCTATGAAGACATTATAATACTATTATGACATCACAGTACAATTATGACTCACAACCAGAGACTTCACAATGGAATCTTTATATCACAATGGTATTATGCTATCACAATGGTGGTATGACTTCACAGTGCTATTTTGACATCACAATGCTATTATGACATCATAATGATATTTTATCACAATGCTATTATGATATCACAATGCTATTATGACATCAAAATGCTATGATAACATCACAAAACTATAATGATTTCACAATGGCATTATGAAATAAAAATTCATCATGATATTCCAATGCTATTATGACAGCACAATGATATTACGACATGATTGTGGTATGATATCACAATGGTAGTATGACATCGCAGTGGTATTATGAATTCACAATGGTATTATGACATCAAAGTGCAATTATTACATCACAAGAGTTAGGTGTTTTGGGGTTGTGTGGGAAAATAATTGAACAGGTGATAGCCAGCAAGAGTTTCAGGAGCGAGTTATTATAAGGGCCAGGTGGACAGCTTGAGAGAAAGGCTGAGCAGCCCTACACGTTTCAATCTGGGCAGCTGAAAGCACACAAACCAGAAATGACTCTTAGATAAGGAAAATAGTCACATATATCTTTCAACTGGTCATTTATAAAGTCACTAGTCTTTGACATGTTTGTTTCACACTAACACAGATTCCATTATTATTTGTTAAATGTACAGATATGTCCTCAGTAAAAGTTTTCAACATATAAATTTTATTGATTATGTGGGTATTTCTAATAGCATGCATTACACACTTTTTCCATTGCTCTCAGCTTCAAATTCCTACTAATGTGTAACATTAAATTTTTCTTTAAAATACATCAATTGAAGTATGCATTTTCATCTTCACATTGGCTCATGATCAGAGTCTCAGTGCCAAAAACTTTAAAGAAAACTGAGTTCATCCATGCCCCACCCTGGAACCACCCCCTAGAAGAAGCCATCAGTCCTGACAAGCTCTATGCTTCATCATCTTGACCACAGATTTTCTTATGTATTTACTTATTACGATTTGTCCCCTTTGTATTTCCTCTTCTACTCCCTCCCTCTTTTCCTTCCAGTTTCACTCAGACTCCTTTTTCTATCCATTTGTTCTTCTCTAGTTCCTTGATAGGGGAGGTACTCCTCCCCCTTCTGTCTGTCCCTAGCTCATGAGGTATGAACAAGGCAGGCTCCATCATCTTTCTCTGCTGCTTGATTCTCAGGGCATTGTTCTCCTTTTGGCCTCAATACCCTCAATTTATAATACTCTTCCTGACTCCTATCCTATCCAGAGCTCTTTGGGTAGGGAGAATTTCATAGGGAAATCCAGTTTAGAGCTGGTGTTTTAAGGTCTCTCTATGTATAATATCAGACTGTGGGTCTCTGTAAGCAATCCCATTTGATGCAGAATGAAGCATTTCTGTGGATCCAAGAAAATGGTACTGATCTATCAGTTGAGGGCAGAGACAGCTTCCTAAGTAGGGAAGTTTCAAAGTGAAGTCAGATTAAAGGGAATGTACCAAATGACAAGGTAATCTCCTATTGTGAACTTGGACCTGAAATTTCCTATGTTCTGACCTTAAACTGAGCATTTACTGGCATACTCACTAAATGTATCTTCACATTCTTATTGATATAATAAGCTTGCAGGGCTTTTGGGTTCCCTGGACTATTGAGTCTTTAAGAGCAGAAAAAAAGAGAAGGAAACCATGTAATTCCTGGGACTGTTTTGGCTGAAACAAAGATCAGTTAGTGTAAAAGGAGAACTGAGGGGACATAAATTACTTGGAATGTGGTTTTGTTCCACACTCATGTTGGCAACCCTCTAAGAGCAGGGTTCCTTTGGGTGATCTGACTACACTTGAAGCTGTGTCCTATTCAGTGGTCAGTGAAGAATCCTCCTGATTCTGAGGTTTACAGTTAAAACTGGGCTTTCAGGAAAGAGCAATTGGTCCTTGTTATATGACTAGGACACAAAAGCAGCTGTGTTTACTGCTGTGGTCCTCCAGACAAACCCTATAAACTTTGTGTTAGTGCCAGGACTGCTTGTTCAGAGGTGCCACCTGAGCTCCTAGGGTCTGACATACCTGGGCTACCAGTAGTTCATGGCAAGGATTCTCTGCTACATAATGAGTTCCTGGAAAGCATGCCTTACACAGTCAAACTCTGCCTTTCTTATAAATCTTTTCTCCAAGTTAAAAGTCATTGTAAAAGTGGTCAACATATTATTTTTATTGCTTATGTGGGAATTTCATATAATATACATTACAGTCTTTTCCCAAGGATCCTACTAGGTTCAAATTCCTACCCATGTACCACAATTTTTTTCTTTAGAATGCCACAATTGAATTATGTGTTGTTCATAAACTCTTTGGACCATGATCAGAGTCTCACTGCCAAGTCCCTTAAAGGAAGGTGAGTTCATCCATGCCCCACCCTGGCACAACCCCCAAGAAGAAGCATCATTCCTTATGAGCTCTATATTTCATCACCTTGATCACAGTTTTTCTTATGTATTTATTTATTATATTTTGTTCACTTTGTTTCCCCTATTCCGACCTCTCAATCTTTTCCTTTAAGTCCCACCAACCATTCTCCTTCTACCCTTATCCCCTTTTGTAGTTCCATGATTCAGAAGGACCTCTTCTCACTTCTATCTGACCTTAGGTTATCAGGTCTCAACAAGGGTGGCTGCATGATCTTCCTCTGCACTGTGATTCTGAGGGTATTGTTCTGTGTCCTCAAATCCCTCTGCTTATCACACTCTTTCTGCCTCCTCTTCTGCAGATATCCAAGAGCTATGAGAGGAGGGTGAATTTTATAATGAAATCCCATTTAGAGCTGGGTGTTTTAAGGTCTCTCTCTGCATAATATCAGACTGTGGGTCTCTATGCATTCTCATTTGATGCAGAAGGAAGCAACTCTGTGTGTACAAGAATATGGCACTGATCTATCAGTTGAGGGCAGAGAAAAACATATTTTAATAACAACAGCCTGGGGTGCTTGAAAATTTCTGTAGCATGCCCTGGTCCTACAACTCAATTAACTGACACCCAATCCCCATAGTAAAAGACTGGCTTTGTCATAGTAGATTTCCTATTGGAACTTTATTCCCCACTATTAGAAGACCTCCTAATAAGTAAATACATACCTTATTAGGCTTTCTACATTTTAGTTACTTCACCAAGAATAACTTTTTCTGGTTCCATCCATATACCAGAAAGTATCATGATGTCATTTTCTTAGCTGAATAATACTCCATTATGGGAATTATCCACATTTTCCCCAAAGGAGATTGACAGTCCCATTCTTTAGAACTTCGAATTTGCTGGGACTTTAAATATTTTATTGAGTAACAAACTATCTGGATAACTATGTTCGTTTATCCTAGAAGTCCCTCCATCTTCTTCTACTTCCTTGTGATTTGAATTGCAATGTCTCCCTGAAGCTCATCTATTTATAAGATTAGTCCACAGTGAGGAATTGTCTGGTTAGATGGTTAACTGGTATGGCCTAGTTAGATAATGTAATTCCTATTGGAGTTATATTATAGGATGCTGGGCTTTGTGGTTGATATGCCAAAAAAGTGATGAGACAGAATGGAGTATTTATCTCTTGCTCTCTGTCACTTTATATATCTTATATTTCTGTTAGTATCGGTCTCCCTATTTCTGAATATCTCTCTCTAGCTATTTCTCTCACTGCCTGCCATTTTTGTTCAGTACAAAATGCTTTCAGTTCTGCTGAAGTACTAAAACAACATAACTGCTTGCTGACATAACAATATAGATTGTCTCAGTCAAAATTAAATACAAGTCCAACTTAAAAGCTTTTTGTACAAAGAATTGCTTAGTCAGGGTGCATTTTCACAGAAAGTTGTTCGCTGACTGAGGACATATCTGTGCAGTTAACAATTAAAAATGGAACCTGTAATAATGTGAATGTCACATGTCAAGGACACATGACTTTATTAATGACCTCTTGAAACATATGTGACATTTTTCCTGAACTAAAAGTATTGGACACAGAAAATGTCATCTCTTGGTTGTGTGCTTTTGGCTGCCCAGATTGAGGCATGTAGGACTCACCACCTTGGCCCTTTTAATAACTGGCTCATGAAACTGTTATTGGTTTTCACCTGTTTCATGACATCATTCTTCCTCTCACCCAATCAACACATGAGAGAATCTTGAGGTTTCCATGGGGATGAGAAAACAAACATTCCTCAGTGTCCTGTAGCTTTGATCCTGTGCAAATGTGACTTTTACTGTGAAAACCAATCTTTATTTAATCCTTTTATCCAGATCCCTCACCTTTACTCCTGTTTACCTCTGTGACAATATCAGGTAGGAAATGAAAATTTATTGTTTAATTTGACAGATTCCTAAGTATGGAACATAAAACGAATTGGTATTAAGGAGAATGTAGCCAATGACAATGTGGTCTCCTACTGTGATTTTAGATCTGAAATTTCTTAGGTTGTGATTTTGACCTTAGCAATTACTGGCATACTCACTAAATATACCTTCACATTCTTATTGATATAATAGACTGGCAGGGCCTTGGGTTCCCTGGGGTATTGAGTCCTTAAGAGCAGTGGAAAGAGGAGACCAGACAATACATGGGACTGGTTTTGCTGAAACAGAGAAAGATCATTGAGTGTGAAAGGATAACTGAGGGGCAATAAACTATTTGAGAGCTAATGATGTTCCTCACTACTGATGCCAAATCTTTATAAGCAGTGTTGCCTTTGCTGACTTGTCAGGATCAGCTGCTGTATCCAACTGAATGATCAGTGAGGAACCCTCCTGATCCTGGGGTTTACAGTTAAAACTGTGCCTTCAGGACAGAGAAATGTGTGTATTTTATATGCCTAAGACACAAGATTAGCTGTGTTTCCTGCTGTGGTCCTCCATACAAACCCTCTAATTATAGTGATACTGCTTGTTCAGACCTGTCACATGAACTCATTGGGTCTGAGGTAGCTGGGTAACCACTAGTTGATGGTTAAAGTTCTCTTGTACATAATGAGTTCTTGGAAAGTATGCCTTAGAAAGTCAAACTCTGCCCTCCTTTTGGGGATCTTTTCTCCATGTTAAAAGTCTTTCTAAATTTGTGAACATATTATTTTTTTATTTTTATTACTTATGTGGAAATTTCATATAATACACATTACACTCCTTTTCCATGTTCAAATTCCTATGCATATGTCAAACAAACAAACAAACAAACAAAAAAACTGTTTTAAAATATGTCAATTCAACTATACACTCATTGGAACACAATGAGAAACCCAGTGAAAAGTCCCTCAAAGTAAACTGAGTTAATCCTTGCCTTTCTCTGAAACCAATCCCGAGAAGAAGCCATCAGTCCTTAACAGCTCTATACTTCATACTTGCTCACAGTTTTTGTTATGAATTTATTAATTACTATTTGTTCACTTTGTGTCCCCTCTGCTGCCCCCTCCCTCTTCTCCTTCCATTCCCACTCACCCTCCTTCATCTACCACTATGCCCTTTCTCTAGTTCCCTGACAGGGGAGGTCCTTCTCCCCTTCTATCTGACCCTAGCTTATCAGGCCTCATTAAGGCTGGTTGTATCATCTTCCTCTGCAAGCTGATTTTCAGGGCA
The DNA here is from genome assembly GCF_030254825.1 of Meriones unguiculatus. Taxonomy (NCBI): domain Eukaryota; kingdom Metazoa; phylum Chordata; class Mammalia; order Rodentia; family Muridae; genus Meriones; species Meriones unguiculatus. Next base: position 5,482,810 of record NW_026843710.1, read on the forward strand.
TTGTTATCCTTATGACACTCTCCTTCCCTCCTCTCCTGGAGGCTCTCAAGAGCTCTGAGGGGAGGGAGAATATCAAAGAAAAATCTTATTTAGAGCTGGGTATTTTAAGGCCTCTCTCTGCATAATGTCAGACTGTGGGTCTCTGTATGCAATCTTATTTGATGAAAAGGAAGCATCTCTGTGGATCCAGTAACATGGCACTGATCTATCAGTTGATGGCAGAGAGCAACATATTTTAATAAGAACAGCATGGATTGCTTGAAAACTTCCAACAATTAAATTAACTGCCACCCAATCCCCCTTGTGGAAGACTGGTTTGGTCACAATAGATTGCCTATTACAACTTTATCCTCCATTAGGAGACCTCCTAACATGGGAATACATACCATATTTGTCTTTCTGCATTGTAGTTACTTCACCCAGGACAATTTTTCCTGGTTCAATCCACTTAGCTGAAATTATCATGATGTCATTTTATTAGCTGAATAATACTCAGTTATAGAATTATTGCACATTTTCCCCAACGGAGATTGTCAGTCCTGAGAGTTATACCTTGGAAGTTGCTGGGACTTTAATCATTGTATTGAATGACAAACTATCAGGGTAACTATGTTTTTTTTTTTTTTTTTTTTTTTGGTCTAGAAGTCCCTCCATCTTTTACTTTCTGGTGATTTGAATTGCAATGTCCTATTAAAGCTCATCTATTTACATGTTTAGTCCCCAGTGAGGAAATGTCCGGGAAGGGTTAGGAGGTATGGCCTTGTTAGATAATATAATTCCTAATGGATTTATATTATAGGAGGGCGTGCTGTGAGGTTGACATGCCAATGAAAGTGTCCATACACAATGGAGTCTCTGTCTCTTTGTCTCTGTCATTTTATATCTTTCTTTTGTTCTCAGACTCTTTATTTCTGAAACTGTCTCTCTAGCTCATTCTGATTGTCTCTCTCTGTTTCCTTCTCTGACTGAAACATGTGCCTTTTTTTGTAAAACCAAACAAGCCTTTATTTCATCCCTTTTTCTAAATCTCACACCTTTACTTTTCTTTACTGCTGTGAAAACATCAGGTAGGAAATGAAACATTAATGTTAATTTGAGAGCTTCCTATATAGGGAAGTGTCAAAGTAATGTGGGATTAAGGGGAATGTACTGAAAGACAAGGTTATCCCCTACTGTGGTCTTGGATGTGAAATTTCCCAGGATGTGACTTTGAATTGAGCAGTTACTGGTGTACTCACTAAATGGGCCTTAACATTATTATTGATATAACAATAATAGACTGTCAGGGCCTTAGGTTCACTGGGATATTGAGTCTTAAAAAGCAGGAAATAGAGAAAAATACCAGACAATAAGTGTGACTGGTTTGGCTTAAATAGAGAATAACCAGTGTTTGTAAAAGGAGAACTGAGAAGCAATAAACTATTTGACAATTGGTGCTGATCCTTAATAGTGTTGCCAAACCCTATAGGAAGGGTTGACTTTGGTGACCAGAATGGATCAGCAGCTGTGTCCTACACAGTGGTCATCCTGGAGTGTACAGTTAAAACTGGGCTTTCAGGACAGAGAAATATGTCCATACTATATGCCTAGGACACAAGAACAGCTATGTTTCTTGCTGTGGTCTGCCAGACAGAACATCTAAAGGTAGTATTAGTGCCAGAACTGCTTGTTCAGAGGTACTTCCTGACCTCATGAAGATTGAGGTAGTTGGGAAACCACTAGTTCATAGCTAGGATTCGCTGTTAAATAATGAATTCCTGGAAAGCATGCCTTACAAAGTCAAACTCTGCCCTCCTTTAGTGTAATCTTTTCTACAGGTTAACATTCATTGTAAAATTGTCAACATATCATTTTTATTGATAATGTGGGAAATTAATATAATATAGATTACACTCCTTTTCCTTTGCTCTCAGGTTCAAATTCTCACCCACTAATTTTTTTTTTTACTTCAAAAGAAATCAATTCAGAATGTATGTTCATATACTCATTGGAACGTGATCAGGGTATAAGTGCCAAGTCCCTTAAAGAAGATGAATTTATTCTTTCCATTCTCTGGCAACACACCTAAAAAGAAATCATTAGTCCTGACAAGCTCTATGCTTCAAGAACTTGATCAGTTTTTCTTGTAAAATTTATTTATTACAATTTGTTCACTTTGTATCCCTTCTGCTGCCCCTTCCCTCTTCTTCTCTTCCCACACAGCCCACTTCTTCTACTCCTATGACTTTTCTCTAGTTCCCTTATAGGGGAGGTCCTCCTCCCCCTTCTATCTGACCCTAGCTTATCATGTCTTATCAAAGATGGCTGTGTGGTCTGATTCTCAGGTCATTGTTCTCCTTGTATCCTTAATTCCCTCTATTTATGGCAATGTTCCTGCCTCCCCTCCCACAGACTTAGCAGAGAACTGAGGGAAGATAGAACATAGGGATATTCCATTTAGATCTGGGTGTTTTAAGATCTCTCTCTGCATAATATTGGACTCTGAGTCTCTTTATGTAGTCTGACTTGATGCAGAATGAAGCATCTTTGTGGATCCAAGAACATGGGACTGACCTATCAGTTGAGGGCAGAAAGCAACATATTTTAATAACACCCTGGGTTGCTTGGTAATTTCCATAGGATGCCCTGATGCAACAACTCAATTAACTGTGATCCAATCCCCCTAGTGGAAAACTGGTTTGGTTAGAATACATGGCTTATTGGAACTTAATGCCTCACTATTAGGAGACTTTCTAATAAGTGAGTACATACCATCTTTGTCTTTATGCATTTTAGTTACTTCACCCAGGATGATTTTTCCTGGTTCTATACATTTGCATGAAAATATCTTGTCATTTTGTCAGCTGAGTAATACTCCATTATGGAAATATTATACATTTTCCCCAAAGGAGATTGTCAGTCCTGATCTTTAGAGCTTGGAATTTGCTGGGACTTTAATCATTGTATTGACTGACAAACTTTCAGGATAACAATGTTCTTTTAGTCTCGAATACCCTCCATCTTCTACTACTTCCTGTTTATTTGAATTGCAATGTCTCCTTGAAGCCCAACATGTAAATAGCTGGTATTTACATGTTGGGTGCCCTGTGAGGAAATGTCTGGGTAGGGTTAGGAGGTATGGTCTTGTTTGATAATATAATTCCCTTTGTATCATTAATTTCTTCTCTTCACTTATATTTTTTGTATACAGGAGGGCAACTGATTTTTTTGAGTTAATTTTGTTTCCAGTAACGTTGCCCAAGGTGTTTATCTGGTATAGCAGTTCCCTGATAAAATTTTTGGGGTCACTCAGTAATACTATCATATCATCTGCAAAGAGTGATACTGTGACTTCTTCATTTCGCATTTGTATCCCTTTGATCTTCTTCAATTGTTTTATTGCTCTAGCAAGGACTTCTGTAAGTATGTTGAAGAGATATGGAGAGAGTGTGCAGCCTTGCCTTGTCCCTGATTTCAGTGGGATTGCTTTAAGTTTTTTTCAGTTTAGTTTGATGTTGCATATAGGATTGCAATATATTACCTTGACTATATTTAGATATGTGACTTTTATCCCTGATCTCACCAATACTTTAAACAAGAATGGAGGTTGAATTTTGTCAAATGCTTTCTCAGCATCTAAGGAATTACAATGTCTTTTTTTTTCCTTTCATTTTGTTAATAGGGTGGATCACTCTGTCTCACTGCCTGCCACTTGTGGTTCAGTATGAAAAGCTCTCACTTCTGCTGAAGGACTACAACAAGATGACTGCTTGCTGACATGGCTTCCTGATGGTCTCTGCAAAAATATAAGCAAGTTCGTATTTAAATGTTTTTGTTCAAAGATTTGCCAGTGTCAAGGAGGGTTTTCCAACTAAGTAATTCATTGACTGAGAACATATTTGTGCTTTTAACAAATAATAATGGAATCTGTGATAATGTGCAACTCATGTCAAAGAGTGACTTTATTAAAGACCACTTGAAAGAAATATGTGCAGCACAGGAAAAATTCTCATGTTGTATGCTACTGACACAAAGTCCAGCATACTTTCATTGACAGCCAGGTTGAGCGATTTGCCATAGGGTATCAATTTGCTCCTACACGAGGTCAATCCTCTGATTGAACACCATCAAGCCTCCTTTTAGGTGAGCATTAATTCCTTTTTGTACATCTAAGGCATGAGATACATTGACTAAAAGATTATTCAGGGTCTGAGCAGTCTGCACAGTATGACTCCTGGCTAATGCCATGGTGGTAGCTCCAACAGCCGCCAATGAGATGGCATTAACAGTGGCGGCTGTAGTTCCAAGATCCCTTTTCTGTCTGAAGAGAGTCATAGCGTGAGGGGCATCAATGGGTACAGGCTGCAAATCTGTCTAAACAATTGTCTAGCTATATTTTAGGTAATTGGACTGGAGAATGCGATACTACGATGGAGCAGCTGAGAGTGGCCATTGTCACGGTAAATTCTACCAGAGTGGACTCAGGACTAGCCACAGGATTATCACCATGGATTGCTGCAGCCATGAATCATCTGAAGAAATGGGCAGGCATGGGAGCGTTAGCAGGTCTTCTGGTGTTGGTCTCCTTGGTTTGCCTGGTGTATATGCAAGATTAGAGTTTCACAACAGCGTAATGCAGCCATGATCATTCAGGCCTTTACAGCCATTGAAGCAGGACAGTCTCCCCAAGCATGGTTGGCTACCATAAAAAGCTAAAATGTTATGCTCAGGATGAGAGGCTAAGCACTGCACTCAGGGTCAGCCACTTTCAACCCAGAGAAGAGCATGTCTGATTGCATGCGGGTTGATGCCCCAGGTCCCACCTCTGAGAAAAAGGTATAGGACAGGTCTGATGCTCTTTGGGTGGATGACACCTAAATGAATATCGGTACAAAGTCCCAATTTATTTCTAATATCAGAGATCAGACCTCTACTCTTGCCTGATGCATCTAAAACAAAAAGGGGGAACTGTAGAGAGCTGCGTAATGCCGTGCCTTAAAGATGGAGCTGGTTTCTGCCTTCCACCTTCCCGATGGTGAGTGCTCTCTGTCACGAACAACTCCACATTTGGCTAAGGCTGAGGATCTGGCTTGCTTCCATGTATGTGGACGTATCTGCATTGCCCACGTGGCATGCTGGGGTTGGCTACTCAGAGGCTATATAAGCTGTGGGCTGGCTTTCCCCAGGGTCCGATGATTGTTCAAGGTTCCTGAATAAACTGCATTGAAAAAAAAATATATTAAAAATAAAAATTTAATTAAAAATAAAATAAAAGAAAAGAAATATGTGACACTTTTCCTGAACTAATACTCTTGGACCCAGAAACTGTTATCTCTAGGTTGATTGCTTTCACCTGCCCAGACTGAAGCATGTGGGATGCTCAGCCTTTCTCTCAAGCAGGCTGTCCACTTGGCCCTTTTAATAACTGACTGCTAAAACACTTAATGGCTTTAATCTGTTTCATGACATCATTCTGCCACTCAGCCAATCAACGTCTAAGAGAATCTTGAGGTTTCCATGGAGATGAGTATACAAACTTTCCTCAGTGTCCAGTATCTCTGATCCTGTGCACACATGAACTTTTTTTTTTTTTTTTGTGAAAGCCTACAAGCCTTTATCTCATCCCTTTATCCATATCACACACCTATACTCCTGCTTACCTCTGTAACAATGCCAGGTAGGAAAAGAGACTTGAATGTTAATTTAATTTGATAGCTTCCTAATAAAGAAAGCTTCAAATTGATATGCGATTAAGGGGAATGTACCCAATGACAAGGAGATCTCATACCATGGTCTTGGATGTAAAATTTCCTAGGTTATGACTTTGAACTGAACAGTTACTCCTGAATTCACTAAAGGTACCTTCACATTCTTATTGATATATACGCTGGCAGGGTCTAGAGTTACCTGGGGTATTGAGATGTTAAGAGCAGGGAAAAGAGAAGGAAACCCAATAATTCCATGGAATGGTTTGAGTGAAACAGAGAAAGATCTGTGTTTGTAAAAGAAGAACTAAGGGGAAATAAACTCTTTTACAGCTGGTGCTGTTCCACACTAATGTTGGCAACCCTCTATGAGCAGGGTTGCCTTGGCTGTCATGGCTTGATTGGCAGCTGTGTCCTATTCAGTGGTCATTGAGAAATCCTTGTGGTCCTGGGGTTTAAAATTAAAGCTGGTCATTTAGTACAGAGAAATGAGTTTGTGTTATATGCCTAGGACACAAGAGCAGAAGTGTTTTTTGACATTGTCCTCCAGAAAAAAACATCTAAAAGTGGTGTTAGTGCCAGAACTGCTTGTTCAGAAGTGCCCTCTGAGCACATTGGGTCTGAAATAGCTGGATAATGACTAGTTCATGGCTGGAATCTCTACTACATAATGAGTTCCAAGAAAACTTGCCTTGCACAGTAATCCTATGCCCTCCTTTAGTGGAATATTTCCTCCATGTTAAAAGTCAGTGTAAAAATTGTCAACATATTGTATTTACTGATTTTGTGGGAATTTGTTATACATTATACTCCTTTCCATTGCTCCCAGTTTCAAATTCCTACCCATGTGTCACACTAAATATTTGTTTTTCTTTACAATACATCAACTGAAATATGTGTTGTTCATATACTCATTGGGACATGATCAGAGTCTCAGTGCCAAGTCCCTTAAAGAAAAGTGAGTTTATCCTTGCTGTACTCGGGCACCACCCCCAAGAAGAAGCCATCAGTCCTGAAGAGCTCTATCCTTAATCATCTGGATCACACATTTTCTTCTATATTTATTTATTATGATTTGTTCACTTTGTATCCCCTCTGCTGCCCCCTCCTTCTTCTGCTTCCAGGCCCAACCACCCTCCTTCTTCTAACCCTATGCCCTTTCCCTATTTCCCTGATAGGTGTGGTCCTCCTCCCCCTTCTATCTGGCCCTAGATTATCAGTAATCATCAAGGCTGGCTGCATCATCTTCTTCTGTGGTCTTATTCACAGGATATTGTTCTCCTTGTGTCATCAAGTCCCTGTACTTATGATACTCCTCCTCCCTCTTCTCCTGCAGGATCCCAGAGCTATGAGGGGAGAGAGTATTTCATAGAAAAATCCCATATATGGCTGTGTGTTTTAAGGTCTGTTTCTCTGCCTAATATCAGACTGTGGGTCTCTGTATGCAATACCATTTGATGCAGAAGGAAGCATTGCTGTGGATCCAAGAACATAGCATTAATCTATCAGTTGGTTGAAGAGAGCAACATATTTTAGTAACAACAGCCTGGTTGGCTTGAAAATTTCTGTAGGATGCCCTTGACCAAGAGCTCAATTCACTGCCATCCAATCAGTCTAGTAGAAGACTGGTTGTTCACAATAGATGGTGTATTGGAACTTTATTCGCCACTATATGGAGACCTACTAATAAGTGATTACATACCATATTTGTCTTTCTGCATTTTAGTTAATTCATCCAAAATGATTTTTTCCTGCTTCCATCCATTTGCTAAAATTATCATGTTGTTATTTTCTTATCTGCATAATGCTCTGTTATGGAAATATTCCACATTTTCCCCAAAAGACATTGTCAGTCCAGTTCTTTAGATTTTCGAATTTGCTGGGACTTTAATCATTGTATTGAATGACAAACTATCAATAGCTATGTTCTTTTAGCCTAGATGTATCTCCATCTTCTTCCACTTCCTGGTCATTTGAATTGTAATGTTCCCTTGAAAATCAGCTTTATTAAGCTTTGGAGTCCCCAGTAAGGAAATGCCTGGGAAGTGTTAGGAGGTATGGCCTTAATAAATACTATAATTCTTATTGGAGTTATATTATAGAATGGTGTGCTTTGAGGTTGATATGCCAGTGATTGTGGCTAGACAGAATGGAGTCTCTGTCTCTTGGTCTTTGTCATTTTATAACTATGTTTCTGTTGGTCTTGAGCTCTCTAATGCTAAATATGTTTCTCTGGCTCTCTCTCTCTCTCTCTGTCTGTCTCCCTCTCCTGCTTGATGCATGTGGTTCAGCATGAAAGCTCTCAGTTTTGCTGGAGGACTACAACAGAATGACCTCTTGTTGATATAGCAACACATATGGTTTCTGAAAAGATATAAGCAAGGTCCCATTTAAAAGGTTTGGTTCAAAGAATTGCCTTAGGTCAGGGAGCATTTTCCCAGTAAGTAATTTATTGACTCAAGATATATCTGTGCATTTCACAAATAATAAGGGAATCTGTGAAATGTGAAAGTCACATTACTTTATTAATGACCACTTGAAATAAATATGTGACACTTTTCCTGAACTAAACATCTTGGAACCAGGAACTCTCCTTTCTGGGTTGTGTGCTTTCAGCTGCCCATATTCTCTCATGCAGAGTGATTTTAATAACTGGTTCCTGAAACAGTTACTGGTTTTCAACTGTGGTATGACAACAATCTCCCTCTCAACCAACCAGCACCTGAGAGAATCTAGAGGTTTCTATGGAGATGAGTAAACAAACCTTCCTCAATGTGCAATATCTCTGATCCAGTGCACATGTGACCTTTTCTTGTGAAACCCACCTAGCCCTTTCTAATCCCTTTATCCAGATCACACACATTTAGGCCTCTTTACCTCTTTAACAATGTCAGGTAGGAACTGCAACTTTAATATTACTTTATTTAATTAGACAGCTTAATAATTAGGAAGCTTCAAAGTGATGTGGGATTAAGGGAAATGTACCAAATGAGGAGGTGGTCTCATACTATTGTCTTAGATAAGAAATTTCCATTTGAACTGAGCAGTTACTCCTGTCCTCACTAAATGGACCTTCACATTCTTTTTGATACAATAGGATGGCAGGGTCTAGAGTTCCCTGGGTTATTGAGTCTTTAAGAGCAGGGAAAATAGAAGGAAACCTGACAATTCCTGGCACTGGTTTGGCTGAAACAGCAAAAGAGCAGTTCATATAAAAGGGGAACTGTGGGGCAATAAACTATTTGACAGATGGTGATTTTTCACACTAGTTTTGCCAATCCTCTATGAGCAGTGTTGTCTTGTCCAACCTGCCTGGATTGGCAGCATTGTCTTACTCATTAGCCAGTGATCACTCCTCCTCTTCCTGGGATTTACCGATAAAAATGGTCCTTTAGGACAGAGAAATGGGTCCATGTATATACCTAGCACACAAGAGCAGCTGTGTTTCCTGTTGTGGTCCTCCAGACAAACCCTCCAAATGTAGTGTTCATCCCAGGACTGCTTTTTCAGAGGTGCCACCAGAGATTACAGCATCTGATGAAGCTAAGTAACCACTATTTCATGGCTAGTGTTTTCAGCTATAAAATGGGTTCCTGGAAAGCATGCTTTACAAAGTCAAACTCTGCCCTCCATTAGCAGAATAACTTCTCCATGTTAAAAGTCAGCGTAAAAGTTGTCAACATATTATTTTTATTGATTTTGTGGTAATTTCATATATCATACATTACACTCCTTTTCCACTGCTCCCAGATTCAAATTCCTACCCATATGTCACAATAAATATATGTTTTTCTTTACAATACATCAACTGAAATATGTGTTGTTCATATACTCATTGGGACATGATCAGAGTCTCAGTGCCAAGTCCCTTAAAGAAAACTAAGTTCATCCTTGTTGCACTCAGGCACCATCCCCAAGAAGAAGCCACGAGTCTTGAAGAGCTCTATCCTTAATCACCTTTTTGTTCACTTTTATCCCCTTTGCTGCCCCCTCCTTCTTTGGCCCAACCACCCTCCTTCTTCTACCCCTATGCCCTTTCTCTAGTTCCTTGATAAGGGTGGTACTCCTTCCCCTTCTATCTGACCTTAGCTTATCAGGTCTCATCAAGGCTGACTGCATCATCTTCTTTTGTAGCCTGATTCTCAGGGCATTGTTCTCCTTGTGTCCACAATTTCATCTAATTCTGACACTCTTCCTGCCTCCTCTCTTTCATGCTTGCCATAGCTCTGAGTAGAGTGAGAATTTCATAGTCAAACCCCATTTAGAGTTGTGGGTCTCTGTATTCAATCCCATTTGATACAGAAGGAAGCATCTCTGTGGATCTAAGAACTTAGCACTGACCTATCAGTTGAGGGCAAAGAGGAACACATTTGAATAACAATAGCCTCGGTTGCTTAAAAATTAACTTAGGATGCCCTAGCCCAACAATTCAATTAACAACCAACAAATCATTCCAGTGGAAGACTGTTGGGTCACAACAGATGGCCTATTAAAACTTTATCCCCCACTACTAGGATACCTCCTAATAAGTAAATATATTCTATATTTGTCTTTCTGCATTTTGGTTACTTCACTCACGATGATTTTTTTCCTGGTCGGATTCATTTGCCTGAAAGTATCATGATGTCATTTTCTTAGGTGAATTAATACACTGTTATGGAAATATTCCACATTTTCCCCTAAGGAGATTAGCAGTCCTGTTTTGTAGTCCTTGGATGTTGCTGGGCCTTTAATAATTGTATTAATGATTAGGAGTTCCATGGTAAAATTTTTGGGGTCACTCAGGTATACTATCTTATCATCTGCAAATAGTGATACTTTGAATTCTTTCTTTCTGATTTCTATACCCTTGATCTTCTTCAATTGTTTTATTGCCCTAGCAAGGACTTCCACAGCTATGTTGAAGAGACATGGAGAGAGTAGTTAGTCTTGTCTTGTCCCTGATTTCAGTGGGATTGCTTTAAGTTTTTCTCAGTTTAATTTGATGTTGCCTATATGTTTTCTGCATATTGACTTTACTATATTTAAATATGTACCTTCTATCCCTGATCTCTCTAATACTTTAAACATGAATGGAGTTGGATTTTGTCAAATGCTTTCTCATCATATAAGGAGATTATCATGTTTTTTTTTTCTTTCATTTTTTAATATGGTGTATTACACTGATGGATTTCCATATATTGAACGATCCCAGCATAACTGCAATGAAGCCTACTTGGTCATAGTGGATGATATATTTGCTCTGTTCTTGCATTGATTCAAAGACATAAAGTACCTTGGTATGACCCTAAACAAGCAAGTCAAAGACTTGTATGAAAAAAAAAAATCAAGTCTCTGAAGAAATAAAAAGAATATTACAGAAGATGGAAAGATCTCCCATGCTCATGGCTTGGCAGGATTAACATAGTAAAAATGGCCATCTTACCAAAAGCAATCTTCAGATTCAATGCAATTCCCATCAAATTACCAACACAATTCTTTACACACTTTGAAATAAATATTCTCAACTTCATATGAACAAACAAGAAATCCAGATTTGCTAAAACAATCCTCTACAATGAAAGCTCTTCTGGAGGTATCTCCGTCCCTGATCTCAAGCTGTACTATTGAGAAACAGTAATAAAAACTGCATGGTGGTGTCATAGAAACAGAATTATGGATCAATGGAACCAAAGAGAAGACCCAGAAATAAACCAACACACTTATGGACAACTGAGTTTGACAAAGATACCAAAACAACACAAAGGAAAATAGATAGCATTTTAACAAATGGTGCTGGTCTAACTGGATGTCTACAAGTAGAAAAATGATTTCACCCTGCATAAACCTAAAGTCCAAGTTGATCAAAGCCCTCAGCATAAAACCAGACACATTAAATCGGTTAGAAGGAAAAGAGCCTTGAACTTATTGGCATGGGAGACAACTTCATGAACAGGACACAAACAGCACAGGCTCCAAGAGCAGCAATCAGTAAATTGTCCTCATAAAACTGAAAGGCTTCTGTAAAGCAAAGGATATGCTCATCAAAACAAAATGAATGTCTCCCTATTGGGAAAGAATCTTTATGAGCCTTCTATGTGACAGAAGCCTAATATCCAGTATATATAATGAACTGAAGGAGTTGAAAAGCAAAAAATCAAGTAATGCAATTAAAAAGTGGGAAACAGAGTTAAACAGAATTCTCAATAGATTAATATTGAATAGCTGAGAAACACTTACAAAAATGTTCAACCTCATTAGACATCAGAAAATTGCAAATCAAAATGACCCTGAGGTTTCACCTACATTCATCAGAATGGCCAAGATTAAAAGCTTAAGTTACAACACATGCTGGAAAGATTGTGGGACAAAGGGTAACACTCCTCCACTGCTGATGGGAATGTAAACATCTATAAACACTCTGCTAATCAATCTGGTGCTTTCTAGCGCTTTCTCAAGATTCACCTATCCACTTCTAGGCATATATCCAAAAGAGGCTCATCAGCCCAGAAGCCCCCCAACTGAAGAACAGATATGAAATTGTGGTATTTATGATATTACTCAGCACTAAAAAAACAAGGAAACTGGAAAATATAATCCTGAGTGAGCTATCCCAAAAACAGAAAGACTCACACGGAATATACTCACTTATATAGATATACAATATAGGATAAACCTACTAAAATCTGTACACCTAAAGAAAATAATCAAGAGGGAGGACTCTGGCTAAAATATTCAATCCCACCCCAAAAGACAAAAAAGATGTACATCAGAAGGAGAAAACAAATAAGGAGCAAGCCACAGAGCTGAAAGGCTCTGCCTGCAGACTATCAAAGTGGATGCCAAGACTTATGGCCAACTGTTGGGCAGAATGCATGGAATGTAATGAAAAAAGTGGGAAATGGTAAGAGAACAGGAGCTCCACAAGGAGAGCAACAGAACCAAAAAATCTGAGGACAGGTATCTTTCCTGAGACTCATACTGCAAACAAGTACCATGCATGGAGATAACCTAGTACCCCTGCACAGATGTAGCCCTTTGAAGTTCAGTGTCTGAGGGGCTTCATTAGTGATGGGAATAGGAATTGCCTCTGTTTCTGAGATGGACACTCAACCAAAGACCATGAGAGGATAAAACCTAGAACCTCTGCTCAGATGTGACCCGTGATAGCTCAGTAATCAATTGGTTTCCCATAGTAAGGGGAACAAGGACTATTTCTAACAGGAACTCAATGACTGGCTCTTTGACCTCCCCACCTCTGAAGGGAGGAGCAGTACTGTTAGGACACAGAGGAGGACTTTGCAGCCAGTCCTGAAAATTCCTGACAAAACAGAGTAATATGAAAGGGGAGGAGGTCCTCCCCTATCATTGGACTCGGAAAGGGGCAGGGAGGAGATGAGGGAGGGAGGGTGGGATTGGGGAGGGAATGAGGGATACAGCTGGGGTACAGAATTAACAAAATGTAACTAATGAGAAAAATAAAATTAAAAAAAGAAAAACATGTTAATAATATACATACTTGTTAGAATTATGTTCAGACAATACATTTGCCACATAACAAGTATGAGAAAGTCAACCTAAAGTTATCAGCAGAAAGGACACTTTAAAAAAATGTATCTCGTTATTATTTTCTTTTCTTTCTACACCTTGGTTACTTTTCTTTCTAAGTTTCTTCACTGTTCAGCCTCTACCAAACATTGTCTGATTTATAGCTATAGTAGTCAGTTAAATTTTTATTTTTTAGCAAGCCGCAATAAATATGAATTCACAACAACAACAAAGGAATTGCCTTTGACATGAACTAATTGGCCTGCTCTTTGATCACCTATACATTGATGGGGGAGAATCCTTACCAGGCCACAGAAGACAATGCAGCCAATCTTGATGAGACCTGATAGACTAGGATCAGAAGGAATTAGAGGAAGACTTCTAGTATCAGTGGACTTGGGGAAGGGCAAGCATGGAAAAAAGGAAATTAAGGGGGAAAGGAAGGGAAGAAGGGAGGGCTTTATAAACGGACATAAAGTGAATAAAGTATAATTAATAAAAATTAAAACATAAAAATATTAAAAAATAATTCCTTTTGGAATTATATTTTAGGAAAATATGCTTGGAGGTTGATATACAATAAAATTGACAAGACACAATGAAGTCTCTGTCTCTCTATCTCTATCAATTTATATCTTTTCTGTCATTCTCGGTCTCACTGTTTCTGAATCTGTCTTTAGCTATTTCTTATGCTTGCTCTTTCTCTCTTTTTGTCTCTCTGTCTCTCTCTCTCTCTGCCTGCTGCTTGTGGTTCAGTATGAAAAGCTCTCAGTTTTGCTGAAGGACTACAAGATGAATGCTTGCTGACTTAACATCAGGGATGGATTCTAACAATATAAGCATGGTCCCAATTAATTGCTTTTTGTTCAAAGATGTGCCTTGGACAGGGAGGGTTTTCACAGTAAGAAATTCACTGACTGAGGACATATCTGTGCATTTAACCAATAATAATGGAATCTCTGGTAAGGTGAAAGTCTAATGTCCAGGAAACATGACTTTATTAATTGTGACTTGAAAGAAATATGTGACACTTTTCCTGAAATAAGATTTAGACAATGGAACTCTTACTGGATTTCACCTGTTGCATGGAATCATTCTCCCTCTCAGTCAATCAGCACCTGAGAAAATCTTGAGGTTTCCATGGAGATGAGTAAGCAAACTCATCCTCAGTGTCTAGTATATCTGATCCTCTGCACACATGGAATTTTATTGTAAAACCCAACAATCCTTTATCTCATTCATTTATGCAGATCCCACCCCTTTACTCCTGTTTACCTCTGTGACAATATCACAGAGGAAATATGTAAAGTAGGAAATGAAACTTTCATGTTAATTTAATTGAACAGCTTCCTAAGTAGGGAAACTTCAATGTGATGTATGATAAGGTGAATGTTCCGAATGACTAGGTGATCTCCTTCTGCAGTCTTGGATCTGAAATTTCCCAGATTGTGACTTTAAACTGAGAAGTTACACCTGTCCTCACTAAATGTACCTTCACATTCTTATTGATATGATATCCTGGCAGGGTTAGGGTTCCCTGGGGTATTGAGTCTTTAAGAGCAGGGAAATGAGAAGGAAACCAGAGAATTCCTGGGACTTGTTTGTTGAAAAAATAAAAGATCACTGAGTGTTAAAGGAGAGCTGAAGGGCAAGATATTTTTTGACAGCTGGTGATGTTGCCAACACTCTAAGAACAGGGGTGCCTTGGCTGATATGGCTTGATTGCAGCTGTTTTATACTCAGTGGTCTGAGAGGAAACCTCCTGGTCCTAGGGTTACAGTTACACCTGGGTGTTCAGGACAGTGAAATGGGTCCTTTTAATATGCCTAAGACACAAGAGCAGCAGTGTTTCCTGATGTGGTCCTCCGTACAAACCCTCTAATCATAGTGGTAGTACCAGGACTATTTGTTCAAAGGAGCCACCTGTGCTCATGGGGTCTGAGGTAGCTGGGTAAGTAGTAGTTCATGGATAAGATGCTCTTCTACATAATGAGTTCCTCAAAAGCATGCCTTACATAGTCAAATATTGCTCTCCTTTAGCGGAATCATTTCTGTGTTAAAAGTCATTGTAAAATATGTCAACACATTAGTTTTATTGATTATGTGGGAATATCATATAATGTAGGTTACACTCCCTTTCCATTGCTCCCAGGTTCAAATTCCTACCGATGTGCCAGACTAAATTCTTTTTTCTTTAAAATAAATCAACTGATGTGTGTGTTAATCAAACACTCAGTGAATCATGATCAGAGTCTCAGTGCTAACTCCCTAAAGAAAACTGAGTTCATCATTGCCACAACCAGGCACACTCCCCAAAACAAACCATCAGTCCTGAAAAGCACTATTTTTCATCATCTTGATCACAGATATATATATATATATATATATATATATATATATAGTGATTTGTTCACTCCATCTCCTCTGCTGCACCCTCCTTCTTCTTCCAGTCCCACACACCCTCTTTCTTCTATCTTATGCCCTTTCCCTAGTTCCCTGATTTGGGAGATCCTCCTTACACTTCTATCTGACCCTACCTTACCAGGTTTCATCAAGGCTGGGTGCATCATCTTCTTCTATGGCCTGATTCTCAGGGCAAAATTCCCCTTGTGTCCTCAATTTCATGTATTCATGACACTCTTCTTTCCTCTCCTGCATGCTTCCCATAACTCTGAGTAGAGTGAGAGTTTCACAGGCAAACCCCATCTACAGTTGATTGATTTAAGGTCTCTCTCTGCATGTTACAGGAGTGTGCGTGTCTGTATGCAATCCCATTTGATACAGAAAGAAGCATCTCTGTGGATAAAAGGACATGACCCTGATCTATCAGATGAGGGCTGAGTGCAATATGTTTTAATTACAACAATCTGGGTGGCTTGACAATTTCCATAGAATGCCCTGTTCCATCAATTCAATTAAATGCCACCCAAACTCACTAGTTGAAGACTGGTTAGGTTACAATAGCCTATTGGAACTTCAACTCCCATTGTTGTGTGTCGGCAATTTTGTTACTTCACTGAGGATGATATTTCCTTGTTCCATCCATTTTTTCTGAAAATTTATGGTGTCATTTTCTTAGCTGAAAAATATTCTGTTATAGAAATATTCCACATTTTCCCCAAGGAGATTGTCAGTCCTGTGATTTAGTTCTTTAAGTTGTTGGTACTTTAATCATTGTATTAAGTGAGAAACTATCAAGATAAGCAATGTTCCAATTAAACACTTTTTGTTCGAAAATTTGCCTGGGTCAGGGAAGATTTTAACAGAAAATAATTCACTGACTGAGGACATATCTGTGCATTTAACAAATAATAATGGCATCTTTGATAATGTGAATCACATGTCAAGGACTTGTGATTATACCAATGACCACTTGAAAAAAAATATGCTGTGCTCTCTTCTGCAGCACATAAATTACAATTTCAACAATACTGAGAAGATTAGCATCACCCCTGTGCAAGGCTGGCACGCAAATTCATGTAGCATTCCATATTTTTTTGGAGGGAAATTAAAGAAAATACAAATAGAGGAAATTGTGGAGAGAAAAAACTTAGGAAAGAAAACAGGAACTACAGAGGTAATAATAATCAATAGACTGCAAGAAATGGAAGAAATAATCTCAGGTGTGAAAGAAACATTGGAAGCAATCGATGTATCTGTCAAGGAAAATGTTAAATCTAAAATATTCCTGACACAGACTGTCCAAGAAATTCAAGACAACATAAGAAGACAAAAACCTAAGAATAATAAGCATAGAGGAAAAATAAGATTCTTTCCCCCAAGGTCCAGGAAATAGTTTGGACTACATTATTGAAGAAAATTTCCCCAATTTAAAGGAGAGGTAAATAAGAATATCAGAGGTCTACAGAACACCCTATAAATTAGTCTAGAAAAGAAAATCCTCCCACTCCATCATAATCAAAACAGTAAGCATACAGAAGGAAAAAAAATACTAAAAGCTGCAAAAGAAAGAGGCCAAGTAACATCAAGTAACATATAATGGCAAACCCATCAGAATCACATCTGACTTCTCAATAGAGACTGGCAAAGCCAGAAGGGCCTGGACAAATACCAGAAGTCATTCCAGGCAGTACTATACACAGTAAAACTATCAGTACTCTTAGATAGAGAAAACAAGATATTCAATAATAAGAACAAATTTCAACAATACCTACACACAAATCCAGCATTATAGAAGACACTAGAAGGAAAAATAGTACCCAATAAATAAGCTACTTTCAAGTAAACACAGGAAATAATTAACGCAACTACAGTAAAACAAAAAGCAACCAAGCAGACAAACTTACTACCACAGTCAACATCAAAATCAAAGGATCTAACAGGCACTGTTCATTAATCTTTCTCAGCATCAATGGACTCAATTCTCCAATAAAAAGACACAAACCAAAAGAATGAATGCTTAAACAAGACCTAGTAATCTGTTGCATAGAAGAAACACACATAAGTCATAAAAGTAGACATTACTTGAGGGCAAAGGGCTGGAAGACAGCTTTCCAAGCAAATGGACCCAAGAAGCAAGCAGGAGTAGCCATCCTAATATCTAATAAAGTAGATTTTCAACCAAAATCAATCAAAAGAGATAGAGAAGAACACTTCATACTCATTAAAAGAAAAATCCACCAGGAAGTTATCACAATCCTGTACATCTATACCCCAAATGCAAGGACACCCACATTTGTGATAGAATCTTTAATAAAACATGAACCACACATAGACCCCTACACATTAATAGTGGGAGACTTCAACACCCCACTCTCAACAAAGGACAGGTCAACCAAAGAGAAATTAAACAAAGAAACAATGTCTCTAACAGAGGTCATGAATCATATGGATCTAACAGACATTTACAGAACCTTACCCCCAAACACAAAAAGAATTTACTTTCTTCTCAGCATCTCATGGAACCTTCTCCAAAATAGACCATATAGTTGGTCACAAAGTGAGCCTCAAAAGATAACAAGAAGTTTGAAATACTCTTTGTATTTTATCTGATCACCATAGAATCAAGCTTGACCTCAAAAATCAACAGAAATAGCAAAAAGCCTACACACCCATGGAAACTGAACAACTTACTATTAAATGACAGGTGGGTCAGGGAAGAAATAAAAAAAATGGTCTTTTAGAATTCAATGAAAATGAAGGCACGACATATCAAAACTAATGGGACACAATGAAAGCAGTAAAAAGAGGAAAGTTCATTGCACTTAGTGCCTTTAAGGAGACATTCGAGACAGCTCATTCAAGGAACTTAATGGATCACCTAAAATCCATAGGGGGGAACAAAAAACAACGAAGCAGACACACGAAAAAGGAGTAGATGGCTGGAAATAATCAAACTCAGGGCTGGAATTAATCAATTAGAACCAAATAAAGCTATTCAAAGAATCAATGAAACCAAGAGCTGGTTCTTTGAGAAAATCAACATGATAGACAAACCCTTATCCAAACTAACTAAAAGGCAGGGAGAAACCATCAAAATCAGAAATGAAAATGGGGACATGACTTCAGACACTAAGGAAATTCAAACAATCAGTAGGACTTATTTCAAAAGTCTATATGCCAAAAAAAAAAAAAAAAGAAAATCTAAATGAAATGGATAATTTTCTTGATTGATTCCACTTACCAAAGCTGAATAAAGACCAGGTAAATCACTCAAAGAGTCCCATATCCCCTAAGAAAATAGGAGCAGTAATCAAAAGTCTTCCATCCAAAAAAAAAAAAAAAAGATCAGGATCAGATGGTTTCAGGGCAGAATTCTGCTAGACTTTCATAGAAGAGCTAACTGCAGTTCTCTTCAAACTATTATGCCAAATAGAAAGAGAAGGAACACTACCAAAATCATAGTATGAAGCCACAGTCACCTTGGTAACTAAACCTCACAAAGATCCAACCAAGAAAGAGAATTTCAGGACAATCTTTATGAAAATTGATGCAAAAATACTCAACAAAATAATTGCAAACCAAATACAATAACATATCAAAGATATTATCCACTATGTCCAAGTAGGCTTCATCCCAGGGAGGCAGGGGTGGTTCAATATATGGAAATCCATCAATGCAACCCACCCTAGTGAAAGGAAAAAAAAAAAAACCACATGATGATCTCCTTAGATGATGAAAAGCATTTGACAAAAATCTAACATCCATTCAGGTTTTAAAGTATTGGAGAGATCAGGGATACAACAAACATATCTAAACATAGTAAAGGCAATATACAGCAGTCCTATAGCCAACATCACAGTAAACAGAGAGAAGCTTAAATCAGTCCCACTGAAATCAGGGAAAAGGCAAGGCTGCCCACTCTCTTCATATCTATTAAACATAGTTCTGGAAATTCTTCCTAAAGCTGTAAAACAATTGAAGGAGATAAAGGGGATACAGATTGGAAAGGAAGAAGTCAAATTATCACTATTTGCAGATGATATGATAGTATACGTGAATGACCCCAAAAACTCTACCAGGGAACTCCTACAGCTGATAAACACCTTCAGCAAAGTGGCCAGATACAAAATTAACTCAAAAAATCAGTAGCACTCCTGTATGCAAAAGACAAAAGGGCTGAGAAAGAAATTAGAGAAAAAACACCCTTCACAATAGCCACAAATGACATAAAGTACCTTGGTGTAACCCTAACCAAGCAAGTCAAAGACTTGTATGAAAAAAAAAATTTCAAATCAGAAGGAAGATTTCAAAGTATCATTGTTTGTAGATGATATGAAACCTGGGTAACCCCAAAAATTATTCCAGGGAACTCCTACAACTTATAATGACCTGCAGCAATGTCGCTTGATACATAATTCACTCAAAAATTCATAGACCTATATGCAAAAGACAAAATGGCTGAGAAAGAAATTAGGGAAAGAAAATCCTTCAAAAAGCAACAAAAGACATAAAGTACATTGGTCTAACCCTAACCAAGCAAGTAAAAAACTTCTATGTTAAAAATTCAAGATTCTGAAAAAAGAATTAGAAGAACATACCAGAAGATGGAAAAATCTCCCATGCTCATGGCTTGGCAGGATTAACATAGTAAAAAAGGCCATATTACCAAAAGCAATCTACAGATTCAATGCAATTGCCATCAAATTACCAACACATTTCTTTACAGATTTAGATAGAAAAATTCTCAACTTCATTGGGAAAAACAAGAAAGCAAGAATTGCTAAAATAATTTTTCACAGTAAAAGATCTTCTGGCAGTGTCTTCATCTCTGATCTCAAGCTGTGCAATAGAGCAACAGTAATAAAAACTGCATGGTACTGGCATAGAAACAGACTGGTGGATCAATGGAACCAAATAGAAGACCCAGACATAAATCCACACACTTATGGATACCTGATCTTTGACAAAGATGCCAAAAACATACAATAGAAAAAACATAGCATCTTGAACAAATAATGCTTTTCCAAGTTGATGTCTACATGCAGAAAAAATATAAATAGAAACATACTAATCACCCTGCACAAAACTAGAGTGTGGGTGGATCAAAGACCTCAACATAAAACCAAACATATTAAATAGGTTAGAAAAAAATTGTGGAAGAACCTTGAATTCATTGGCACAGGAGACAACTTCCTGAACAGAACACCAATGGCTTAAGCTCTAAGCGCAAAAATCAATGAACGGGAACTCGTTGAAACGTTTCTGTAAAGTAAAGGACACTGTCATCAAAACAAAACAAATGCATACAGATTGGGAAAGAATCTTCAGGAAGCATCTATGTGACAGAGGGCTAATATCCAGTATATTTAAAGAAGTAAAAAGGTTGAAAAGCAACAAATCAAGATATCCAATTAAAAAATGGGGAACAGAGCTAAAAAGGAATTCTCCATAGAAAAATATGAAATGGTAGAGAAACAGTTAAAGAAATGCACAACATCATTAAGCATCAGGAAAATGCAAATCAAAATGACCCTGAGATTTCACATTAAACCCCTCAGAATGGTCAAGATCAAAACTAAAGTGACATCACATGCTGGAGAGGTTTTGACAAAGGGGAACCCTCCTCCTCTGCTGGTGTGAATGTAAATTGTACCAGTGCTGGTGGGAATATAAACTTGTACAAGCTCTCTGGAAATCAATATGGCATTTATGAGACAAGGAAAAGTAGTCATCGTCAAGATACAGTTCTATAACTCCTAAGCATATATCCAAATAGCTCAAGTATAGAAAAAGGACTTTTGTTCAACCATGTTTGTAAGACCCTTATTTGTAATAGCCAGTACCTGGAAACTACCCAGGTGCCCCCCAACTGAAAAATGGATACAGAAATTTTGTTACATCTGTAAAACAGAATATTACTCAGCAATAAAAAACAAGGAATTCATAAAATTTGCAGGTAAACGGAGGGAAATGGAAGTGAGCTATCCCAGAAGCAGAAAGACACACATGGTATATACTCACTCATATAGACATATAATATAATATAATATAATATAATATAATATAATATAATATAATATAATATAAACCTACTAACATCTGTACACCTAAACACACTAATGAAGAGGGAGGACTCTGGCTAAAATGCTCAATCCCCATCCTGAAAGGCAAAGAGGATGGAAAAAGGAGAAAAACAGGGAAAATTTGGAGCTTGCTACAGAGGGCCTCTGAAAGGCTCTGCCCTGCAGATTACCAAAGCAGATGCTGAGACTTATGGCCAACTCTTGGGCAAAGTGAATGGAATGTAATGAAAGAAGTGGGAAATAGTAAGATCTGGAGAGAACAATAGCTTCACATTAAGAGCAATAGAACCAAAAAAATCTGAGGACAGGGGTCTTTCCTGAGACTCATACTCCAAACAAGTATCATGCATGGAGAATTTTAAAGTCATGATATCATTGTGAAGTCATAATAGCAGTGTGATGTCATTATAGCATTGGATGTCCTAATATCATTGGGAAGTCTTACTCTTGTGAAGTCATAAGAGCTTTTTTATTTTTAAATTCCATTGTGATTTCATAACACAGTCATGTTGAAATACTATTGCAAAGTCATAATAGCATTGTGATGTCATATTAATATTGTGAAATCATAATTCCATTGGGATGTCATAATATTGTAATGTCATAATAGCATTGCCATGTCAAAATACCTTTGTGATGTCATGATAGCATTGTGATTTCCTATCATTGTGATTCATAATAACATTGAGATATAATAGCATTGTGATGTCATAAGAACATTGTAATTTCATAATAGCATTGAGGTGTCTTAATATCATTGTAAAGTCTTAATATCATTGTGAAGTCATAATAGCATTGTAATATCATGATTGCATCATGATATCATAACACAATCATGTCATAAGAGCCTTTTGATGTCATCAAGCATTGTGATATCATAATTGCTTTGTGATATCATAACATTGTAAAATCCTACTGGGATATCATAAAATTGTGATGTCATAGTGGTACTAGGATGTCATAATACTTTTGTGATTTTATAAAAAAGCATTGTGATTTCATATCATTGTAATGCCTTAATAGCATTGTGATGTCATTATAATATTGTGATGTCATAATATCATTGTGGTTTTCAAAATTTCTTTACTCATGTCACAAAACAATCATGTAATGAATGGAGTGGAAAATTGTAAGATCTGGAGAGGGAAGGGGCTCCACAAAGAGAACAACAGAACCAAAATAATCAGAGGACAGGGGTGTTTCCTGAGACTCATACTGTAAGCAAATACCATGCATGGAGATAACCTTGAACTCCTGCAGAGATGTAGCCCATGGCATTTCAATGTCCAAGGAATTCCATAGTTAAGGGAACAGGGGCTGACTCTGACATGAACTGATCTGGTCTTTGAAAACCACACCCTATTGTGAGAGCATTGTGATTTTATAATAGCTTTGGGATGTCATAATACCACTGTGATGTCTTCATAACATTGTGATGTCATTATAGCATTGTGATCATTATTGAATTGTGAAGTCATAATATCATTGTGATGTTGTAACAGCATTGTGATGTCATAATAACATTTGGAAATCAGAATACAATTGTGATCTCGTAATACCATTGGGATATCATACAATTGTGCTATCATGATAACATTGGGATATCATAAGATCATAGGGGAGTCATCGTAAGATTGTGATGACAGATTCTTCTTTATTGATGTTGTCTATGGAAGTGTGTTTGTGTGTTTGGCTACTTTTTTTTGCTGTTGTGAGGCTATTTATTTCCTATGTTTTCTTGAAAGTAGTTAGTTTCTGTGGGTTGTATTTTTCCTTCTAGTATCTTCTGTAATGCTGGATTTGTGTGTTGGTATTGTTGAAATTTGTTTTTGACGTTGAATATCTTGTTTTCTCCATCTATGAGGACTGAGAATTTTGCTGGGTACAGTATCTTAGGCTGACATCTGTGTTCTCTTAGGATCTGCATGATATCCTTCCAGGCTCTTCTGGCTTTCATAGTTTCTGTTGAGAAGTCAGGTGTGATTCTGGATGGTTTGCCATTATATGTTACTTGGCCTTCTTCCCTTGCAGCTTTTAGTATTTTTTGTTCTTTGTTCTGTATACTTACTGTTTGATTTTTATGTGATGTGAGGATTTTCTTTTCTGATCTAATTTGTTATGTGTTCTGTAGACCTCTTGTATTCTTGTAGGCCTCCCCATTAAGTTGAGGAAATTTTCTTCAATGATTTTGTTGAAAATATTTTCTGAACCTTTGAGGAGCGAATCTTATATTTCCTCTATTCCTATTATTCTTAGGCTTTGTCTTTTTATGTTGTCTTGGATTTCTTAGATGTTTTGTGTTAGAAATTTTTTAGATTTATTATTTTCTTTGATGGATACATAGATTTCTTCCATTGTATCTTCCACACCTGAGATTCTTTCTTCCATCTCTTGTAGTCTGTTGTTTATGCTTACCTCTGTATTTCCTGTTTTCTTTCCTAGGTTCTCCCTCTCCATGATTTACTTCATTTATGTTTTCTTTAATTTTTCCAATATTATCTTCAGATCTTTAGCCATTTTGTTGATGTCTACATGGAGAAAAATGTAAATAGATCCATACTTATCACCCTGAAGAAAACTAAAGTCCAAGTGAATCAAACACCTCAACATAAAACCAGACACATTAAATCAGTTAGAAAAAATTATAGAAGAGCCTTGAAATCATTGGCACAGGAGACAACTTCCTAAACAGAACACCAATGGCACATTGTGTAAGAGCAACAATCAATGAATGGGACCTCATGAAAATGAAAAGCTCCTGCAAAGCAAAGAACACTGTCATCAGAATAAAATGACAGCCTGCAGATTGGGAGAGGATCTTCACCAACACTATATCTGACAGAGGGCTAATATCCACTATATATAAAGAACTAAAGAAGTTAAATAGCAAAAAAGCAAGTAATCCAATTTTAAAAAATGGAGTAAAGAGCTAACCAAAGAATTCTCTGCAGAGGAATATCAAATGGCAGAGAAACACTTAAAGAAATGCTCAACCTCATTAGTAATCAAGGAAATGCAAATCAAAACAACCCTAAAATTTCACCTTGCACACACCAGAATTGCTAAGATTAAAAACTCAAGAGACAACACCTGTTGGAGAAGTTGTGGAGAAAGGGGAACCATCCTCCATTGTTGGTAATATAATCGTGTACCACCACTCTGGAGAGCAATCTGGAGCTTTCTCAGACAACTAGAAATAGCGCTTCCTCAAGCTCCAGCTATGCCACTCTTAGGCATATACCCAAAAGAGTACCAAGTACACAAAAAAGACATTTGTTCAACCATGTTTGCAGAAGCCTTATTTATAATAGCCAGAAGCTGGAAACAGCCCAGATGCCTCTCAGTGGAGGAATGGATGCACAAATTGTGGTATATCTACACAATGGAATATTACTCAGCGATAAAAAACAAGGAAAACATGAAATTTGCAGGTAAATGGTGGGATCTGGAAAAGATCATCCTGAGTGAGCTATCCCAGAAGCAGAAAGATGCACACGGTATAGACTCACTCATATAGTCATACAATATAGGATAAACCTACTAAAATCTGTATACCTAAAGAAACTAATCAAGAGGGAGGACTCTTAATAATAATTTCAATTCCTATCTAGAAATTAAAAAATAATGGACATTAGAAGAAGGAGAAAAGGGAACAAGTCAGGAGCCTGACACAGAGGACCTCTGAAAGGCTCTGCCCTGTAGACTATCAATGCAGATGCTGAGACTTATGGGCAACTTTTGGGCAGAGTGCAGGGAATCTTATGAAATTATTGTGAAAAAGTATGATCTGGAGAGGACAGGAATTCCACAAGTGGAGCAACAGAACCAAAAATATCTGAGCACAGGGGTCTTTCCTGAAACTGATATTCCAACCAAGGACCATTCATGGTGATAACCTAAGACCCCTACACAGATGTAGCCCATGGCAATTCAATATCCAAGTAGGTTCCATTGTAATAGGAAGATTGATTGTGTTTTACATGAACTGATTGGCCTGCTCTTTAATTAACTCCCCATGAGGGGGAAGCAGCATTACCAGGCTACAGAATAATACAATGCAGCCATTCCTGATGAGACCTAATTGACTAGGATCAGAAGGAAGGAAAAGAAGATCTCCCCTATCATTGGACTTGGAGAGGAGCATCCATGCCGAAGGTGGATGAAGGGAGAGTTTGGGATGGGAGGAGGGTGGGAATCACAGGGAGATGCAAAGTGAATAAAGTATAATTAATAAAGAATTAAAAATAAAGATTGTGATGTCATAATTATATTATAACATGATGTCATTATTGCATTGTAATGTCATAATAGCATAGTGATATCACAATACATTTTCATATTATAATTCCATTGTGATGTTATCATAGCATTGGGATGTCCTATTACCATTGTGAAGTAATAACAGAATTGTAATGTCATAATTCCATTGTGATGTCATAATACCTTTGTGATTTCATAGTAGCATTGTGATGTTTAATAGCATTGTGATGTTACAATAGCATTGTGTTGTCACAAAAGTATATTGAAGTCATAACCCTATTGTGATGTCATAATAGCAATGTGAAGTCACCATAGCATTGTGATATCATAATACCATTGTGATGTCAAAATTCCATTTTGTTCTCATACCAGGTGATTTTATTAATGACTTCTTGAAAGAAATTCCTGAACTAAGATTCTTGGACAAGAAAAGTCATTCCTTGGTTGTGTGCTATCAGCTGTCCATATTGAGGCATGTAGGGCTGCTCACCCTTTCCCACAAGCATGCTGGGTCCTACAAAGTGGTCAATGAGTAACCCTCCTGTTCCTGGGGTTTACAATTATACCTGGGCTTCAGGACAGAGAAATGGGTCCATGCTGTATGCATAGGACACAAGAGCAACTGTGTTTCCTTCAGTGGTGGTCCAAACAATCCCTCTAAAGGTAGTTTTAGTGCCAGGACTGCTTGTTCAGAGGGATCTTTTCTCCATTTTCACAGTCATTGTATAAGTTGTCACCATATATTTTTACTGATTATGTGGAAATTTTATAAAATATACAATACACACCTTTTTAATTGTTCCTATGTTCAAATTCCTACCCATGTGTTAGCATAAAAATATTTAAAATAGATCAATTCTAGAATGTGTTGTTCATGTACTCATTGGAATATGATCAGAGTCTAATATTGTCCAAGTGTCTTAAAGATAACTGAGTTCATCCATGTTGTACCCTGCAACCACCTCCAAGAGAAAGCCATCAGTCCTGAAGAGGTCTATACTTCATCCTCTTCTTGATCACAGTTTTTCTTGTGTATTTATTTATTATGATTTGTTTCCTTTATATCCCCTCTGCTGCCCCACCTTCTTCTCCTTCCAGTACCACCCTTCTTCTAACTATATGCCCTTTCGTTCCCTGATAGGGGAGTTCCTCCTCACCCTTCTATCTTAACCTAGCTTGTCAGGTCTCATCAAGGTTGGCTGGATCAGCTTTCTCTGTAACCAAATTCTCATGTCATTGTTCTCTTTGTGTCCTCGATTACCTCTACTTAGGGCACTCTTCATGCCTCCTCTCCTGCAGGCTTCCCAGATCTCTGAGGAAGGGAGAATTTCATAGGGAAATCCCATTTAGAGCTGGGAGTTTTAAGGTCTCTCTGTGCATAATATCAGGCTTTGTGTCTCTGTATTCATTCCCATCTCTGTGGATTCAAGAATATGGCATGGATCTATCAGCTGAGGGCAGAGAGCAACATATTTAAATAACAACAGCCTGAGTTGCTGTAAAATTAAATTAGGATGCCTGGCACAACAACTCAATTAACTGCTACCCAAAACTATTATTGGCACACTGGTTGGATCACAATAGATGGCCTATTGGAGGTTTATCCCCCACTATTAGGAGATCTCCTAATATGTGAATACATAATATATTTCTCTTTCTGCATTTTAAGTACTTCATGCAGGATAATTTTTCCTGTTTCTATCCATTTGGCTGAAAATATAATTTTCTTAGCTGAATAATACTCCATTATAGAAATATTCCAAAATTTTCCAAAAGGAGATTGTCAGTCCTCTTCTTTAGACCTTAGAAGTTGCTGGGACTTTAATCATTGTATTGAATTAAAAACTATCAGGATAACTATGTTCTTTTAGTTAGAAGTCCCCCATCTTCTTCCACTTCCTGATGATTTGAAGTGCAATGTTCCCATGAAGCTCTTTAGTTACATGTGTTTTCCGCAGTAAGGAAATGTCTGGGAGAGGTTAGAAGTTATGGCCGTGTTAGATAAGATAATTCCTATTGGAGATATATTACAGGAGGGTGTGCTTTGAAGTTGATATGCCAATGATAGTGACCAGATGTAATTGATTCTCTGTCAATTTATATCTTACTTTTTGTTGGTCTCAGTCTCTCTATTTCTGTATCTGTCTCTCTAGCTCTTTCTCTCTCTGTCTCCTTCTCTTTGCCTGGCACATATGGTTCACTGTGAAAAGCTCTCAGTTTAGCTGAAGTACTATAACACGATGACTGCTTGATGACATGGAAACCTTGATGGCCTTTGTAAAAATATGAGCAAGTTCCCAATTAAATGCTCTTTGTTCAAAGATTTGCCTTGGTCAGGGACCATTTTCTTTTTCTTTTTTTTTTTCTTGTGATAAGGACTTGATTTCTTTTTTTTTAATTTTTCATCAATTACACTTTATTCATTCTGCATCCCCCCATAAGCCCCTCCCTAATCCCCTCCCAATCCCACCCTCCCTCCTCCCTCTGCATGCATGCCACTCCCCAAGTCCACTGATAGGGGAGGTTCTCCTCTCCTTTCTGATCTTATTCTATCAGATCACATCAAAAGTGGATGCATTGTCCTCTGCTATGGCCTGGTAAAGCTGCTCCCGCCCCAGGGGGAGGTGATCAAAGAGCAGGCCAATCAGATTATGGCAGAGGCAGTCCCTCTTCACATTACTATGTAACCCATTTGGACTCTGAACTGCCCTGGGCTACATCTGTGCAGGGGTTCTGGGTTATCTCTATGAATAGTCCTTGGTTGGAGTATGAGTCTCTGGGAATTTCCCTATGTTCAAATTTTCTTGTTCTGTTGCTCTCCTTGTGGAGACGCTGTCCTCTCCAGCTCTTACTATTTCCCAGTTCTTACATAAAATTTCCTTCAATCTGCCCAACAGTTGCCCATCAGACTCAGCATCTGCATTGATAGTCTGCAGGGCAGAGGCTTTCAGAGGCCCTCTGTGGTAGGTTCCTAGGTTGTTTCATGTTTTCTTCTTCTTCTGATGTCCCTCCTCTTTGCCTTTCTGGATGGGGATTGGACATTTTAGTTAGGGTCCTCTCTCTTGCTTAGTTTCTTTAGATGCACAGATTTTAGTGGGTTTGTCCTATGTTGTATGTCTACATGAGTGAGTATATACCATGTGGGTCCTTTTGCTTCTGGGACAACTCACTCAGGATGATCCTTTCCAGGTCCCAACATTTACCTACAAATTTCATGATTTCCTTATTTTTCATTGCTGAGTGATATTCCATTGTGTAGATGTACCACAATTTCTGCATCCATTCTTCAGTTGAGGGGCATCTGGGCTGTTTCCAGCTTCT
Source organism: Meriones unguiculatus (assembly GCF_030254825.1). Taxonomy (NCBI): domain Eukaryota; kingdom Metazoa; phylum Chordata; class Mammalia; order Rodentia; family Muridae; genus Meriones; species Meriones unguiculatus. The sequence continues at coordinate 5,512,088 of NW_026843710.1, forward strand.
GGCTATTACAAATAAAGCTGCTACAAACATGGTTGAGCAAATATCCTTTTTGTGTGCTTGAGCCTCTTTTGGATATATGCCCAGGAGTGGTATGGATGGATCTTGAGGAAGTGCTATTCCTAGTTGTCTGAGAAAGCGCCAGATTGATTTTCAGAGTGGTTGTACAAGTTTACATTCCTACCAGCAGTGGAGAAGGGTTCCCCTTTCTCCACAACCTCTCCAGCATGTGTTTCCACTTGAGTTTTTGACCTTGGCCATTCTCATGGGTGTAAGGTGAAATCTCAGGGTTGTTTTGATTTGCATTTCCCTAATGGCTAGTGAGGTTAAACATTTCTTTAAGTGCTTCTCTGCCATTCGATATTCCTCTACAGAGAATTCTCTGTTTAGCTCTCTTCCCCATTTTTTAAGTTGATTACTTGGTTTGCTGCTTTTCAGCTTCTTTAGCTCTTTATATATACTGGATATGAGTCCTCTGTCAGATAAAGGGTTGGTGAAGATTCTTTCCCAATCTTTATGCGGTCGCTTTGTTTTGATGATGGTGCACTTTCCTTTGGAGAAGCTCTTCAGTTTCATGAGGTCCCATTTATTGATTGTTGCTCTTAGAGCCTGTGCTGTTGGTATTCTGTTCAGGAAGTTTTCTCCTGTACCAATGAGTTCTAGGGTATTTCCCACTCTTTTTTCAAGCTGATTTAATGTGTCTGGTTTTATGTTGAGGTCTTTGATCCACTTGGACTTCAGTTTTGTGCAGGGTGATAAGTATGGATCTATTTTCATTTTTCTACATGTAGACATCCAGTTGGACCAGCACCATTTGTTGAAGATGCTATCTTTTTGCCATTGAATGGTTTTGGCGTCTTTGTCAGAGATCAGGTGTCCATAAGTGTGTGGGTTTATTTCTGTGTCCTCTGTTCAGTTCCATTAATCCACCATTCTGTTTCTATGCCAGTACCATGCAGTTTTTAAAACTGTTGCTCTATAGTACAGCTTAAAATCAGGGATGGAGATACCTCCAGAAGATCTTATATTGTAGAGGATTGTTTTAGCAATTTTGGGTTTCTTGTTATTCCATTTGAAGTTGAGAATTTTTTCTTTCCAGGTCTGTAAAGAATTGGGTTGGTAATTTGATGGGCATTGCATTGAATCTGTAGATTGCTTTTGGTAAGATGGCCATTTTTGCTATGTTAATCTTTCCAAGCCATGAGCATGGGAGATCTTTCCATCTTCTCATATCTTCCTCTACTTCTTTCTTCAGAGATTTTAAATTTTTTTCATACAAGTCTTTGACTTCCTTGGTTAAGGTTACTTCCAAGTACCTTATGTCATTTGTGGCTATTGTGAAGGGTGTTGTTTCCCTAACTTCATTCTCAGCCCTTTTGTCTTTTGTATACAGGAGGGCTACTGATTTTTTTTGAGTTAATTTTGTATCCGGACACTTTGCTGAAGGTGTTTATCAGCTGTAGGAGTTCCGTGGTAGAGTTTTTGGGGTCATTCACGTATACTATCATATCATCTGCAAATAGTGATAATTTGACTTCTTCCTTACCAATCTGTATCCCCTTGATCTCCTTCAACTGTCTTATTGCTCTAGCAAGGACTTCCAGAAATATGTTGTAGAGATATGGAGAGAGTGGGCAGCCTTGTCTTGTCCCAGATTTTAGTGGGATTGCTTTAAGTTTCTCTCCATTCATTTTGATGTTGGCTATAGGTTTGCTGTATATTGATTGCCTTTACTATGTTTAGACATGTGCCTTGTATCCCTGATCTCTCCAATACTTTAAACATGAATGGATGCTGGCTTTTGACAAAGGCTTTTCAGCATCTAGGGAAATTATCATGTGGATTTTTTCTTTCAGTTTGTTAATATGGTGGATCACATTGATGGATTTCCGTATATTGAGACACCCCTGCATACCTGGGATGAAGCCTACTTGGTCATAGTGCATAATATCTCTGATGTGTTCTTGGATTCGGTTTGCAAGTGTTTTATTAGGTATTTTTGCATCAATGTTCATAAGGGAGATTGGCCGGAAATTCTCTTTCTTTGTTGAGTCTTTGTGAGGTTTAGGTACCAAGGTGACTGTGGCTTCTTAGAATGAGTTTGGTAATGTTCCTTCTGTTTCTATTTTGTGGAATAGTTTGAAGAGAATTGGTGTTAGCTCTTCTTTGAAGGTCTGGTTTAATTCTGTGCTGAAGCCATCTGGTCCTGGGCTTTTTTTGGATGGGATACTTTTGATAACCGCTTCTATTTCTTTGGGGGATATAGGTCTATTTAGTTGATTTACCTGGTCCTGATTCAGGTTTCGTAAGTCAAATCGATCAAGAAAATTGTCCATTTCATTTAGATTGTCAAATTTTGTGGCATATAGACTTTTGAAGTAAGTCCTAATGATTGTTTGGATTTCCTCAGTGTCTGTAGTTATATCCCCATTTTCATTTCTGATTTTGTTGATTTGGATGGTGTCTCTCTGCCTTTTAGTTAGCCTGGCTAAGGGTTTGTCGATCTTGTTGATTTTCTCAAAGAACCAGCTCTTGCTGTCATTGATTCTTTGAATTGTTTTATTTGTTTCCAATTGATTGATTTCAGCCCTGAGTTTGATTATTTCCAGCCGTCTACTCCTTCTTGGAGTGTCTGCTTCTTCTTTTTCTAGGGTTTTTAAGTGAGCCATTAGGGTGCTTGAATGAGCTGTCTCAAATTTCTTCTTGATGGCACTTAGTGCTATGAACTTTCCTCTTAGCACTGCTTTCATTGTGTCCCACAAGTTTGGGTATGTTGTGTCTTCATTTTCATTGATTTCTAGAAAGACTTTAATTTCTTTCTTTATTTCTTCCCTGACCCAGCTGTCATTTAGTAACAAGTTGTTCAGTTTCCATGTGTGTGTAGGCATTTTGCTATTTCTGTTATTGTTGAGGTCCAGCTTTATTCCATGGTGGTCAGAAAAGATAAAAGGGATTATTTCAATCTTCTTGTATCTGTTGAGGCTTGCCTTGTGACCCACTATATGGTCTATTTTCAAGAAGGTTCCATGAGGTGCTGAGAAGAAGGTAAATTCTTTTGTGTTTGGGTGTAAATTTCTGTAAATGTCTGTTAGGTCCATTTGATTCATGACCTCTGTCAGAGACAATGTTTTTTTGTTTAATTTCTGTTTTGTTGACCTGTCCTTTGTTGAGAGTGGGGTGTTGAAATCTCCCACTATTAATGTGTGGAGATCTATATGTGGTTTAAATTTTATCAATGTTTCTTTAACAAATATGTGTCCTCTTGTATTTGAAGCATAGATGTTCTGGATTGTGATGTCTTCCTGATCAAATTTTCTTTTGATGAGTATGAAGTGTCCTTCCCCATCTCTTTTTATTGATTTTGGTAGAAACTCTATTTTATCAGACATTAGAATGGCTACTCCTGCTTGCTTCTTGGTTCTGTTTGCTTGGAAAGTCGTCTTCCAACCCTTTACCCTCAGGTAATGTCTATCTTTGTGTCTTAGGTGTGTTTCTTGTATGCAACAGATTGCTGGGTTTAGTTTATGTATTCATTCTGTTAATGTGTGTCTTTTTACTGGAGAGTTGAGTCCATTGATATTAAGAGAGATTAATGACCAATGGCTGTTAGATCCCTTGATTTTGTTATTGGCTGTGGTCATCAGGTTGTGTGCTTTGCTTTGTTGCTTTTTCTTTTACTGAAGTGAGGTTATTTATTTCCTGTGTTTTCTTGAATGTAGCTAGTTTTCCTGGGTTGTATTTTCTCTTCTAGTGTCTTCTGTAATGCTGCATTTGTTTGTAGGTATTGTTGAAATTTGTTTTTGTCATTGAATATCTTGTTTTCTCCATCTATTTTGACTGAGCGTTTTGCAGGGTATAGTAGCCTGGGCTGACATCTGTGTTCTCTTAGGGTCTGCATGGTATCTGTCTAGGCCCTTCTGGCTTTCATAGTCTCTGTTGAAAAGTCAGGTGTGATTCTAATGGGTTTGCCATTATATGTTACTTGGCCTTTTTCCCTTGCAGCTTTTAGTATTTTTTCTTTGTTCTGTATACTTACTGTTTGATTATTATGTGGCGGGAGGATTTTCTTTTCTGGTCAAATTTGTTGGGTGTTCTGTAGGCGTCATGTATTCTAATTGGCCTTTCCTTTAGCTTGGGGAAATTTTCTTCAATGATTTTGTTGAAAATATTTTCTGGGCCTTGAAGAAGGGAGTCTTCTTTTTCCTCTATACCTATTATTCTTAGGTTTTGACTTTTCATATTGTCTTGGATTTCTTGGACGGTCTGTGTCAGGAATTTTTCAGAGTTCACATTTTCTTTGACAGATACATCGATTTCTTCCATTGTATCTTCTACACCTGAGATTCTTTCTTCCATCTCTTGTAGTCTGTTGGTTATGCTTACCTCTGTAGTTCCTGTTTTCTTCCCTAGATTCTTCCTTTCCATTATTTCCTTCATTTGTGTTTTCTTTAATTTTTCCAATTCTATCTTCAGGTCTTGAGTTGTTTTGTTTACTTCCTTCACCTGTCTGATTGTACTTTCCTGTTTTTCTTTTAGTTCCTTCAACTCTGTTTCTTTCTTGGCAGCTGGCAGCCAAGCATCTGGCGGAATGGGGATCTCTTCCGAGGTTTTGCTGGGTGAGTTAAAAGCTGATTGAATCCCCCACTGTGGGGTATCCTCTCACCTGGGAAACACAATGACTGTGTTTTATGGCTGCGAGTTCTGATTACTGGTCCTTGTGCTGATCCTGCTGCTGCTTCTCAGAATGAGAGTCCTCCTGGCGCCACCATCTTGCCCCTCCCAGGGACCATTTTCACAGTAAGGAAATCACGGACTGAGGACATATCTGTGTATTTGACAAATATAATGTTATATGTGATAATGTAAAAGTCACATGTCAAGGACACATGACTTTATTAATGACCTCTAGAAATAGACATATGACACATTTGCTAGACTAAGAGTCTTGGACACAGGAAATGTCATCTCTTGGTTGTGTGATCTCATCTGCCCAGATTGAGGCATGTAGGGCTTCTCATCCTTTCTCTCAAGTAGGCTGTCCAGTTGTCCCTTTTAATAACTGGCTCCTAAAACTCTTACTTGCTTTTATGACATCATTCTCCCTCTCAGTCAACCAGCACCTGAAAGCATCTTGAGGTTTTCATGGAAATGAGTAAAGAAACTTTCCTCAGTTTCAAGTAACTCTGATCCTGTGAGTTTTTCTTGTGAAACCCAACAAGCATTTATCACATCCCACACCATTACTATTTTTACCTCTGTGACAATGATAGATAAGAAATGACAGCATGTAGATGTCATACCACTGTGTTATCCTAATAGCTCTGTGATATCATAATATCTTTGTGATGTCCTAATACAATTTTGATGGCATAAAATCATTGTGAGGTCATAAAAGCATTGTGATATCATAAAAGCATAGTGGTGTCACAATAATTTTGTGATATCATATCAGCATTGTAATGTCATCATAGCATTGTGAACTAATAACACCATTGTGATATCATAATACCATTGTGATATATCATTGTTATGCCATATAACACATTTAGATGAAATACCATTGTGATGTCATAATAGCACTGTGAAATCATCATAGCATTATGATATCCTTATATCATAGTGAAATCATAAAGTTTTGAAGTCATAAAAGCATTTTGATGTCAAAATTCCACTGTAATGTCATTCCACAATCATGTCTTAATAGCATTGTGATGTCATAATAGCATTGAAAGGTCATGATGAATTTTGATGTCATGATGCCATTGTGATTTCGTGATGCCATAGTGATGTCATGACAACACTGTGATGTCTTAATATCACTATGAAGTCATACAGTTGTGAAGTCATAACAGCATTTTGATGTCAAATTTCCATTGGGATGTTATGCCACAATCATGTGGTAATAGCATATTGATGTTACGATACCACTGTGAAGTTATTATACAATAATAGCATTGAAATGTCATAATAGCATTGTGGAGTCTTAACACCATTGTGATGCATAATAGCATTGTGATGTCAAAATATCATTCTGATTTTGTAATAGAATTGTGATGTCATTTTACCATTGTATGTCATAATACCATTTTGAGTTCATAATAGCATTGTGATATTATAACAGTTTTGTGATGTCATAATAACATTGTGAGGTCATAAAAGCCTCATGATGTTAAAATAGCATGTTGAGATAGTAATACCATTGTGATGTCATAATACGATCGTGATGTTATAATAGCATTTTGACCGAATAATAACATTTTGATATCATAAAGAGATTGTAATAGCATAATTCCATTGTGATATCATAACACCATTATGATGTCTTATCATTGTGATGTCATAGACGCATTGTGATACCATAAAACAATTATGATGTCATATTATTTTGATGTCACAGTATAATTTAGATGTCATAGCATTCTGATATAATAATGACATTTTGAGGTCATAAAGGCATTGTGATGTCATAAAGGCATTGTGATGTCATAATAGCATTGTGATGCCATAAAAATAGTAGGATATCATAATAGCTTTTGATGTCATTATGGAACTGTGATGTCATAATACATTTTTTGGTCATAATACCATTGTGATGTCATATCACTCTGATGTCATAATAGTATTTGATGTCATTCAATTGTGATGGCATAATACATGTTTTAAGTCATAATAGCACAGTGATTTCATGATAAGATTTTGAGGTCATATAATATCATTCATGTTATTGTGATGTCATAATATTGTAACATCATAATAGCATTTTGATGTCAAAATACCTTTGTGATATCATAATAACATTGTGAATTTGTATCATTGTTATGTTTTAATAGCATTGAGCTATCATAAAAGATTTGTGAAGCCATAAGAGCATTGAGATGTTTTACTATCATTGTGAAGTCATAACATTGTGAACTCATAATTGAATTTTGATATCAAAATTTCATTGTGATATCATATCACAATCATGTTATAAAACTATTTTGATATCATAATACTATTTTGATGTCTTAATACCATTTTGAAGTCATAATAAAATTCCTTATGTCATAACACCTTTGTAATTTCATAATAGCATTGTGATGTCATAAAACAATTGTTATATCATAGCATAATTGAGTTGTCATGAAAGCTTTGTGATGTCATATCATTTTGTTGTCATGGTATCATTGATATCATACAATTGTAATTTCAAAATAGCAATGAAATATTATAATAGCATTTTGATATCATAAAAACATTGTGAAATCATAATACCATTGATGTCAGATCATTGTAATGACATAATATCATTGTGATGTCATATTAGCATTGTGATTTCATAATACTATTGTGATGTCATATTTTTCTGCAGTCATAATAGCTTCACAAATTTGTGGTGTCCTAATACCATTGTGATGTCATACAATTGTGATGTCATAATAGCATTGTGAAGTTATAACACCATTGTGATGTCATAATAGCATTTTGAGGTCATAATGCCATTGTGATGCCAAAATTCTATTGTGATTACATACCACAGTAATGTAGAAATACCATTGTGATGTCATATCACTGTAATGTCATAATAGAATTGAGATGTCATACTATTGGGATGTCATCATAGCATTGTGATTTCATAATACAATTGTGTAATCATAACACCATTGTGATATCCTATCACTGAGATATCATTATAACATTGAGATGTCATAAAACATTGTGATGTCATATCATTGTGTTGTCATAATTGCCATGAGATGTCATACCATTGTAATGTCAATATAGCATTGTGATGTCATAATTGCATTGTGATTTAATATTACCATTGTGATGTTATCATAGCATTGTAATGTCATAGTAGCATTGTGATGTTATAATATCATTGTCTTGTCATAATTTGATTGCATTGTCATGTTTCCCTTGTGAAGCCATCTCATTGGGATATCCTTTCACAATTTTTATGTTTTAATACAATTGTGTTGTCATAATACCATTTTGATGCCATACCCTTGGGGTGTCATAGTATAATTTTAAAGTCATAATATCATTGTAATATCACAATACCATTGGGAATTCATAATACCACTGTGATGTCAAAATACAATTGTGATGTCATAATACAAATTTGAGTTCATAATGCCATTGTGATATCATCACAGCTTTGTGAAGCCATATAATTGGGATGTCTTTACACCATTGGTATAATACCATTGTGATATCATAATACCATTGGGATGTGATCACAGCTTTATGATTTTCTAATATCATTTTGAAGTTATACATTTTTGAAGTCATAATGCCATTGTGATGTCATCATAGTTTTGTGAAGCCATATAATTGATATGCCATTACACCATTGTTATAATACCATTGTGATGTCATAATACCATTGTGATGTCATAATACCATTGGATGCCATACCATTGTGCTCTCATAATAATATTGTGTTGTTATGATTGCATTGTTATGTTATAATTTCATTGTGATATCATACAATATGATGTCACAATAGCCTTGTGATGTTATAATTACATTTTGATGGCATACTATTGTTGTGATGTCAAAATACCAATGTGAGATCATAATAGTATTTTGAAATCATAATGTCATTGTGATGTCAAAATGCCATTGAGATATAATATAACAATCATGCCACAATAGCATTGTGATGTCATAATAATTTTGTTATGTCAAAATGCCATTTTGATGTCGTAGTAGCACTAATACGTCGTGATGCCATTTTAATGACATGATACAATTGAGATGTCATGATAAAGTTCTGATGTCATAATATCATTGAGATATTTTATAGTCTTTATAGCATTGTGATCTCATAATACCATTTTGAAATCATAATAGCATTGTAAATTAATAATACTATTGTGACATCATAATATCATTTTGATGTCTTACTATATTGTGATGATATAATAGCATTGTGTTCTCATTATAGCATTGTGTTATTATCATACCATTGTTGGTACAATGTTATTTTGAAATGTATCCACCTTACCCTTGTTCTTCAAATGTTGATTTCTACACCCACTTTCTGGTTTCAATCAGGATATTGCATTGTGATACTTATTATAAGCTTCTTGTCTCAACTTTGTGTAAACAGGCCAGAATAAAGCAACTAGTCATAATGTTGAGCAAAGGGAGGAGCCAGAGGGCAGAAAATGATTGGGAAGAGAGAGGGTGAGGAAGCAGAGCTTGGAGAGCAGAGAGGGAGGAGAGTTCTTGGAACAGCAGGGAGACCATAAATCAGACCTAAGACTTCACAAAATCCAAATGTCAGGAGACTATGAGGACTTAAAGATTTAGGAGGGCATAATTATTGACCAGTATTGGGTTCTAAGTTATCAGTCTTTGTGTGGTGAATTGGTTATACAGCTGCTTAGGATTAACAGCAAGCATTAATAAAAGATAAACCAATAGTAAATATTAATCATTACCAACAACATACCATTGTGAAGTCATTATACCATTCTGATGTAATAACACTATTGCAATGTCTAATCATTGTGAAGATATAATAGCATTATGATGTTATAATACCATTGTGATTTTATAAAAGCATTTGGATGTCATACCACGATTGGGATATCATGAAAACATTGTTATGTCATCATACCATGGTGATGTTATAATACAATTGGGATGTCAACATAGCATTGTGTTGTCATACTATTGTGTTGTCATAATACCATTGTGATATCATGATACCATTGGGATGCCATAAAAGCATTGTAAATGATATAATAGGCTTTTAAGGTCATAATGCCACTGTGAAGTCAAATTACTTTCTGATGTCATACCACAATGCTGCCCCCTCAGTTTTCTGCTTCCAATCCAACCCACCATCCTTCCTCTACCCCTATGCCTTTCTCTACCCAGATAGGGGTGGATCTCCTCTCCCTTCTATCTGACCCTAGTTTATCAGGGCTTATCAAGGCTGGCTTCATCATCATCTTCTTTGACCTGATTCTAAGGATATTGTTCTCCTTGTGTCCTCAATTACCTTTACTTATGGCACTTTTTATGCCTCCTCTCCTACAGGATTCCCAGAGCTCTGAGTGGAGGGAGAATTTCAAAGAAATCCAGTTTCGAGCTGTGTGTTTTAAAGCCTCTCTGTGCATAATATTGAAGTGTGTCTTTGTATGCAATCCCAATTTATGCAGAAGTAAGCATCTCTGTGGATAAAAGAACACTGAACTAACAGTTGAGGGCAGAGAGGAACATATTTTAAAAACAACAGCCAGGTTTGCTTGAGGATTTCCATAGGATTCCCTGGCTCCACAACTCAATCAATTGCCACCCAAATCCCCCAGTTTAAGACTGGTTTCTTCATGATAGATGACCTATTGGAACTTTATCCTCCACTATTAGGAGATCTCCTAATAAGTGAATACATACCATATTTGTCTTTCTGCATTTTAGTTACTTTACACAGAATGATTTTTCCTGGTTCCATCCATTTGCCTGAAAATAACATGATGTCAGTTTTTTGTTGTTGTTGTTTGTTTCTCTTTTTTTTTTTTACCTGAATAATACTCCCTTATGGAAATATTACACATTTTATCCCAAAGGATATTGTTAGTTCTGTTGTTTAGTATTTGGAAGTTACTGAGACTTTAACTATTGTATTGAATGACAATGTTCTTTTAGCCTAGAAGACCCTCCGTGGTCTTCTACTTTCAGGTGATTTGAATTGCAATGTCCCCTTGAAGCTCATCTGTTGGTATAATGTTCTTTTAAACTGTATACGCCCGACCCTTGTTAATTCAAATGCTGATTTCCCCACCCCCAACTCTCTGGTTTCAATCCGGATATTGCATTGTGATACTCATTCTAAGCATCCTGTCTCAACTCCTGCATAAACAGGAACAAAATAAAGCAACTGGACACAATGTTGAGCAGGGAGGAGCCAGAGGACAGGGAAGAGGGGAGGGGCTAGAAGGCAGGAGAGGAATGGGAGGAGAAGGAGGAGAAGGAACAAAGACAGCAGAGCTGGAGGGGAGAGCTTGGAGGACTTGGAGCATGAACCAGACCTAAGATTTCACAAAAAGCAAGTATAATATGGGAAATCTAAATGTTAGAAAACTGAAGGCTTGGAGGTTTAGGAGGCAGTAAATATTGCCCAGCATCATGTTCTAGGTTAACTAAAAACCCTGTCTCTGTGTGGTGATTTGGTTATAGAGCTGCTGAGGATTAACAGCAGCTTTACTAGAAGATAAACCTATAGTAAATATTAATAACTTTCTACAACACTCATCTATTTATATGTGTAATCCCCAGAGAGGAAATGTCTGGGAAGTGTTAGGAGGTGTGGCCTTGTTAGGTAATATAATTCCTATTAGAGTTACATTATAGGAGTTTGTGCTTTGAGGTTGATATGGCAATGAAAATGACCAGACAGAATGGAGTATGTGTCTCTTTAACTCTGTCATGTTATATCTTTGTTTCTGTTGGTCTCTGTCTCTCTATTTCTGAATCTGTGCTCTAGTTCTTTGTCTCTCTCTGTCTCACATCCATGAATATATTGAAATAACTGCAGATTTTGTTTAATTAGCTTAAACAGCATGCATTGGTTTTAATTTGTAAACTTAATGAAATAAAACCAAAGGGTTTTTTTGTTGTTGTTGTTTTGTTTTTGTTTTTCCCCAAACTCTTGAGAACTGTTTTAAGTTCTGTTAGACTGCCCAAGGGTTAATATTTTATTATTATTATTATTATTATTATTTGCAATGCAGTTTATTCAGGAACCATGAACAATCATCTGACCCTGGGGAAAGCCAGCCCACAGCTTAAATAGCCTCTGGGTAGCCAACCCCAGCATGCCACGTGGGCAATGCAGATACGTCCACATACATGGAAGCAAGCCAAATCCTCAGCCTTAGCCAAATATGGAGTTGTTCGTGACAGAGAGCACTCACCATCTGGAAGGTGGAAGGTGGAAACCAGCTCCATCTTTAAGCTCTCTACAGTTGTCCCTTTTTGTTTTATACGCATCAGGCAAGAGTAGAGGTCTGATCTCTGATATTAGAAATAAATTGGGACTTTGTACTGATGTTCATTTAGGTGTCATCCACCCAAAGAGCATCAGACACATCCGATACCTTTTTCTCAGAGGTGGGACCTGGGGCATCAACCCACATGCAATCAGACATACTCTTCTCTGGGTCCAATGCAGCTGACCCTGAGTGCAGTGCTTAGCCTCGCATAGTGAGCATAACATTTTAGCTTTTTATGGTAGCCAACATGCTTGGGGAGACTGTCCTGCTTCAATTGCTGTAAAGGCCTGAATGGTCATGCTGCATTACGCTGTTGTGAGACTCTAATCTTGCATATATAACACAGGCAAACCAAGGAGACCAACACCAGAAGGCCCGCTAATGCGCCCATGCCTGCCCATTCCTTCAGATGATTCATGGCTGCAGCAATCCATGATGATAATCCTGTGGTTAGTCCTGCGTCCACTCTGTTAGAATTTACCGTGACAATGGCCTCTCTCAGCTGCTCCATCGTAGTATCGAATTCTCCAGTCCAATTACCTAAAATATAGATAGACAATTGTTTAGACAGATTTGCAGCACAGGGAAAATTCTCATGTTGTATGCTAGTGATTCAAAGTCCAGCATACTTTTTTGACAGCCAAGTTGAGCGATTTGCCATAGGGTATCAATTTGCTCCTGCACGAGGTCAATCCTATGATTGAAGACCATCAAGCTTCCTTTTAGTTGAGCATTAATTCCTTTTTGTACATCTAAGTCATGAGCTACATTGGCTAAAAGGTTATTCAGGGTCTGAGCAGTCTGCACAATATGACTCCTGGCTAATGCCATGGTGGTAGCTCCAACAGCTGACAATGAGATGGCAGTAACAGTGGCGGCTGTAATTCCAAGATCCCTTTTCTGTCTGAAGAGAGTCATAGCGTGAGGGGCATCAATGGCACAGGCACCCAGCGAGGCATGCGAGTAACCAGCTAGTAAATTTACTAGCATTCCAGCATGGGCAAAAAAGCAAGTATCATTACCACAATTACTTGGCTCTATCTGGCTAATAATGAATAGAAATGGGGGATATAAACAAACAGGTGTGGGCTTATAGGAAATATTATGAGAAGCCTTAACCCCCTCGTTGGAACATCCTGCATCAGTTCTAGAACTAGCAGTGGTGGTGTCTGAGGTGTGAGTAGGTTCAGGAGACCATTACCCCCAGGGGCGAGATGTGCTCCATGTAAATTGACTAACTCCATGTTTTCCTTCACTTTTGAAACTCAATTAAGGTTCTTAAATTATTTTTTCCCTTATTTTTTAAAATTTTTCATCAATTACACTTTATTCATTCTGCATCCCCCCATAAGCCCCTCCCTCCTCCCTTCCCAATCCCACCCTCCCTCCTCCCTCTGCATGCATGCCACTCCCCAAGTCCACTGATAGGGGAGGTTCTCCTCTCCTTTCTGATCTTAGTCCATTAGTTCACATCAAAAGTGGCTGCATTGTCCTCTATTATGGCCTGGTAAGGCTGCTCCCCCTCAGGAGGAGGTGACTAAAGAGCAGGCCAGTCACTTCATGTCAGAGGCAGTCCCCCTTCACATTACTATGTAACCCACTTGGACTCTGAACTGCCCTGGGCTACATCTGTGCAGGGGTTCTGGGTTATCTCTATGAATAGACCTTGGTTGGAGTATGAGTCTCTTGGAAGTTCCCTGTGTTCAAATTTTCTTGTTCTGTTGCTCTCCTTGTGTAGACCCTGTCCTCTCCAGCTCTTACTATTTCCCAGTTCTTACCTAAAATTCCATTCACTCTGCCTAACAGTTGCCCATCAGGCTCAGCATCTGCTTTGATAGTCATAGGGCAGAGGCTTTCAGAGGCCCTCTGTGGTAGGTTCCTAGGTTGTTTCCTGTTTTCTTCTTCTTCTGATGTCCCTCCTCTTTGCCTTTCCGGATGGGGATTGGACATTTTAGTTAGGGTCCTCTCTCTTGCTTAGTTTCTTTAGATGCACAGATTTTAGTGGGTTTTTCTTATGTTGTATGTCTACATGAGTGAGCATATACCATGTGTGTCCTTTTGCTTCTGGGACAACTCACTCAGGATGATCCTTTCAAGGTCCCACCATTTACCTGCAAATTTCATGATTTCCTTATTTTTCATTGCTGAATAATTCTCCATTGTGTAGATGTACCACAATTTCTGCATCCATTCTTCAGTTGAGGGGCATTTGGGCTGTTTCCAGCTTCTGGCTATTACAAATAAAGCTTCTACAAACATGGTTGAGCAAATTTCCTTTTTGTGTGCTTGAGCCTCTTTTGGATATATGTCTAAGAGTGGTATGGCTGGATCTTGGGGAAGCACTATTCCTAGTTGTCTGACAAAATGCCAGATTGATTTCCAGAGTGGTTGTACAAGTTTACATTCCCACCAGCAGTGGAGAAGGGTTCCTCTTTCTCCGCAACATCTCCAGCATGTGTTGTCACTTGAGTTTTTGATCTTGTCCATTCTCATGGGTGTAAAGTTAAATCTCAGGGTTGTTTTGATTTGCATTTCCCTAATGGTTAGTGAGGTTGAGCATTTCTTTAAGTGCTTCTCTGCCATTCGGTATTCCTCTACAGAGAATTCTCTGTTTAGCTCTCTTCCCCATTTTTTAAGTGGGTTACTTGGTTTGCTGCTTTTCAGCTTATTTAGTTCTTTTTATATACTGGATATGAGTCCTCTGTCAGATAAAGGATTGGTGAAGATTCTTTCCCAATCTTTATGCAGTCGCTTTGTTTTGATGACAGTGCCCTTTGCTTTGCAGAAGCTCTTTAGTTTCATGAGGTCCCATTTATTGATTGTTGCTCTTAGAGCCTGTGCTGTTGGTATTCTGTTCAGGAAGTTTTCTCCTGTACCAATGAGTTCTAGGGTATTTCCCACTCTTTTTTCAAGCTGATTTAATGTGTCTGGTTTTATGTTGACATCTTTGATCCATTTTGACTTCAGTTTTGTGCAGGGTGATAACTGGGGATCTACTTTCTTTTTCTACATGTAGACATCCAGTTGGACCAGCACCATTTGTTGAAGATGCTATCTTTTTTCCATTGTATGGTTTTGGCGTCTTTGCCAAATATCAGGTGTCCATAAGTGTGTGGGTTTATTTCTGGGTCCTCTATTCAGTTACATTGATCCACCATTCTGTTTCTATGCCAGTACCATGCAGTTTTTAAAACTGTTGCTCTGTAGTCCAACTTAAGCTCAGGGATGGAGATAACTCCAGAAGATCTTTTATTGAAGAGGATTGTTTTAGCAATTCTGGGTTTATTGTTATTCCATATGAAGTTGAGAATTTTTCTTTCCAGGTCTGTAAAGAATTGTGTTGGTAATTTGATGGGCATTGCATTGAATCTGTAGATTGCTTTTGGTAAGATGGCCATTTTTACTATGTTAATCCTGCCAAACCATGAGCATGGGAGATCTTTCCATTTTCTCATATCTTCTTCTAATTCTTTCTTCAGAGATTTGAAATTTTTTTCATACAAGTCTTTGACTTCCTTGGTTAGGGTTACTCCGAGGTACCTTATGTCATTTGTGGCTATTGTGAAGGGTGTTGTTTCCTTAATTTCTTTCTCAGCCCTTTTGTCTTTTGTATACAGGAGGGCTACTGATTTTTTTGAGTTAATTTTGTATCCGGCCGCTTTGCTGAAGGTGTTTATCAGATTTAGGAGTTCCCTGGTAGAGTTTTTGGGGTCACTCACGTATACTATCATATCATCTTCAAATAGTGATAATTTGACTTCTACCTTTCCAATTTGTATCCCCTTGATCTCCTTCAACCGTCTTATTGCTCTAGCAAGGACTTCCAGAACTATGTTGAAGAGATATGGAGAGAGTGGGCAGCCTTGTCTTGTCCCTGATTTCAGTGGGATTGCTTTAAGTTTCTCTCTGTTTAGTTTGATGTTGGCTATAGGTTTGCTGTATATTGATTGCCTTTACTATGTTTAGATATGTGCCTTATATCCCTGATCTCTCCAATACTTTAAACATGAATGGATGTTGGATTTTGTCAAAGGCTTTTTCAGCATCTAGGGAGATTATCATGTGTTTTTTTTTTTTTCTTTCAGTTTGTTAATATAGTGGATCACATTGATGGCGTTCCGTATATTGAACCACCCCTACATACCTGGGATGAAGTCTACTTGGTCATGGTGGATAATATCTCTGATGTGTTCTTCTATTCGGTTTGTGAGTATTTTGTTGAGTATTTTTGCATCAATGTTCATAAAGGAGATTGGCCTGAAGTTTTCTTTTTTGTTTGGGTCTTTGTGAGGTTTAGGTACCAAGGTGAATGTGGCTTCATAGAATGAGTTTGGTAATGTTGCTTCTGTTTCGATTTTGAGGAATAGTTTGAAGGAAACTGGAGTTAGCTCTTTTTTGAATATCGGGTAGAATTCTTCTCTGAAACCATCAGGTCCTTGGCTTTTTTTGGATGGGAGACTTTCGATGACTGCTTCCATTACCTTGGGGGATATAGGACTATTTAACTGATTTACCTGGTCCTCATTTAGCTTTGGTAAGTGGAATCGATCAAGAAAATTGACCATTTCATTTAAATTTTCAAATTTTGTTCCGTATAGACTTTTGAAGTAAGTCCTAATGATTGCTTGGATTTCCTCAGTGTCTGTAGTTATGTCCTCCTTTTCATTTCTGATTTTGTTGATTTGGATGGTGTTTCGCTGCCTTTTAGTTAGCTTGACTAAGGGTTTGTCAATCTTGTTGATTTTCTCAAAGAACCAGCTCTTGATTTCATTGATTCTTTGAATTGTTTTATTTGTTTCTAATTGATTGATTTCAGCCCTGAGTTTGATTATTTCCAGCCGTCTGCTCCTTCTTGGTGTGTCTGCTTTTTGTTTTTCTAGGGTTTTTAAGTGAGCCATTAAGTTGCTTGAATGCGCTGTCTCAAATTTCTTCTTGAAGGCACATAGTGCTATGAACTTTCCTCTTAGCACTGCTTTCATTTTGTCCCACAAGTTTGGGTATGATGTATCTTCATTTTCATTGAGTTCTAGGAAGATTTTAATTTCTTTCTGTATTTCTTCCCTGACCCAGCTGTCTTTTAGTAGCAAGTTGTTCAGTTTCCATGTATGTGTATGCTTTTTGCTATTTCTGTTTTTACTGAGGTCCAGCTTTATTTCATGGTGATCAGACAGGATACAAGGGATTATTTCAATCTTCCTGTATTTGTTGAGGCTTGCTTTGTGACCAAATATGTGGTCCATTTTGGAGAAGGTTCCATGAGGTGCTGAGAAGAAGGTAAATTCTTTTGTGTTTGGTGTAAGAGTCTGTAAATGTCTGTTAGGTCCATTTGATTCATGACCTCTGTTAGAGATATTGTTTCTTTGTTTAATTTCTGTATTGTTGACCTGTTCTTTGTTGAGAGAGGGGTGTTGAAGTCTCCCACTATTAGTGTGGGGATCTATATATGTTTTAAGTTTTATCAATGTTTCTTTCACAAATGTGGGTGCCCTTGTATTTGCGGCATAGATGTTCAGGATTGTGATGTCTTCCTGGTGGAATTTTCCCTTGATGAGTATAAAGTGTCCTTCCCCATCTCTTTTGATTAATTTTGGTTGAAAGTCTATTTTATCAGATATTAGAATGGCTACTCCTGCTTGCTTCTTGTGTCCATTTGCTTGAAAAGCTGTCTTCCATCCCTTTACCCTCAGCTAATGTCTATCTTTGTGACTTAGGTGTGTTTCTTGTATACAACAGATTGCTGGGTTTTGTTTACGCATCCATTCTGTTAGTCTGTGTCTTTTTATTGCAGAATTAAGTCCATTGATATTGAGAGAGTATAATAACCAGTGGCTGTTAGATCCTTTGAATTTGATGTTGGCTGTGGTCATACTGTTGTGTGCTTGGTTGCTTTTTGTTTTACTGTAGTGGTGTTATTTATTTCCTGTGTTTTCTTGAATGTAGCTAGTTTTCCTGGGTTGTATTTTCTCTTCTAGTGTCTTCTGTAATGCTGGATTTGTTTGTAGGTATTGTTGAAATTTGTTTTTGTCATTGAATATCTTGTTTTCTCCATCTATGAGGACTGAGAGTTTTGTGAGGTATAGTAGCCTGGGCTGACATCTGTGTTCTCTTAGGGTCTGCATGATATCTGTCCAGGCCTTTCTGGCTTTCATAGTCTCTGTTGAAAAGTCAGGTGTGATTCTAATGGGTTTGCCATTATATGTTACTTGGCCTTTTTCTCTTGCAGCTTTTAGTATTTTTTCTTTGTTCTGTATACTTACAGTTTTGATTATTATGTGGCGGGAGGATTTTTTTTTCTGGTCTAATTTATTGGGTGTTCTATAGGCCTCTTGTATTTTTACTGGTCTCTCCTTTAAATTGCGGAAATTTTCTTCAATGATTTTGTTGAAAATATTTTCTTTAACTTGGTGCAGGGAATCTTCTTTTTCCTCTATTCCTATTATTCTTAGGTTTTGTCTTTTTATTTTGTCTTGAATTTCTTGGACCGTCTGTGTCAGGAAATTTTTAGATTTAACATTTTCTTTGACAGATACATCTATTTCTTCTATTCTATCTTCCACACCTGAGATTCTTTCTTCCATTTCTTATAGCCTATTGGTTATGCTAACCTTTGTAGTTACTGCTTTCTTCCCTAAGTTCTTTCTCTCCACAATTTCTTCCATTTGTGTATTTTTTTAATTCTTCCAATTCTATCTTCAGGTCTTGAGCTATTTTGTTGGTTTCCTTCCCCTGTCTGACTCTATTTTCATGTTTTTCCGTCAATTCCTTCAGCTCTTTGTTTGAAGAATCCACTGTTTCTTTTATTTCATTCAGTGATTTAAGCATTTCCTCTTTAAAGGCCACATACCGTTTGGCTGCAGCTTCTTCTATTTCTTTTTGTATTTTATTTGTTTACTCTGTTATCATCTTCTTGAGCATAGATGTTAGGTCGTCTCCTTGAATTTCATTTATGCTGGGGTATCCAGGGCTATTTGCCCCTGGATAACTGGGTGCTGGAGATGCCATAATGCTCTGGCTTTTGTTGGTTGAACTTTTACGCTGTCCTCTACCCATTGGGCTATCTTAGTTGTTTGAATTTAGTTTCTGGTTGTTCCTGGACTGTTGTAGTGGAGAGAATCCCTTTGGCAGGAAGATGGTTTTTCCTCAAGGAAGCTTTCCCAGCTTTTTGGGTATAGTCCCTGGATGTCTGGTGTTTTTCAGGAGTTGCTACAGCTCACCTCAGGCATAAAGACCTGGGTGGTAACTGTGATCCTGATTAGTCAAGAGGGCTCTCCTCTCACCAGGAGAAGTCCTGGAGACAGCTGCCCTCCTTCTGGGTTTCTTGCTGTAAATTTAGTGATCAGCTGCTCTAACCTATGTGTCCCGTGGTTTGGTCGGTTTTGTTAGTGATAACTGGTTGCCCCTTGGAGCAGTATCTGGGGGGTTGATATCAGGGTTCCCAGTCTTTTGTAGGTCTGTGGTTGGGGCTCTGTGCCCCAGAACCCAAGAGGTAATCTGTGGCGGGTGAGTACTGCTCTGGTGTCTTGGGGCGCACAGTTCTGCTTGTAAGGTGTATTTGGTACAATGCAGGCCTCTGAGCTGGTGGAGTGTGCGCCCACCTGCTAGTCTGCAGGAGCTGAATTTCTAATCACTCTGTGCTCCCTGTTTGGGCCCAGATCTGTGATGGCTGGCCTTACTCACCTGTTTGCAATCTGATGTCTGCTAGATTTTCCCTAGATGACCCCAGCAGCACGGTTTCTTCCTTCTCTTTGGGGTCCTCTCTGGACAGGGGTTCCCAGTCCCTGTTGTAGTGGGGCACGCAGCTTGTCTGTACCGCTGAGCTGAGCACAAAGCTCTGCATGCAGCAGTAGCTCGGCTCTGATGGTGGCAGAGACTTTCCCGGGAAAGACTGGGTGACCTGCAATCAGACCTGCAACCCTGCTTCCCTGTGGGGTCCCCCTACGACTGGGACTCCCAGTCTCAGGTACACTTGTGCCCATGGATTGTGGAGAGCCGAGACTCAGACGCCACTAGGTGGCGTTGACATTCCACCCTCAAAACTGTAAACAGCCTCCAGTATGCATGAGCGAATTGCGTAAGCATGCTAAGCATGTTGGGCCCGAGTCATCAGGCGGGGTAAAGAGTGAACAGCCAATCAGGGTATTGACATGTCACTTAGGTGTGACCTGGGCTTATATAAACAGCGCCACATCGGGGCTCTCTCTCTCCTCCTCTGTCCTCCTCCCCTTCTCCCCACCCGGGGCTTGCCGGCCCCAGCTGCGACCCGCGGGACACCGTGGCATCTCTCGGCCAATGCCTGCGGCCCTCTCCTCTCCTCTTTCCATCTTGTTACTGTAATAAAGATTTTGTTGCGGGAGGATTCCTGTGTCAGCGTGCATTTCTGCAGGCGAGACTATCACGCGGCTCTCAACAATGGATCAGCCTGGGAAAGTGACTGGACACACCCACTTGCGGCTCCAGCCTGGAGCCCCAAAGCCTGTGTTACCCGGGATTTCTTCCAGGTTCTGGCTGGGTAGCTGTGAGTGGACCCAACTGATTCCCATGCCGTGGGGGCCTCCCCTCACCTGGGAAACACGATCGATGTAGTTTCAGGGCCCCAAGTTCAGTCTCCTGGTCTCTGCATGGAGAGTGCTTTCCTACTTTTCAGATGCGCTGTTCTCCAGGAGCTGCCATCTTGGCTCCAACTAGGTTAATATTTTAAAATACCTGATAAATTTTAAATTTTTTTATAGAATTTAACTCCTATGATCCAGGATCAAACTCAGATACATTGATTCAAATTGTCCCATGTCTAAAAATATTCAAGTCTACAGATAAACATACACATACAGCTAGATACATAAGGAACATAGAAATCCAACATTTTCACCTCAGAGTAACCAGAATACCCAAATACCAGGACTTGACCAACCCCTACTGGACAGAAGTCCCACAGATTCCACAAGGAGCAGACCCCCTCATAGGTGCCTCCACACACATAGATTCCAGAAGGAGTAGAACTCCTATGGCCCTTTCCACAGCTTCCAAATGGAGAGCAGGCTGCAGTAGCCCTCTTATCACAACAAATAGTGTCCCAGCGATGCTCTCTCCTGGTCCCTAAAGGACCTTTATGGGCCTCTTGCCCGGGAATTGGAGCTTCCTCCATATTCCCTCAACCAGATTGAAAACTCTCCAAGTTTCCCAAACCTTGTGAGCAAACCAAAACCAGAAACTAATACAGAAGCTGGCAAACAAAACCAAACAACAACAACAAAAATACAAAACAAACAAACAAACAAAAAACAGAAACAAAGACAAAAAACAACCTGGTACCTGCTTTTTAAAGATTTAAATATTTTTTAAAACTTGTTTCTGTAATACTAAAACAAAGCATCCTCTTTAGGAGTAAAATCATAAAGCACATTTATATTTTTAAAAGTAAAAACCAGACTTTAAAATTTGCCAGTGCAATCAATCCAATTTTATTGTTATTTATTATTATTATTATTTTATAATTTTAATTTCTCTAACTTCCTTAATAACTGAACTTGTTCCCTTTCTAATTGAACTTTTGCTCAGAGAACATTAATATCCTCCTGCAGTGGTCACATATCTCCTGCACATATGGCTGGAAAAGGCAAGGGGACAGAGGACATAGGAGGACAGTCAGAATTATGAGGCTTGGCAGTTTTTTCCTCTGACTTCTTTTCATCCTCACTATTTCCTGAATTATTTTCTGCTCTCAAATTACAGGAATCTGTTTGAGCTCCTTTATGAACATTTGAAATAACCTTAGAAGTATTTTTTTCTAATAATAATAGAAAAAAAATATTGGCTGCTCTAATTTCTCCAAGTAACTCTTTTGCTTGTGAGATTCCTTTTCCCAAGTTTTGGGATTGATGGTACCTTCAACTGAGAACCAGGGACAAACTTCATTTACAAACTCAAGGGGATGAGGGCATTTCTCAAAATTCCTCGCTTTTATTAGCATTGACTCTAAAGTCCTCATTAACATCTCCCTGCTATTTCTTTGTCCAGTAGTTTTGTCGCCTGACTACCTTGTCTTCTTTTTTGCAATGGGAGGTCATCACTTTTTTCTTAGGCATCTGGATCTCCGAAAACCAGCCTTTATAACATTGGCCCTCATTTTCAAGGTCCCTTGTTTGGTAGCCAACTGACCCATCCTTCGGGTTTGTCAAAAAGTGTTATATATATGATTAATATTTACTAATAATTATCTTTAGTAACTCTTGCTGTTAATCCTAAACAGCTGTATTTATTTAGTTTTTTAGTTAACCTAGAACACAATGCAGAGCAATAGTTACTCTCTCTAAACCCTCCAAGACCTCATAGTTTCCTAACATTTAGATTTTACCCAGTATACTTGCTTTTTTTGTGAAATATTATGTCCAGTCCATCTCCATCTAGTTCCAAGGTCTTCCTCCACCTCTTTCTCCAAGCTCTCTTGCACTTTTCTCCCACTCATTTCCTGCCCTCTGGCTCCTCCCCTCTTTCCTGTCCTCTGGCTTCTCCCATTGCACAACAATGTGGTTAGTTGTTTGATTCTGGCCTGTTTATCACAATGAAATCTCCAGATTGAAGCCAGAGATTTGGGTGGGGGTTAGAAATCAGCATTTCAATGAACAAGGGTAAGATTTATACAATTCAAAAGAACATTATATCAACAGAAAAGGGTCTACCTGAAAGAGGGAGTGTAAATGGGGGCACAGAGAGGTGAAGAATGGATAAAAGACAGATTCTTTATCAGGTCTTAGTCTGAATGAGCAAACAACACTCATAAATCAACTGGTAAAATAATTTTTTTTCATAGTAGCAACACATCTGTGCCACCTAACAAGGCATGCAGGAATTCACTCAGGGTTACAGAAAGTTTGTGGTCTGGTTCCCAATGTTGCAGGGAGCTTGCTACCTACTACTCAGACTCAGAACACTCCCCTTGCAGAGGTCACAAACAAAATCCTCTGAGACATAGAACTTAGATAAGACCCATATCTGACAAGACCAGGAGACAGAATTCCAGTTACCAGACTCCTTCAGATCAGACAATTCTGGGGACTGGTTTGGCTACAAAAGAGAAAGATCTGTGAGTGTAAAAGGAGAAATGAGGGGAAACAAATTATTTAATAGCTGGTTCTGTTCCACACTAGGGATGTCAAACCTCTATGAGCAGGGTAGCCTTGGCTGACCTGGCTGGATGGGCAGGTAGGTCTAATCAGTGGTCAGTGAGGAACCCTCCTGGTCCTGGTTTTTAAATTTAAAATTGGGCCTTCAGGACATTGAACTGTGTTTCTGTTATATGCCTAGGAAACAGAGCAGCTGTGTTTCCTCCTGTACTCCTCCAGACAAAGCCTCTAAACCTAGTTTAGTGCCAGGACTGCTTGCTAAGATGTTTCACCTGAGCTCATAGGGTCTGAGGTAGCTGGGTAACCACTAGTATATTGCTAGAATTCTGTGCTACATAATGAGTTCCTGGACATATCCATTATAAAGTCAAACTCTGCAGAATCTTTTCTCCATGTTAAAAGACATTGTAAAAGTTATCAACATATTGTTTTTATTGATTATGTTGGAATTTCATACACTATACATTAAACTCCTTTATAATTGCCCCCAGGTTCAAATTCCTATCCATGTGCCATCAGAATTTTTTTCTTTAAAATATATCAATTGAAATATTTGTTGTTCATCTAATCATTGGCACATGATTAGAGTCTCAGTGCCACATGTTGGCACATCCCCAAGAAGAAGCCATCAGTCCTGAAGAGTTCTATACTTCATCACCTTGATCACAGTTTTTCATATGTATTCATTTATTATGATTTGTTCACATTGTATCTCCTCTGCTGACCCCTCACTCTTCTCCTTCCAGTCCCACCCTCCCTCCTTCTTCTACCCTTATGCCCTTCTCTACTTGCCTGATAGGGGAGGCCCTCTGCCCACCTCTGAACATAGCATATCAGATCTCATCAAGACTGGCTGCATTATCTTCCTCTGCATCCTGATTCTCAGAACATTTTTCTCCTTGGGTCCTCAATTCCCTTTACTTTTGACAGTCTTCCTGCCTGTCCTCCTGCAGGCTTTCCAGAGCTCTGAGGAAAGGAAGAATTTCATAGGGAAATCACATTTAGAGCTGGGTGTTTTAAGTCTCTCTCTGCATAATATTGGATTGTGGAACTCTGTATGAAATACCATTTGATGCAGAAGGAAGCATCTCTATTGATACAAGGACATTGCACTGATCTATCAGATGAGGGCAGAGAGCAACATAATTTAATAACAACATCCTGGGTTGCTTGAAAGATTCCATAGAATTCCCTGGCCCAAATATTCAATCAACTGACACCAATCCCCCTAGTGGAAGACTTATTTGTTCACCATAGATGTTCTTTTGGAACTTTTTCCCCACACTGTTAGGAGAACTCCCAATAAGTGAATATGTAATACATTTGCCTTTCTGCATTTTAATAACTTCACCCAGGATAATTTTCCTAGTGCCAAACATTTGCCTGAAAATATATGATGTCATTTTCTTAGCTGTATAATACTCAGTTATGGAAATATTCCACATTTTCTCCAAAGGAGAATGTCAGTCTTATTCTTTAGTCCTTGAAGTTGTTGGGAATTGTATCATTGTACTGAATGTCACACTATGAGGATAACTATGTTCTTTTAGCCTAGAAGTACCTCCATCTTCTTCCACTTCAGGATGAGTTGAATTACAAATGGTTTTGTAGCTCATCTATTTACCTGTTTAGTCTCCAGTGAGGAAATGTCTGGGCAGTGTTAGTTGTATGGCCTTGTTAGATAATAGAGTTCCTTTTCTTTCCCTAATTTCTTTTCAGCCCCTTTGTCTTTTTTTTTATGGAGGAGGACTACTGATTTTTTAGTTTATTATGAATCCACTAACATTGCCAAAGTTGTTTATCAGCTGTTGGAGTTCCCTGGTAGAATTTTTGGGTCACCAAGTTATACTATCATATCATACGAAAATACTGATACTTTGACTTCTTCCATTCCATTTCTATCCCCTTGATCTTCTTCAAAGGTTTTATTGCTCTATCAAGGACTTCCAGAACTATGTTGAAGAGATATGGAGAGAGTGGCAGCCTTGCCTTATCCCTGATTTCAGTGGGATTGCTTTTAGCTTCTCTCAGTTTAGTTTGATGTTGGCTATATGCTTGCTATATATTGCCTTTACTATATTTAGATGTGTGACTTGTATCACTGATCTCTCCAACATTTTAAACATGAATGGATGTTGGATTTTGTCAAATTCTTTTTAAGCATCTAAAGAGATTATTGTGTGTGTGTGTTTCTTTTAGTTTATCAGTATGGTTGATCACACTAATGAATTTCCTTATATTGGACCACCCTGGCATAACTAGGATGAAGCCTACATGGTCATAGTGGAAGATATCCTTGATGTGTTTTTGTATTTAGTCAAAGATGCAATGTACCTTGATATGACCCTAACAAAGACAGTTAAAGTCTTGTATGAAAAAAAAATCAAGTCTCTAAAGAAAGAATTAGAAAAAGATATTAGAAGATGAAAAGATCCCCAATGCTCAAGGCTTGGCAGGATGATCATTGTAAAAATGCCATCTTACCAAAAGCAATCTACAGATTTAATGCAATTACCATCAAATTAAGAACACAATTCTTTACAGACCTTGAAAGAAAAATTGTCAAGTTCATATGGAAAAAAAAACATAATTGCTAAAACAATCCTCTACAATAAAAGTTCTTCTGGAGTTATTTCCATTTCTGATCTCAAGCTGTACTATAGAGCAACAGCAATAAAAACTAGCAGAGAAACAGAATGGTGAATCAATGGAACCAAATAGAAGATGCAGAAATAAACCCACACACTTATGGACACTTAATTTTTTACAAAGATGCCAAAACTATACAATGGAAAAAAATATAGCATCTTCAAAAATTGGTGCTGGTCTACCTGAATGTCTACAGGCAGAAAAATACAAATAGATACATTCTCATCACCCTACACAAAACTAAAGTCCAAATGGATCAAAGACCTCAACATAAAACCAGACACATTAAACAAAAAAACAAACAAACAAAAATTAGGAAAAGCCTTGAACTCATTGGTACGGGAGACAACTTCTTGAACATAACATCAACAGAACCGGCTCTAAGAACAACATTCGGTAATAGGGACCTCATTAAACTGAAACATTTCTATAAAGCAAAGGACAGTGTCATTGAAATAAAACAAATGCCTATACATTGGCAAAAAATGTTCACCAAGTCTCTTTGTGACAGATGACTAATATTCATTATATATAAAGAACTAAAGAAGTTGAAAAGCAACAAATCAAGTAATCCAATTAAAAAATGGGAAACAGAGCTAAACAGAGAATTCTCAATGGAGGAATAACAAATGACAGAGAAGAACTGAAATAAATTTTCAACATCATTAGCCATCAGGGAAATGCATATAAAAATGACCCTAAGATTTCACCTAACACCCATCAGAATGGCCCAGATAAAAAACTCAAGTTACCACACATGCTGGAGAGGTTGTGGAGAAAGGGAAACCCATATCAACTGCTGGTGGTATTATAAACTTGTACAACCACTCTGGAAATCAATCTGGCTCATTCTTGAGAAATAACTCTTCCTCAATATCTAGCTATACTATCCCTAGGCATATATCCAAAAGAGGCTCAAGTGCACAATACACATATTTGGTCAACCATGTTTGTAGGAGCTTTACTTTTAATAGCCAGAACCAGGAAACAATCCAGATGCCCCCAACTGAAAAAATGTATAAAGAAATTGTGGCACATCTACACAAATTAATGTCACTCAGCAATAAAAATCAAGGAAATGATGAATTTTGTAGGTAAATGGTGGGAACTGGAAAAGATCATCCTGAGGGAGCTACCCAGAAGCCCCAAGACACACATGGTATATACACACTCATGTGGACATACAATATGGAAAAAACCTACTAAAATCTGTACACCTAAAGTAAATAATAAAGAGAAAGGACTCTGGCTAAAATGCTCAATCTCCATCCCAAAAGGCAAAGAATGGACATCAGAAGAAGGAGAAAACAGGTAACAAGTTAGGAGCCTGCCACAGAGGTCCTCTGAAAGGCTCTGCCTTGCAGACTGTCAAAGCAGAAGCTAAGACTTATGGCCAACTGTTTGGGAGAGTGCATGGAATCTAATGAAAGAAGTGGGAAATAGTAAGATTTGGAGAGGACAGGAGAGCAACAAGGAGAACAAGAGAAGCAAAAAATCAGAGCACAAGGGTCTTTCCTGAGACTCATTCTCCAGCCAAGTACTATGCACGGAGATAAACTAGAACCTCTACAGAGATGTTGCCCATGGTATTTCAGTGTCCAAGGGGGTTCCATAGTAAGGGGAACAAGGACTGCCTCTGACATGAGCTGATGGTCTGGTCTTTGAAAACCAAACCCTGACAGCGGGGAGAGGGCAGCCTTAATAGGCCACAGAGAAAGAGAATGTAGCCACTCCTGATGAGATATGATACACTAGGACCAGAAAGAAGGAGAGAAAGCCCTCCCCATCAGTGAACTTGGGGAGAGGCATGAGTGGACACGGGGAAGGGATGCAGTGGTTGGGAAGGTAGCAGGGAGAGGTTTATGGCAGGATACAAAGTGAATAAAGTGTAAATAACAAAATTTAAAAT
This sequence comes from Meriones unguiculatus, assembly GCF_030254825.1. NCBI lineage: Eukaryota > Metazoa > Chordata > Mammalia > Rodentia > Muridae > Meriones > Meriones unguiculatus. Next base: position 5,539,753 of record NW_026843710.1, read on the forward strand.
AAAAAAATGTTAAAAATATATATATTTTTTGTAGTTATATTATTGGAGGGTGTGCTTGGAGGTTGATATGAAAATAAGCTAGCAGACAGAATGGAGTCTCGGTCTCTCATTCTAGATCACTTTCTATCTTTGTTTTCTGTCTGTCTCAGTCTCTGTATCTCTGAATCTGTCTCTCTAGCTCTTTCACTTTCTCTCTATCTCCCTCTCTCTCCCTGCTGCTTGTGGTTCAGTATGGAAAGCTTTCAATTCTTCCTAAGGAGTATAACCAGATTACTGCTTGATGATGTGACATCATGGATGGTCTGTGTAAAATATAAGCAAGGTCCCAATTGAATGCTTTTTTTCTCAAAGAATTGTCTTGGCCAGGGAGCATTTTCCCAGTAAGTAATTCAATGACTGACGACAAATCTGTACATTTAACAAATAATAGTGGAATCTGTGATAATGTGAAACTGACATGTCAAGGACACAGGACTTTATTAAGTACCACTTGAAAGAAATATGTGAAACTTTTCCTGGACTAAGAGTATTGGATACAGGAAATGACATCTCTGGGTTGTGTGCTTTTAGCTGTACAGATTGAGGCATGTAGGGCTGCACAGGCTTTCTCTCAAACAGGCTGTGCACTTGGCACTTTTGATAAATGTTTCCTGAAACTCTTAATGACTTGCCCCTACTTCATGTCATTATTTTCCTCTGAGCTATTCAGCACCTTAGAGAATCTTGAGGTTTCCATGGAGATGAGTAAAGAAACTTTCCTCACTGTCCTCTATCTCTGATACTGTGCACAAGTGAATTTTTTCTTGTGAAACCCACCAAGTATTTATCTCATCCCTTTATTCAGATCTCACACCTTTACTGCTGGTTATCTCCCTGACAATATCAGGTACGAAATGAAACTTTAATTTTTATTTAATTGGACAGCTTCCTAAGTAGGGAAGCTGCAAAGTGATGTGGGATAAAGGGAAATGTACGAAATGACAAGGTGGTCTCATACTGTCATCTTGGATCTGAAATATCCTAGGTTGTGACTTTGAACTTAGCAGTTACTTGCATACTCAATAAAAGTATCTTCACATTCTTATTGATATAATATGCTGGCAGAGTCTAGAAATCCCTGTGGTATTGTGTCTTTAAGAGCAGGAAAATGAGAAGAAAAACAGACAATCCTAGGTCTTGTTTGGCTGAAACAGAGAAAGATCTCTGAGTTTAAAGAGTCAACTGAACACCAAGATATAATTACACAGTTGGTGCTATTCCACAATAGGTTTGCCAAACCTCTATGAGCAGAGTTGCCTTGGCTGACCTGGCTGGATAGGCAGCTATGTCCTATTCAGTGATCACTGGGGAACCCACCTGGTCCTGTGGTTTACAAAAAACCTGGGCCTTCATGACAGAGAAACCGGTCCATTTTATTTGCCTAGGACACAAGAGCAGCTGAGTTTCCTGCTGTGGTACTCTAGACTAACCCTCTAAACATTTTGTTAGTGCCAGGACTACTTGTTCTGAGGAGCCACCTGAGCTCATTGTGTTTGAGGTACCTGGTTAACCACTAGTTCATGGTTAATATTCTCTGCTCCATATTGAATTCCTTCAAAGCATGCCTTACAAACTCAAAATCTGCCTTCTTTAAGGAAATTTTTTCTCCATTTTAAAAGTCATTGTAAAAGTTGTCAACATATTTTCATTGATTATGTGTGAATTTGATATAATATACATTACATTCCTTTTCCATTGCTCCCAAGTTCAAATTCCTACCCATGTGTCACACTAAATATTTTTTCTTTAAAATGACACCTAAATGACATCAGTACAAAGTCCCAATTTATTTCTAATATCAGAGATCAGACCTCTACTCTTGCCTGTTGCGTCTAAAACAAAAAGGGGCAACTGTAGAGAGCTGCATAATGCCGTGCCTTAAAGATGGAACTGGTTTCCGCCTTCCACCTTCCTGATGGTGAGTGCTCTCTGTCACAAACAACTCCACATTTGACTAAGGCTGAGGATCTGGCTTGCTTCCATGTATGTGGACCTATCTGCATTGCCCACGTGGCATGCTGGTTTTGGCTACCCAGAGGCTATTTAAGCTGTGGGCTGGCTTTCCCCAGGGTCAGATGATTGTTCAAGGTTCCTGAATAAACTGCATTGAAAAAAAATACACCAATGCAAGTATGTGTTATTCATATACTCACTGAAACATGATCAGAGTCTCAGTGCCAAGTCTCTTAAAGAAAACTGAGTTCATCCTTGCCGAACACTAGCACCACCCCAAGAAAAAACTCTCAGTCCTGAAGAGTTCCATGCTTCATCACCTTGACACACTTTTCCTTAGGTATTTATTTCTTGATTTGTTTACATTGTATCCCCTCTACTGCACACTCACTCATCTACTTCCAGTCCCACCAATCTTCCTTCTATCCCTTTGCAATTTCCAAAATTCTCCTGATAGTGGCGGTCATTCTTCCCCATCTAACTGACCCTAGCTCATCAGATATTACCTAGACTGCCTGCATCATCTTCCTCTGTGGTCTGATTTTCAGGGTGGTGTTCACCTTGTGTCCTTAATTCACTCTACTTAAAATACACTTCCTGCCTTCTTTCCTGCATGCTTTCCAGAGCACTGAGGGGAGAGACAATTTCATAGGGAAATCTCATTTTGACCTGCATGTTTTAAGGCCTCTCTCTGCATAATGTCAGATTGTGAGTGTGGAGAGCCGGGGTTTGGTTGCCATGGCACTGGCTTCCGCCCTTCTAAACTGGTAAACAAGTCCTAGAGCGCATGACCGTTATGACCATTATGAACGTTGGGCAACCGTCGTCACGAGCCCAGCCCGGGGCGTCATATGGGGTGATGGGTGAGCAGCCAATCAGGGGATGATATGTCATCTCACACCACTCTGGTGCAAGCAGGGCTTATATAAACAGCAGCACTTCGGGGCTCGGGGTCTTCCTCCTATCATTGTTTGACTGCAATAAAGCTTGCTGCAGAAAGATCCTGTTGTCTGCGTGCATTCTTGCTGGTGAGACGACCATGCGGCTCATAACATTTAGTGCCGAAACCCGGGACACTGGGAGCCTGCCATTGCTGGTGCCAAGGAGACCCCCGTTCGCGGAGAGGATTCAGAACTGCAGCATCGAGGTAAGTTCTGAGAGGCATGTTTGGTCTTGATTTATCTCATCTTTCACTTCAGCTAGCAGGAGCCCTTATTGCTTTCTCTGTTGTGACCATTGCCATCATCCTCTTTCTTTTGGTTTCGTACAAGCTTAAGGGTGACCTCAAAAGGAAAGAGATTAATGGAAAGCTAAGAGTTGGCACTAAGGGAGTGTTTGAGGAGATGCAAGACAGCATATCAGAAACAGAACGTGACAAAAGATTAGGGGCCCCAATGGATAGAAATAAAGACGTCTCTAAGAAAAAAGGCCCTTCTGCGGATGTTAAAGCCGCAGGAGCGAGAGATAAGGGAAAGAATGCCCTGCGAGAGAAACATGATAAGGAGAAGATAAAATCAAAAGACAAGCCTCTTTATCCGATAAAAGAATTGGAGGCTTTGGGGCTTGATAGCTCTGAATGTGAGCAGCTGAATCCCTCTGAGGAAGAGGACTTAGAGGAGGAAGCAGCCCGCTATGAGGAAGAACGATACCACCTGTATGAGCGGCCACTACTGAGAAACAGGAAGCGTGCACTTTCTCGGTCGGCCGCTCCTGTTGTCCCTAGTGCTCCAGGGACCATTTACATATTCCTTCTTCTGGATTAAAATCCCTATTTGGTATTTTGGAAGGGGATGCTCATGTTTCTTCACTCAGAGCCTTAACATTGGCTGCAAGCCGCGCCCTGTAGAGCCTCATAGGCCTAAGGAAATGGTCAAATGGAAGGATGTCTTGACTGGTTAGTGGAAATGCCCGGATCCTACCTTAATAAGATCCAGGGAAGCTGTCTGTGTTTTCCCACAGGAAGAAAACAATCCATTCTGGGTACCGGAGCTCCTCATGCGAAAGCTCGCAGCAGCTGAAGATGATCTTGCAACAAATATACCTGCAACTAATTCCAGTTCTTGCTTGGATCCTTCTAAATCGGGTTTCTAGTATTGTGGGGGTACAACGTTGGGCCATTTTGTCTGCATTCCCGAAGCCTATGCCAGTCAGACATAATTCATTGGTTTTTCCTAAATTTTTCTCATCCAATACAAATCAGATGGTTTTTTTGCCTAGTCCTGTCTGTGTTTATTCCCCTTTTTTACTTGTTTTGTCCAATAATTCTTTTAGAATTTGTACCAATGAGACATGCTGGATGTCGCAATGTTGGAATGCCAGGCGTTATGCTTGTGCCCTGGTTGTTAGAGTCCCGCAGTGGATCCCAATCCCTCTGGAGACTCCATCCACCCTCTCCCTGTTTAGACAGAAGAGAGATTTTGGCATCACCGCAGCCGTTGTTACTGCCATCGCTGACTGCAGTCGGCTTGACAATGGCAAATTCAGTCCAAACAAGCACAACAGTAAATCAATTGTCGGCAGGTGTGGCTGAAGCCATAAACCTTCATGCATCTGCTAATGCACATTTAAAAGGTGGATTGATGGTTCTTAATCAGTGTCTGGATCTTGTGGAAGAAAGAATAGATATTTTATCTCAATTGGCTCAATTAGGGTGTGAAAGAAAAATAGGAGCACTCTGTATTACCAGTGCACAATATGAAAATCTTACCCGAGCCGCTAATTTGTCCAGGAAATTGTCCCTATATCTTGCAGCAAATTGGTCAGAAGGATTTGAAGAAATGAAGAGCTAAGGGCGGTGGTGGTGACCATTAATTCTACTCAAGTGGATTTATCGCTCACAGATGGCTTATTATCCTGGGTTTCTTCCGCCTTTTCTTATTTTAAGGAATGGGTGGGTGTTGGGATGTTTGGCACTGCCCTGTGCTGTGGTTTAATATTTGTCCTCTGGTTGTTCTGCAAACTCAAAACCCAACAAAAACATGACAAGGTGGTGATCGTACAGGCGCTAGCCGCTCTGGAGCAAGGCACCTCCCCCGATATTTGGTTATCCATGCTGAAAAATTAATGTTTGACAAGGCTGCCTCTGTCTTTGCAGGCACATGCCACAATCTGCATTTACAGCCCTTGTACTCCCTGGGGATCTTTTTCCCATTGCATGGGGATGGGTGTAAATCACGATTTTTCTCTTGCCAAAAGATCTGGAAAGTCAGTGACAGAAGAGTACAAATAAGTCTTCACCGACCTAAGACAGGACAGCCTCACAGTGAGAAGGTTGCTCCAAAGATGGGCAATGGCTGAAGCATTGCCTTCCACCAGGCTCAGACGTTGGCTTTCTGGCATAATGCTGTATTGACAGTAGGAAGCTTACTGTTCAAACAAAATAAAAAAGGGGGAGATGTGGAGAGCCGGGGTTTGGTTGCCATGGCACTGGCTTCCGCCCTTCTAAACTGGTAAACAAGTCCTAGAACACATGACCATTATGACCATTATGAACATTGGGCAACCGTCATCACGAGCCCAGCCCGGGGCGTCATATGGGGTGATGGGTGAGCAGCCAATCAGGGGATGATACATCATCTCCCACCACTCTGGTGCGAGCAGAGCTTATATATACAGCGCCACTTCAGGGCTCAGGGTCTTAATCCTATCATTGTTTGACTGCAATAAAGCTTGCTGCAGAAAGATCCTGTTGTCCGCGTGCGTTCTTGCTGGTGAGACGACCACTCGGCTCACAACATGTGAGTCTCTGTATGCAATCCAATTTGATGCCCAAGAAAACATCTCTATGGATCCAAGAACATGATAATGATCAATCAGTTGAAGGCAGAGAACATATTTTAAGAACAACAGCATGGTTTGCCTGAAAATTTCTGTAGGATACCCTTGCCCAACAGCTGAATGCACTGCAACCCAATCCCCCTAGTAGAATCCTGGTTTGGTCACAATTAGATTGCCTATTTGAACTTTTTCCCCCACTATTAGGAGACCTCCTAATAAGTGAATACACACCATATTTGTCTTTCTGCATTTTACTTTGGTCAGAATGATTTTTCCTGGTTCCATCTGTAGTCTGAAAATATCATGATGTCATTTTCTTAACTGAAAATACTCTATTTTGGAAATATTCCAAAATGTCTTCAAAGGAGATTGTCTTTAGTACTTGCAAGTTGCTGAGACTTTAATCATTGTATTGCATGACAAACTATCAGGATAATTATGTTCTTTTAGCTTGGAAGTTCCTAGGAAAGTGTGCTTTGAGGTTGATATTCCAATGTAAATGACCAGACAGAATGGTGTCAGTCTTTCTTTCTCTGTCCCTTTATATATTTGTTTTTGTAGGTCCCTGTCTCTCTATTACTGAATCTGTCTCTCTAGCTCTTTCTCTCTCTGTTTCTCTGTTTCCCTTTTTATGCCTGTAGCTGGTGGTTCAGTAGGAAAAGCTCTCAGTTCTGTTGAAGGACTACATCATGTTGTCTGCTTGCTGATGTGACATAATGGTTAGTCTCTGTAAAAATATAAGCAATGTCATAATTAAAAACTATTTGTTCAAAGAGTTGCCTTGGTCAGGGAGCGTTTTTCCCTGTAAGTAATTCACTGACTGAGAACATATCTGTACATTTAATGGGATCTTTGATAATGGGTATATCGAATGTCAAGGACATGGCACTTTATTAATAACCACTTGAAAATAATATTTGGCAGATTAACTGAACTAAGAATCTTGGACACAGGAATAGTCATCTCTATTTGGTGTGCTTTCAGCCACCAAGATTGAGTTATGTAGGGCTGCTCATCCTTTTTCTCAAGCCGGCTGTCCACCTGTTCATTTTAATAACTGGCTCTGGAAATTCTTATTGACTTTTACCTTTTTCATGGCAGCATTCTCCCTCTCAGCCATTCAACATCTTGCCATTGAGGTATCATAATAGCATTGGGATGTCATAGTGAATTTTGATGTTGTGATGCAATTGTAATGTTATACTACCATTTGATGTCATCAAATCATTGGATGTCCTAATATCATTTTGAAGTCTTACTGTTGTGAAGTCATAATAGGTTTTTGATGTCAAAATTCCATTGTGATGTCATACCACAATAATGTTGTAGTACCATTGCAAAGTCATAAAAGCATGATGATGCCATAAAACCATTGTGGAATCATAATATGATTGTTATGTCATAATAACATTTGAAATCAATATACCATTATGATGTTATAATACTGTGATGACATTATAGTATTTTGATGTCAAAATACATTTGTGATATTATCTATCACTGTGATTTCTTACCATTGTGTGGCATTGAGCTATCATAACAGTATTTTAGCATTATAGCATTTTGATGTCAAAATACTTTGTGATGTAATAAAGCATTGTGATTTCCTACCATTGTGTATCATTGCGATATCATAATAGCATTGTGATATCATAATATCATTGTAATATCATAATACCATTCTGATGTCATAACAGCATTATAATATCATAATAACTTTTTGATGTCATGAGAGCATTGTAGTGTCATAATAGCAATGAGATGTCCTATTATGTTTTTAAAGTCATTCCGTTGTGAAGTTATACTAGCATTATAATGTTATAATTCTTTGGGATGTCATAATGCAATCACGTCATAAGAACATTTTGTTGTCATAATAGCATTGTGATGTCATAACATTATGTTGTAATAAAAGCATTTTAATGTCATAATAGCATTTCACAATGCTGTTTCACCTTTCACCATTGTGATAGCATAATAGCGTTGATAACATCATAGCATTGTGATGTCTTAAAATTGTGATGTCATGATAGTATTGGGATGTTATAATATTGTAGAGATGTCATAATACCTTTGTGATGTCATGACAGTTTTTGAAGCCATCATAGCATTGTGATATCCTAATACTATTGTGATGTCATAGTAGCAATGTGATGTCCTAATAGCATTAGGATTTCATCATAGCATTGTGATGTCATAATTCTATTGTGATATCAACACTCCGTTGTGATTTCATAGCACAATCATAACATAAAAGCTTTTTGTGTCATAATAGCATTGTGATGTCATAATACCATTTCAATATCATGACACCATTGTGATATCATAATATCCTTGTGATTTCATAATAGCACTGAGATATCAAGATACAATTATGATGACATAAAACCATTGAGTTGTCATGATAAAGTTATGATATCATATGACTTTTGTGATGTCATAATAGAACTGTGATGTCATGCCATTGTAAAGTCAAAATACCATTACAATGTCATAATAGCATTTTGATGTCATAATTTCATTGTGATGTCATAATAGCATTGTGTTGTCATCATACCATATCATAATACCATTGGGATATCATGATACCACTGTGATGTTATAATTGTATTTGGATGTCATGCTGTTGTGATGTCATAATACCATTGTGTTATCATAATACCATTGTGATGTCATTATAGTACTGTGATATCATAAGAGCATTGAGATGTCAGACCATTGTGATGTCATCCTAGCCTTTTAAGGTCATAATGCCATTGTGATATCATAATAGCATTGTGAAGTTATAAGAGCATTGTGATGATGTAACAGCATTTTAAGTTCATAATGCCATTGTGATGTCAAAATTCCATTGTGATGTCATACCATAATTATGTCAGATAAGGTTATGATGTCATAATCATTTTGATGTCATGATAGCTTTGTGATGTCATGAAACTTGTGAAATCATACCATTGAATGTCATACCATTGCGCTATCATAAAAGCATTGTGATTTCATAATTGCATTGTTATGTTATATTATTTTGATGTTCTAATTCAATTGTGATATCATAACAAATCAGATTATAATAGCATTGTGATGTCATAGTTCCATTGTGATGTCATACTATCATTATGATGTCAGAATACCATTGTCATATCATAATAACATTTTGAAGACATAATGAAATTGTGATGTCAAAATTCCATTGATATGTCATACAAGTATCATGTCATAATAGCACCGTGCTGTCATAGCTTTGTTAGGTCAAAACTCAAAATTCCTTTGTGATATCATAGGACAATCATATTGTAATAGCATTTTCATTTCATAACATTGTGATTTCATAATAGCATTGTGATATCATGAAACTATTGTGATGCCATCATAGCATTGTTATGTCAAAATTCCATTGTGATGTCATAAAAGCATTTTGATGTCAAAATTTCATTGTGTTGTCATAATAGCATTATGAGGTCATAATGAAACTATGATATCATAATGACAATGTGATGTCATAATAGAATTGTAATATCATAATACCATTGGCATATCATGACACCATTGTATTGTTATACCATTGTGATATCATAATAGCATGAGAAGTCATGAAACCATTGTGAGGACATTACACCATTGAGATGTCATAAGACAATTATGATGTCATTAGACGATTGTGATGTCAAGCATAACATAGGGTTAGGGTTATGGGTTAGGGGTTAGGTTTAGGGTTAGGCTTAGGCATTTTGTACCTGGGTTTTGACGCTTGGTTTGGCTATCTTTTATTTGTGTCCTTTTTAATATGGGATAGACAGTTTTGCTTTTTAAACACATGCAGTACAATTTTTGAGTCTTTACTACTTAACAAGGATGGTGTGTAATTTGCCAGTTGTGAGCCTCCTGTGTCTATCTTGCCCCGTGAAAATATTCCATGATGAAAGGATATAAGGTTCCAGAGATGTGTAACATGTTAATTTAGTCAGCATTTAAAAGTTTTTTTTTTTTTTTTTTTTTTTTTGACATAGCAGGCATGCAGCTCACATGTTTGTCTCCTGCCTAATTTTAGCTCCTTACATTGACAAACAGAACATATTTCTTAAGCCAAAATGCCCTTTGGCACCAGTTCTTCTGTGGAAGCCCCACTTTCTGAGATTGCCTGGCCTTTTTAGAGCATTGTGACATCATCTTTCCTCATACGAACCTAAAATTGATGTTAATTAAATCTTTAAAACAGTAAGGACATAACATCTATCATTATGGAAAAAAAAAAAAAAAACACAACATAGTAACCTTAAGGAAAATTTTGTCATTTTGAATCTTATACTCTCTCTGCAAGTGGCTAAAGAGCAGGAATTGCCATCTTGGCTTTTATATAAATTAGGCTGATCAGGGACTCACAGATTTGCCTGTTTCTTTTTACTTTGTGTTGGGATTAAAAACATGCCTTTATCACCTTTTTCAAATATTTTTTCTCAAATCAATATAATTGTAACTCAAAGCCTTTAAATGAAAATTAAGCAAAGAGACAAGAAACTTTTAAGTTTGGGTTAGTTGTTACATTGTAACAAACAAAGCAAAGGTTTCTTTTTGGAATTTAGATGATGTTTTGGTGAATTGGTGGACAGTTACCAAAAATAGTTGACAAGTATCTTGCAGCCAGAGTGCTTTGAATTTTAGACATTATTAATCTAATTTGTATTAGGCAGAGTGCCCTTTCTATTGTCTCTAACTTAGTATTCCAATCATTGGTTGTTTTTCCCATTTCCTCCTTGCACCAGATTTGTTATGTTAAGTCTCAGGTCTGTCCACAATAGTCTGAGCCTGTTTAAGAGTCTCTCTTAAAAAGACAATAATTGACCTCGGAGTTTTTAATTTTAAGTTTGGCTTATTGGGGTTGTTTTACTGTGAGCTTATTCCCCCAACAAATTATGTTAAAGTATGATTTAAAGTTTGTGGATACTTAGATTAGTTGGTGGCCATTTATTGTACAGTTAGATGTAAATTGTATACATTCCAAAAGAATATTGTACCAACAAAATTATATATATTGTATGTACAATGTTCTGCCTACATGCCCAAAAAGGCACCAGATCTCATTATAGACAGTTGTGAGCCACCCTGTGGTTGTTGGGAATTGGAGAAGGACATCTGTAAGAGTAACCAATGTACTTAACCTCTGAGCCGCCTCTCCAGCAGTGGTCCCAATTTTCTTTAGTTCATAATTCTTAAATTTTCGGTATCATAATAGCATTGTGATATCATAATAATTGTGATGTTATAATACCATGCTGAAATCATAATACCATTGTGATGTCATAATACTAATGTGAGGTCAAAATATTATTGCGATGAGATAATACCATTGTGATTGTCACAATCATGTCTTAATAGCATAGTGTTGACATAATAGCATAAATAATGCTATTTGGGATGTCATGATGAATTATGATGTCAGAATGCAATTGTGATATCATCATACCATAGTGATGACAAAACAGAATCGTGATTTCATAATAGCAATGTGATGTTCTAATAGCATTGAGAATTCATTCCATTGCCCTGTCATAATAGCTTTGTGATGTCATAATAGCATTGTGATATCATCATTGCATTGTGATTTCAGAACACCATTGTGTGTCATAATACCATTGTGATGTCTTCATAGCATTGTGATGTCATAGTACCTTTGTAAATAAATGATAGTATTGTGATAACATCATAGTATGATGATGTCATAATAGCATTGTGCTGTCATAATATCATTGTGAAGTCAGAAAGCCATTGTGATGTCATAATACCATTGGGATATCATAAATTATGATGTTATAATACCTTTTGGTATTATATTAGTCCAGGATCAGAAGGAAGGAAAGGAGGACCTCCACTATCAGTGGACTTTGGGAGGGGCATGTGTAAAGAAAGGAGAAGGATGTGGAGATTAGGAGGAAAAGAGGGAGGAGATTATTGGGAATACAAAGTGAATAAAGTGCAATTAATAAAACTTAAAAAAGAAGACAGAAGGGTCATCAAATAATAAGAGTAGCAATTCATCAAGAGTCTTAAAAAAACTGTCTACCACAGATAATTAAATGTTTATGTTGGAGTACATTTGTAAAAAGACTTGTTTTGTTATCAAAACTTTAGTGAAACCATTTAAAGTGAAAATATTTGGAATTTAAAAAATGGGGAAAGGGCTAAACAGAGAATTCTCGATAGAGGAATATCAAATGGAAGAGAGACACTTAAAGAAATGTTCAACATCATTAGCCATCATGGAAATTAAAATAAAAATGTCCCTGAGATTTCACCTAACACCCATCGGAATAGCCAAGATCAAAAACTCAAGTGACCCTGTTTTATCAGGTATCTTCAGGACTGGCTGCAAAGCCCTCCTCTGTGGCCTAACAGGACTGCTCCTCCCTTCGGGGATGGGGAGACCAAAGAGCCAGTCATTGAGTTCCTGTTAGAAACAGGATCAGATGAATGGGGAGGAGGTCCCCCCTATCAGTGGACTTGGAAAGGGGCATGGTGGAGATGAGGGAGGGAGGGAGGGACTGGGAGGGAATGAGAGATCGGGACACGGCTGGGATACAGAGTTAATAAAATGTAACTGATAAAAATAATAATAATAAAAAAAACCCAAGTGACAACACATGCTAGAGATGTTGTAGAGAAAGGGGAACCCTCCTTGAATGCTGGTAGGAATGTAAACTTGTACAACCACTCTTGAAATCAATCTGGCTCTTTCTCAGACAACAAGGAGTAGCACTTCCTCAAGATTCAGCTTTACACCTCTAGGGATACATCCAAGAGAAATAAGGACATTTGTTAAACCATGTTTATAGCAGTTTATTTGTAATAGCCAGAACCTGTAAACAACCCAGAGGTCCTCCCCTCTGAATGGCTGTATCCTGCAGACTATCAAAGCAGGTGCTGATACTTATGGCTAACTGTTGGGCAAAGTGCATTTAATCTAATGAAAGAAGTTGGAAGTAGATCAGGAGAGGGCAAGAGCTCCACATGTGAGCAGCAGAACCAAAAATAAACTGAGCACAGTTGTCTTTCCTGAGATTCATATTCTAACCAAGTACCATGCATGGAGATAACCTAGAACCCCTGCACAGATATAGCTCATGAAAGTTCAGTGTCCAAAAGGGTTCCAAAGTAATGGGAACAGGGACTGCTTCTGACATGAAAGGACTTCCTGCTCCTTCATTACCTCCCTGTTAATGGAGGAGTAGCCTTACCAGGCCACAAAGGAAGACAATTCTTGGCACTGCTTTTGTTGAGACAGAGAAAGATTGGTGTATGTCACAATAAAAATGATTTTTCTTTAAAATACATCAGTTGAAGTATGTGTTATCTATACATTCATTGAAACATGATCAGTCTCAGTGCCAAGTCCATTAAAGAAAACTCAGTTCATCCTTGCTGCACCATGTCACCACCCCACGAAGAAGCCATCAGTCCTGAAGAGCTCTATACTTCATCACATTAATCACAGTTTGTCTTATATATTTATTAATTATGATTTTTTCACTTTGACTCCCCTCTGCTGCCACCTCTCTCTTCTCCTTCCAGTTCACCCCCCAGCCTCCTTCATCTACCCCTATGCCCTTTCTCTAGTTCCCTGATATGGGAGGCCCTCCTCCAGCTTCTAACTGACCCTAGCTTATCAGGTCTCATCAAGGCTGGCTGAATTATCTTCTTCCAAGGCCTGATTCTCAGTGCATTTTTCTTCTCGTGTCCTCAATTGCCTCTACTTATGACACACTTCCTGTCTCCTCTTCTGCAGTCTTCCCAGAACTCTGAGGGGATGGAAAGTTCCATAGGGAAATACCATTTAGAGCTTTTTTGTTTTAAGGTCTCTCTCTCTCTGCATAATGTTGGTAAGTGGGTCTCTGTATGAAATCCTATTTGATGCAGAAGGAAGCATCTCTGTGCTGAAACTGATATATCAGTTGAGGGCAGAGAGCAACATCTTTTTATAATAATAATCCGGGTTCCCTGAAAATTTCTGTTGGATGCCATGGCCCATCAACCCAATTAACTGCTTTTTTTTTTTCTTTTTTTATAATAGATGGCCTATTGGAACTTTATCACTCACTTTTAGAAATCCTCCTAATAAGTTAATATATACCATATTTGTCTTTTTGCATTTGATTAACCCAGGATGATTTTCCTGGTTCCATCCATTTGCCTGAAAATATCATGATGTCATTTTCTTAGCTAAATATTACTCCATCATGGAAATATTCCACATTTTCCCCAAAGGAGATTGTCAGTCCTTTTCTTTAGTCCTTGGCAGTTGCTAGGACTTTAATCATTGTATTGAATGACAAATTATCAGAATAACTAAGTTCTTTTAGCCTAGAATTCCTTCCATCTACTTCCACTTCCTGCTATTTTGAATTACAAATACCCTTGATGCTCATCTACTTACATTTGGAGACCCCAGTGAGGAAATGTCTGGGAAGGGTTAGGAGGTAAGGCCTTGATAGACAATATACTTCCTAATGGAGTTATATTTTAGGCACTGTGCTTTGAGTTTGATATGCCAATGAAAGTGCCCAGAGAGAATGGAATCTCTGTATATTGATCTCTGTCAGTACATATCTATGTTTCTGTGGGTCTCGGTCTCTCTATTTATGAATCTGTCTCTTGAACTCTTTCTCTCCCTGTCTTTTGCTCTCGGTCAGCCACTTGTGGTTAAGTTGGAAAGCTCTCAGTTCTTCTGAAGGACTACCACAAGATGACTTCTTGCTGACATGAGATCTTGTATGGTTTCTGTAAAAAAATAAGGAAGGTTCTTATTACACGGTTTTTGTTCAAAGATTTGCCTTGGTCCTGGAGCATTTCAACAATAAGTAATTCACTGACTGAGGACATATATTTCCTTTTAACATATAATCATGGAATCTGTGATAATGTGGAAGTCACGTGTCAAAGATATGTGACTTTTATTTATGACCACTTCGAAGAAATATGTGACACTTTCCTGGACTAAGATTCTTGGATACAGGAACTATCATCTCTGGGTTGTCTGCTTTCAGCTGCCCAGATTGAATCATGTAGGACTGCTCAGACTTTCTCTCAAACAAGATGTACACTTGGCCCTTTTAATAACTGGTTCCTGAAACTCATACTGCCTTTAACTTGTTTCATGACATTATTCTCCCTCTCATCCAATCAGCACCTAAACATTGTGATGCGTGGTGATGTCATAATACCATTGTGAACTAATAATACCATTTTATATTACCATTGTGAGGTCATAAAAGCAAAGTGAAGTCATAACAACATTGATTAGCATAATACCATTTTGATATCAAAATTCCTTTATGATGTCATACCACAATCATGTTGTAATGACTTTGTGGTGTCATAATGGCATTGGGATGTCATGATGAATTTTAATGTCATAATACTGTTTAGATATCATTAGCATTGTGAGGTCATCATGGCATTGTGATATCATAGTAGCATTGTGATTTCATAATAGTTCTGTGATTTCATATCATTATGATGTCATAATAACATTGTGATGTCAAAATAGCATTGTGAACTCATAACACCATTGTGATAGCATAATAGCATTATGATGTCATCGTTGCATGGAAATATCTTAGTATGATTGTAAAGTCATACAGTTTGAAGTCATAATAGCATTGTCATGTTATACAACAATCATGTCTTAATAGCTTTGTGAAGTCTAAATAACATTGGTGTATGTTGATGAATTTTGATGTCATGGTGCCATTGTGATATCATCATTACTTTTTACCTCTTTGACAATGTCAGGTAGGAAATGAAGCTTTAGTGTTTATTTAACTAGAGAGCTTCCTAAGTCAGAAAGCTTCAAAGAGATGTGGTATTAAGGGGAATGCACAGAATGAAAAGGGGGTCTCATAATGTAGTCTTGGATCTGAAATTTCCTAAATTATGATGGTGAACTGAGCAGTTATACACGAACTAACTAAATTTACTTTCCCATTCTTATTGATATAATAGACTGACAGGGTTTAGGGTTCCTGAGGTTTTTGAGACTTTAAGAGCAGGAAAAAGAGAAAGAAACCAGACAATTTTTGGGACTGGCTTGGCTGAAACAGAGAAAGTTCTGTGAATCTAAAAGGAGAATTGAGGGACAATAAACTATTTGACAGCTGGTAATGTTGCACACTAGGATTGCCAATCCTCTATGAGTAGGGTTGCCTTGACTAACCTTGCTGGAGAGGTAACTGTGTCCTACTCAGTGATCATTGAGAAATCCTCCTTTTCCCGGGGTGTAGTGTTAAACCTGGGCCTTCAGGACAGAGAAATGGGTACCTGTTATTTGTCTCAGATATAAGAGCAGAAGTGTTTCTTGATGTTGTCCTCCAGACAAACCATCTAAACATAGTGTTAGTGGTAGAACTGCTTGTTCAGAAATGCCACCTGAGCTCATGGGGTCTGAAGTTGCTGAGTAACCACTAGTTCATGCCGAGGATTCTCTGCTACTAATGAGATCCTGGAAAGCATGCCTTACACAGTCAAACTCTGCCCTCCTTTAGTGGAATCTTTTCTCCATGTTAAAAGTCATGATAAAAGTTGTCAACATATTATTTTTATTGAATATGTAGGAATCATATAATATATATTACTCTCCTTTTCCATTGCTCCCTGGTTCAAATTCCCATCCTTGAGTCATACAATTTTTTTTTCTTTAAAATACATCAATCCTAGTATATGTTGTTCATATATTCATTGGAACATGATCAGAACATCAGTGTCTAGTCCCTGAAAGAGAACTGAGTTTATCCTTTCAGCACCCTGACACTACCCCCCAAGAAGAGGCCATCAGTCCTGAAGAGCTTTATACTTCATCACCTTGATCACAGTTTTTCTCATGTATTTATTTATTGATTTTTTTTACATTGTATCCCCACTGCTACTTCTTCCCAATTATCCTTCCAGTCCCACCCACTCTCCTTCTACTACCCCTATGCGCTCTCTCTACTTCCCTGGTAGGAGAGGTCCTCGTCCCTCTTCTATATGACCCTAGCTTCTCAGGTCTCAACAAGGATGGATGCATGTTCTTCTTCTGCTTCCTGATTCTCAGGCATTGTTCTTTTTTCTTCAATTCCCTCTACTTATCACACTCTTCCTGATTCTTCTCTTTCAACTTTCCAGGAGCTCTTAGGGGAGGGAGAATTTCATGGGGAAATCTCATTTAGCTTTGGGTATTTTAGGTCTCTCTCTCTGCTAAATAGCAGACTGTGGGTTTCTGTATGCAGTTCCATTTGATGCAGAAGGAAGCATGTCTGTGGATTCAAGAACATGACACTGATCTATCATTTGAGGGCAGAGAGCAACATATTTTAATAACAACAGCCTGGGTTGCTTTAAAATTTCTGTAGGATTGCTTAGCTCAACAACTCAATTATTTGCCACCTAATCACCCAAGTGAAAGACTGGTTTGATCACAAAGGATTTCCCAATGGAATTTTATCTCCCACTATTAGGACTTAAGAATAAGTGAATTCATAACATATTTCTTTCTGCATTTTATTTTCTTAATCCAGAATTATTTTCCTGGTTCCATTCATTTGCCTAAAAATATCATGATGTCATTTTCTTCATTGAATAATTATTTTTTATGGAAATATTCCATATTTTCCCCAAAGGAGATTGTCAGTCCTGTTCTTTAGATACTAGAAGTAATTGGTCTTTAAAGATTGTATTGAATGACAAACTATTAGGATAACTATGTTCTTTTAGCCTAGAAGTCCCTCCATCTTTTTCAATTCCTGGTGATTTGAATTGCAATGTCCCTTGCAAGCTCAGCCATTTATGTTTAGTCCCCAGTGAAGAAATATATAGGAAGTGTTAGGAGGAATGGCCTGTTGTATAATATAATTCCTTTAGGAGTGATATTATGGGAGGGTGTGCTGCGAGATTGATATGCCAATGACAGTGACCACACAAAATGGAGTCTCTGTCACTCAGTCTGTCACTTTTTATCTTTCTTTCTATTGATCTTGTTCTCTTTTTTTCTCAATTTGCCTCACTAGCAATTTCTCACTCTGTCTCTCTCAGTCTCCCTCTCTCTGCTTGTAGGTTGTAGATCAGCATGAAAGCTCTCAGTTCTGCTTAAGGACTACAACATAATGAATGCTTGCTCAGGTGACATACTGGATGTTATCTGTAAAAATATAAGCAAGGTCCCATTTAAACCCTTTTTGTTCAAAGAGTTGCCTTGGTTAGGTAACATTTTCCCAGTAAATATTTCCATGAGAGAGGACATATATGTGTATTTAACAAATACTAATGGAATCTATCATAATGTAAATGTCACATCAAAGCCAAATGATTTTATTAATGAACACTTTAAAGAAAGATGTGACAATTTTCCTGAACTAAGAGTCTTGGACACAGAAACTGTCATCTTTGGGTTTGGTGCATTCAGTAGCTCAGATTGAGCCATGTAGGGCTTCTCAGCCTTTCTCTCAAGCAGGCTGTGCATTAGACCCTTTTAATAACTGGCTCCTGAAACTCTTATTCACTTTCACCTGTTTCATAACACCATCCCCTCTCTCAGCCAATTAGCACCTTAGAGAAAATTGAGTTTTCTATGGAGATGAGTACACAAACTTTCCTCGGTGTCCAGTATATCTGATCCTATGCACAGGTGACTTTTTCTTGTGAAACCCAACAAGCCTTTGTCTCATCCCTTTATCCAGATCCCACAATTTACTCCTCTTTACCTCTGTGAAAATGTCAGGTAGGAAATGAAACTTTAGTGTTTATTTAAGTTGAAAACTTCCTATGTAGTGAAGCTTCATAGTGATGTGGGATTAAGTTAAATGTACCCAATAAAAAGGTGGTGTCATAATGTGATCCTGGATGTGAAATTTCCTATGTTGTGATTTAGAACTGAGCAGTTACTGGGTACTAACTAAATGTACCTTCCCGTTCTTATTGATATAATAGCCTGGCAGGGCCTTGGTTTCCCTGCTATATTGAGTCACTAAGAGCAGATAAAACAGTAGGAAACCAGACAATTCCTGCAAGTGGATTGGGTGATGCTGAGAAAGATCTGTGTATATGAAAAAAGAACTGAGGCTCAATAAGCTATTTGCTGGGGCTGTTCCACACTAGGGTTGGCAACCCTTTATGACAGGTTTGCCTGCATTGACCTGTCCAGTTTGGCAGCTGTGTCCCACTCAGTCACCAGTGAGCAATCCCCCTGGTCCTGGGGTTTACAGTTAAAACTGCGCCTTCCTGACAGAGAAATGTGTCCATGTCATATATCGAGGAGACAAGAACAGTTGTGTTTCCTGCTGTGGTCCTGCAGAAAAATCCTCTATACATAGTTATAGTGTCAGAATTGCTTTTACAGAGTGCCACCTGAGCTCATGCTGTCTGAGGTAGCTGGGTAAATCCTAGTTCATGACTAGGAATCTCTGCTCCATAATGACTTCCTGGAAAGCATCTCTTACAAATTCATAGTCCGCCCTCTTTTAGCAGAATCTTTTTTCCATGTTGAAAGCCATTGTAAAAGTTGTGAATATATAATTTTTATGACTTATGTGGAATATTATATATAATTATATATTATATATTTATTATATATCATATATTATTATATTATATATATATGTTTTTCTATTGATCCCTGGTTCAAATTCCTACCCATATGTCACATTTAAATATTTTTTTCTTTAAAATACATCAATTGAAATATGTGTTGTTCATATATTCATTGGAATATAATCAAAGTCTCAGTGCCAAATCCCATAAAGAAAACTGAGTTCATACTTGCAGCATCCTGGCAAGAACTTCAAAAAGAAGCCATCAGTCCTGATGAGCTCTATACTTCATCACCTATTTATTTTTTCAGTTTTTATTTTTTTAATATTAATCACAGGTTATTTACTTGTATCCCAGTCATAGCCCCCTCCCTCATACTCTCTCATTTCCACCTTCCCTCTCTCATCTCCTCTCTGTCCCTTTCCAAATACCCAGATAGGAGAGGACCTCCTCCACTTCCATCTCACCCTAGCTTATTAGGTATCTTCAGAACTGGCTGCAATGTCCTTCTCTGTGGCCTAGCAAGGCTGTTCCTCCCTCAGGGGTGGGGAGTATAGGTAAAGGAGTCAGTCATCAAGTTCATGTCAGAAATAATTTCAGGTCCCCTTACTAGGAAAACCCAAATGGACACTGAGCTTCCATGGGCTTCATCCAAGCAGGACTTCTAGGTTATATCCATACATGGTCCTTGGTTGGAGAAACAGTCTCATAGAGGAACTCCACCCTGTTATATTTTGTTCATGTGGAGCTCCTTTTCTCTCAGTTCATAATAACACCCCCTTTTATCATATAATTTCCTACACTCTACTGAAGATTTGGTTTATAGGTCTCAGCATCTGCTTTGATAAACTGTTAGGTAGAGTCTTTCAGAAGCCCTTTGAGGTAGGCTCCTGTCCTGTTTTTGTCTTCTCCTCCTTCCCATGTCCATCCCATTTGTCTTACTAAGTGAGGATTGATCATTTTACCCCAGGGTCCTCTTTTTTGTTTATCTTCTTTAGGTGAACATATTTTAGTATATTTATCCTATCTTATAGGACAACACAAGTGAATATATACCATGTGTGTCTTTCTGCTCCTGGGATACTTCACTCAGGATGATCTTTTCTAGATCCCACTATTTGTCTGCAAATTTCAAGATTTCCTTGTTTTTAATTGCTGAGTAGTATTCCATTGTGTAAAAGTGCCACAATTTCTATATCCATTCCTCTGTTGAGGGACATCTGGGTTTTTTCCAGCTTCTATTACAAATAAAGCTATTACAAATAAAGCTACTACAAACATGGTTGAACAAATGTCCTTGTTGTGTACTTGAGCATCTTTTGGATATATGCCTAGTAATCGTATAGCTGGATCCCAAGGAAGTACTGTTCCTAATTGTCTGAGAAAGTGCCAGACTGATTTCCATAGTGGTTGTATGAGTTTACATTCCCACCAGCAATGTAAACTCCACAACATTTCTCCACAACCTCTCCAGCATGTGTTATCACTTGAGTTTTTAACCTTTACCATTCTGATGGTTGGAATGTGAAAATCAGAGTTGTTTTATTTCCATCTCTCTGATGTCTAAGCACTCGAGCATTTTTTCAGGTGTTTCTCTGCCATTCTAAATTCTTCTACAGAGGATTCTCTGTTTAGCTCTGCACCCCATTTTTTAATTGGATTGCTTGGCTTATTGCTTTTTAATTTCTTTAGTTCTTTATATATTCTGGATATCAGCCCTCTGTCAGATATAGCATATATAAGTTATATATATAATCATATATATGTATATGATATATAATTTCCCAGTCTCTAGGCAGTTGTTTTGTTCTGATGATAATGTTTTTTGCTTTACAGAAGCTGTTCAGTTTCATGTGGTCCCATTTATTAATTGTTTCCCTAAGAGCCTATGCTGTTGATGTTCTCTTCAGGAAGTTATCTCCCCTGCCAATCAGTTCAAGGTTCTTCCCTATTTTTTCTTCAAGCCAATTTAATGTATCTGGTTTTATATTGAGGTCTTTGATCCACTTGGACTTTAGGTTTGTAAAAGATGATAAATATGGATCTATTTTCATTTTACTTAATGTATACAATCAGTTGACCAGCACCATTTTTTGAAGATGCTGTCTTTTTTTCCATTGAATGATTTTGGTTTCTTTGTCAAAAATTAATATTATAGGTGTTTGGGTTTATTTCGGTGTCTTCTATTCAGTTCCATTGATCTACTTCTTCAATTTCTTTCTTCAGAGACTAGAAGATTTTTTTCAAATAGATTTTTTAACACACTAGGTTAAAATCACCCTAAGGTACTTTATGTTATTGATGGCTATTATGAAGAGTGCTGTTTCCCTGATTTCTTTCTTGGCCCTTTGGTCTTGGGTATACAGGAGGGATTCTGATTTTTTTTAATTATTTTTCTATCCAGCCACTTTGCTGAAAGGTGTTTATCAGCTGAAGGAGTTCTCTGGTTGATTTTTTGGGATCACTCATGTATACTACCTTGTCATCTGTGAATAGTGAAACTTTGACCTCTTCCTTTCCGATTTGTATCCCTTTGATCCCCTTTAGTTGTCTTATTGCTCTAGCTAGGACTTCCAGTACTATGTTGAATATATATGGAGAGAGTGGGCAGACTTGCCTTGTCTCTGATTTCAGTGGTATTGATTTAAGTGTCTCTCCATTGAGTTTGATGTTGGGTATAGGCTTGCTATATATTGTCTTTACTATATTTAGGTATGTGCCTTATATTCCTGATCTCTCAAATACTTTAAAATGAATGGATGTTGGACTTTGTGAAATGCTTTTTTGGCATCTATGGAGATGACCATGTGGTTATTTTCCTTTGGTTTTTTAATATGGTGGGATACATTGATGGATTTCCATATATTGAACTATTCTTACATGCCTGGAATGAAGCCAACTTGGTCATGTTGAATATCTTTTATGTGCTCTTTGATTCAGTTTGTGAGTATTTAATTGAGCATTTTTGCATCAATGTTCATAAGAGCAATAAGTCTAAAGTTCTTTTTTTGGTGGTCTTTGTGTGGTTTAGGTATTAAGGTGAATGTAGCTTCATAGAATGAATTTGGTAAAGTTCCTACTGTTTCTGTTTTGTGGAATAGTTTGAAGAAAACTATAATTAGCACACCTTTGAATATCTGGTAGAATTCTGCACTGAAACCTTCTGGCCCAGGACTTTTTTTTTTATAAGGGAGACTGTTGATGACTGCTTCTATTTCCTTCAGGCAAATAGGCCTATTCACTTTTTCTGCCTAACATTGACTTAATTTTGGTAGATGGAATCTATCTAAAAAATTGACCATTTCACTTAGATTTTCAAATTTTGTGGCATATAGGCTTTTATAGTATGATTTGATGATTGTTTGGATTCCCACAGTGTAATTATGTCCCTCTTTTCATTTCTGGCTTTGCTGATTTGTATAGTTTCTCTCTGTCTTTTAGTTAGTTTGGCTAAGGGTTTGTATATCTTGTTGATTTTCTCAAAGAACCAGCTCTTGGTTTCATTGATTGTTTGAATAGTATTGTTTCTAATTGATTGATTACAGCCCTGAGTTTGATTATTTCCTGTAGTCTGTTCCTTTTGGGTATATATTCTTTTTTTCTAAGGCTTTCAGTTGGGCCATTAAGTTGCTTGTTTGCGATATTACAAATTTCTTCTTGTAGGCACTTAGTGTTATGGATTTTCATTTGAGCACTGCTTTCATTATGTCCCATAAATTTAGGTATGTTGTACCTTCATTTTCATTGAATTCTAGGAAGTCTTTAATTTCTTTCTTTATTGTTTCATTAACCAGCTATCATTGAGTAGCAAGTTATTCAGGTTCTGTGTGTGTGTTGGCTTTCTGTTATTTCTATTGTTGTTGTGGTCCAGTTTAGACCATGGTGGTCAAATAGAATACAGAGGATTATTTCAGTCTTCTTGTATCTGTTGAGGTTTGCTTTGTGACCAATTATATGGCCTATTTTGGAGGTTCCATGAGGTGTTGAAAAGAAGGTATACTCTTGAATTTGGATGAAAAGTTCTTTAGACATCTATTAGGTTCATTTGAATTAGGGCCTCTGTAAGTGCCTTTATTTCCCTATTTGGCTTCTGTCTGACTGATCTGTCCTTTGGCAAGAGTGTGGTTTTAAAGTCTCCCACTATTAAGGTGTTGGGATCGATGTGTGATTTAAGCTTTAATAATGTTTCCTTTATGAATGTAAGTGCTATTTTATTTGGGTCATAGATATTCAGAATTGTGATGTCCTCCTGGTGGATTTTTCCTTTGATCGGGAGGTAGTGTCCCTCATCTTTTTTGATTAATTTTGGTTGAAATTCTAACTTATTAGAGAATAGGATTGCTACCCCATCTTGTTTTCTGGGTCCATTTGCTTGGAAAACATGTTTTCCAGCCCTTCACTCTGAGGTAGTGTTTATATTTTTTGCAAAGGTGTGTTTCTTGGATGCAGCAGAATGTTGGATCCTGATTCCACACATATTCTGCTAGTCTGTGTCTTTTTATTGGAGAGTTGAGTCCACTGATGTTGATAGATAATAGTGGCCAGTGAACATTAGATCTTTTTATTGTGGTGTTGGTGGTCTTACTGTGATTCATTGTTTATTTGTTTGTTTGTTTTTTAATTTTTGTAAGGATATTATTTGTGTCCTGTGCTGTGTTTTCTTGGGTATAGTTGTTTTCATTGAATTGGAGTTTTACCATTTCCTTCATCTGTTTGAATATGGCTTCCTGTCTCTGTATGATGGCCTCTACTTTTTTTGTTTTTTGTTTTTTTTTTTTCTCCATATGTCACTAATTTTGCCTCTACTTGTCCTTCTATTTGCATGGCTATTTCTCTGAGACATTTGTTTGTTTCCTTTTTATGTGACTCTAATAACTGGATAAGCATATCTTTAAGGTCATTTTCCTATGTTTCTGAAGAAATAGGTATCCATTGATCTGGGGAGTTGCTGGTGAGACCATGATTTCCTGACTTTTGTTGGGTGTGTTCTTTCACCAACCTCTAGACATTTGTTTATCTCTGACCTTCACTGTTTTTTATTGGATTCTGCAGTTCAGATTGTTACCATCTTTCTCTGATGTCTGGAGAATTCTTCAGGGAAATTAGAGAGGTCCAAAGATTTCAGCCAGTGCATTGGTGGTTTACCTGTTCCTGTGAGAGTGAACTCTGTTTGTGAAGAATGACAGATCCAGGCAAGTGTGTAAGCATATGTGTTCATGGAAGTTTGCCTTGAGTGACAAGGTTTTAGAGAATGCAAATGCCTTCATGTGAGGGAAGAGCACCTTGAAGTCACCGAAGGGTTTGCAGGCATGAAGTTATCACATGCTCTGGTTTGATCATGTGCACAAATTTCCTGGGTATGTCAGTGGCTTACAGACTACTGGTATTGTCTCTAATTGAGCTCCAGGAGTTATTTGCCTAAACTCCACTGGTGGTGCCATAGAGATGTAGTATCCCTGTCTCAGGATACCCTCTGTTTCTCACAGTGGATCTGTGGGTGACAGGTTTCTGATGTCTGGCTGCTAGCTTAGAAGCACCCTAGATCTGGAGCTCTGCAGGCACTAGGGGGTATATTCACTCTGATCAAATCATAAAGCACAGGGGATCCTCCTGTTCTCTGAGTCAGATGTGTGCTCAGACACCTCAGTGGTGTTATAGCCCATGTACCCAGGAGTCAAGCTGTGGGTGCAGAACTGAGGTGTATAGTTTCCTGCCAGGAAGTCCTGTGGAGCCAGTTTTCTGACTCAGAGCTTGGTGCACCTGGGAGTTTTTGCAGGACAGCCACACACCCCATTGCATAGCCCTCTGTCCACCACTGAGGGACTAAATGGCCCCATAAAGTACAGTCAGACTCTGTGGAGTTGATAGAGCTGGCCACTATTTGGAGTGACACACAGGCAGGCTTTTACTTCAGATCTGGGGTTCAGCATGAAGGTTAGGCTGACTGCTGAGGGTGCAGTACTAGTATTCCCCCCTCTGCTGTCCCCGTACTCAGGCAGCAAGATCTGCATCACTTGCTCCGTGGCTCTGCTACTCCTAGGTGGAGGGAGGCTCAAGGAAGGAAAGTGCTTTTTCCATTCACAAGAAGTCTGTGTCTGACCTGAATCACTGTCTGGCTCTCTGAAAGAATGCATAGTCCCCATCTTGCCCCACCACCCAATTTATCACCTTTATATCAGTTTTCTTATGTATTTGTTTATTAAGATTTGTTCATTTTTTATCCTCTCTGCAGCCTACTCTCTCTTGTCATTCCAGTCCAATCAACACACCTTCTTCTACCCCTATTCCTATTCTCTAGTTCCCTGATAGGATAGGTCCTACTTCCCTTACTATCTGACCCTAGATTATCAGGTCTCATCAAGGCTGGTTCCATCATTTTCATCTGTGGCCTGATTCTCAGGGCATTGCTCTCCTTGTGTCCTAAATTTCCAATACTTATGACACTCTTCCTGCCTCCTTTCTTGCAGGTTCTCAAGAGCTCTGAGAGGAGAGAGAATTTCATAGGAAAATCACACTTAGAGCTGTGTGTTTTAAGGTCTCTGCATAATATCAGACTGTGGGTCCCTATATGCAATCCCGTTTGATGCAGAAGGAAGCATATATGTGGATACAAGATCATGGCACTGATCTGTCAGTTGAGGGCAGAGAGCAACATATTTTAATAATAACATCCTGGGTTTCTTGAATTTAGTTAGGATGCCATGGCCCAACAACTCAATTAACTGCAACACAATCGCATTAACTGAAGACTGGTTTGGTCATCATAGATGGCTTATTGGTACTTTATCCTACACTATTAGGAGACCTCCTAATAAGTGAATACCTACCATGATTTTCTTTCTCCATTTTAGTTACTTCTGATGCTTTCTCCTGGTCCCATCCATTTGCCTGAAAATATCATGATGTCATTTTCTTAGATGACTAATACTCTGTTATGGAAATATTCCACATTTTCTCAAAGAAGAGTGTCAGTCCTGTTCAGCTCTCAGTTCTGTTGAAGGACTACAAATAGATGACTGCTTGGTGATGTGACATCCTGGATCATCTGTATAAAATATAAGCAAGGCCCTAATTAAATGGTCTTTGTTCAAAGATTTACCTTTGTCAGGGAGGGTTTTCATAGTAAGTACATCACTGACTGAAGACACATCTAAGTATTTAACAACTGATAACTGAATTTGTGATAATGTGAAAGTCTCGTGACTTTATTAATGTCCACTTGAAGGAAATAAGTGACACTTTTCTTGAACTAAGAGTCTTGGACACAGGAACTGTCATCTCTTGGTTGTGTGGTTTTAGCTACACATATTGAGCCATATAGGGCTGTTCACCCTTTCTCTTAAGAAGGGTGTCCACTTGGTCCTTTTAATAACTGGCTCCTGAAACTCTTACAGGCTTTCATCTGTTTCATGACATCATTCCCTCTCTCAGCCAATTAGCACCTGAAAGAATCTTGAGGTTTCCATGGAGATGAGTAAACAATTTTTTTCAGTGTCTAGTATCTCTGATCCTGTGCAAATGCGACTTTTTATTGTGAAACCCAACAAACCTTTGTTTCATCCCTTTATCCAGATCCCACACCTTTACAAATCTTGTTTACCTCTGTGACAATTTCAGGTAGGAAATGAAACTTTAATCTTACTTTATTTAATTGGACTGCTTCCTAAGTAGAGAAGCTTCAAAATGATGTGGGATTAAGGGGAATGTACCAAATGAGAAGGTGGTCACCTATTGTGGTCTTGGAACTGAAATATCTTATTGTATCTTTGAACTGAGCAATTACTGGTGTACTCACTAAATGTGCCTTCACATTCTTCTTGATATATTAGGCTGGCAGGGTTTAGGGTTCCTTGTGATATTGAATTTTTAAGAGCAGGGAAAAGAGAAGTAAACCAGACAATTCCTTGGACTGGTTTGGCTGAAACAGGGAAAGATAGGTGAGCATAAAGGAGATCTGAGGGGCAATAAACTTTTTGACAGCTGGTGCTGTTTCACAGTAGTTTTTCCAAACCTGTATGAGCAGGGTTGCATTGGGCGACCTGGCTAGATCAGCAGCTTTGTCCTACTCAGTGGTGAGTGTGGAACTGTCAGGGTTCTGGGGGTTAGAGTTAAAACTGAGCCATCACAACAGAGACATGGGTTGGTGTTATATGCTTAAAACACAAGAGCAGTTGTGTTTCTTGCTGTGGTCCTCCACACAAACGCTCTAAACATAGTGTTAGTGCCAGGACTGCTTAATCAGAAGTAAAATCTGAGCTCATGGTGTCTGAGGTAGCCGGTTATCCACTACTCATGGCTAGGATTCTCTGCTACATAGTGAGTTCCTGGAAAGCATGCCTTACAAAGTCAAACTCTGTCATTTTTAGCAAAAACTTTTCTCCAAGTTAATGTCATTATTAAAGTTGTCAACATATTATTTTTATTGCTCTTATGGGAATTTCTTATAATATACATTACACTCCTTTAACATTGCTCCCAGGTACAAATTGTTTCCCATGTGCCTCACTAATTGTTTTTCTTTAAAATACATCAATTATGTTTTGTTCATATACTCATTGGAACATGATCAGTCTGTATGCCAAGTCCTTTAAAGAGAAGTGATTTCATTCTTGCCTCACCCTGGTACCACCCCCAAGAAGAAGCCATCAAGTCCTGAAGAGCTCTATACTTCATCATCTTGATCACAGTTTTTCTTATGTATTTATTTATTTATTATTTGTTCACTTTGTATCCCCTCTGCTGCCCCCTCCCTCTTCTCCTTCTAGTCCCACCCACCCTCCTTCTTTTACCCCTATGCCCTTTCTCTAGTTCCCTGATTAGGGAGTTTCTCCTCCCCCTTCTATCTGACCCTAGTTTGTCAGGTCTCATCAAGTTTACCTGCATAATCTTCCTCTGTGTCCTGATGCTCAGGCCATTGTTATCCTTGTGTCTTAATTCCCTCTATTTATGACAGTCTTCATGCATTCTTTCCTACATTCTTTCCAGAGCTCTAAGGGGATGGGTAATTTCATATGAAAAATCCCATTTAGAGCTGGGTATAATATTGGACTGTGGATCTATGCATGCAATCTCATTTGATGTAGAAGGAAGCATCTCTTTGGATCCAAGAACGTGACACTAATCTATCAGTTAAGGGCAGAGAGCAACATATTTTAATAACAACAGCCTGGGTTGATTGAAAATTTCTGTAGGATGCCCTGTGCCAACAAGTCATTTAACTGCCACCCCATACCCCTAGGGGAACACTGGTTTGGTCACAATAGATGGCCTATTGGAACTTCATTCCACACTATTATGAGACCTCCTAATAAGTGAATACATACCATTTTTGTCTTTCTTCATTTTAGTTACTTCACCCAGGATGATTTTTCCTAGTTCCATCCATTTGCCTGAAAATATCATGATATCATGTTCTTAACTGAATAATACTCCATTATGGAAATATTCTACAATTTCCTCTAAGGAGATTGACAGTCCTATTCTTTAGACCTTGGTAATTGGGTTTTTAAACATTTTATTGAATGACAAAATTTCAGGATAAGTATGTTCTTTTAGCCTAGAAGTCCCTTCCTCTTCTTCCACTTCTTGGTGATTTAAATAACAATATTCCCTTGAAGCTCATATATTTACATGTTTAGTCCCCAGTGAGGAAATGTCTGGTTAGGGGTAAGAGGTATGGCCTTATTAGAGAATATACTTTTTGTTTGTTTGTTTCCTTAATTCCTTTCTCAGCCATTTGGTCTTTTGTATTCAGGAGGGCTACTGTTTTATTGAGTTAATTTGTTATCCACCTACTGTGCCAAAGCTGTTTATCAGATGTAGGAGTTCCCTGGTACAATTTTTTGTGGTCACATCTCTTACATTAATAATTTTAGAACTCTGTAATTCTTGTAAGAAATTATGTTTGCAGAACAAAAGAACTAGACACCAGAGATGCTCAATCAAACCTGAGAGAATCATTCTTCAGCATGATGAGACATTTCAGCTTTTTACATATTCCAGCATTCTGCTTGTTCCTGCCTCAACTGCTTCAATTGTTTCTCATCAAAGCCTCCTCCCAAAGAACTTTGAAGAAAGCTATTAATTTTAATTGGTCCAGCACTTTAGACTGTTCCAAAGAGGACTTTTATTAAACCTGAAATTTCTCAACATTCAAAGACTAGACCACAAGTGTTATGGCTTGCTTAATTAAATTTTTTCCCAATTTCTTTTGGGCCCCTTGCAGGATTTCTACATGTCCCAAAATGTCAGCTAGAAAAAAAAAAATTCATGAAAACAATGTCCACTTTTTCTTAAAGGTGGTTGGGTATGTTTTTTTTTGTTTTGTTTTGTTTTTGTTTTTGTTTTTTTTTTAGCTATGGCTACAAAATTTTATTGTCATTGGGAGATGTTTATTATTAATGGTCTTATTCAAAGAAAGCAAGGAATATAGAGGGATATCTTATAGAAAGAAAAAAAGATAGAATATTGAATCTACTTAACTTAAGGTTTGATTAGTTATTCTCAATTAAGGTTAATTTTAACTCTGGTATAGGAATTTACATATTTATGCAAAAATATGTCTATTTTAGAGACATTGATATTAGCTTTAGTGTATTGATAAAATTTCAAGTTTACTTGTAATACTTTTTAAACTGCTATCAAAAACTGGTTAGGGTATTAGGTAATACAAGTTATTTGCTAGTTACTGAACTCATAGGCATGTCAGACAGTAGTTTAATTTATCACAGGAGTATACATCCTATGTTTAACAGATTGATATGATTCTTTATACAGATCTATTTATTACATAAAGATAGGTAGTCTTCAAAAATTCAGAGACCTACAGATTATTGCATTTAAAATATTTTTATTACTGCATTTAAAATATTTTTATTACTTTGAAGATTCTTTGACAATGAGACAAGTCATTTCCAGGCAAAGCCCTGACAACCTGAAAGAAGATATTGAGCGTGATGAATCTCCAGATGGAGATGGCTTCAAATATGGCAAACAAGATACCCAGCTAAAGAAAATACCCTCGCATTATAACAGACAACTTCTGACAAAAATGGGCAAACATATATGCAGGACAAGTAGATTCTCGAACTCTGCCAAGACAGCATAAGCAAGTCCTAAATAGTTCCTGCTTCACTTATTTGTCTGTCAAATATTCTGAGCCAGAAGGCTGAAGATGATACTCCAAAGATACAGAGAGTTATGGGTGACTATTTGGGCAGCAAACTGTATCTGTCAATTTTTTATCTTTTGGAAGCTGCTAACATGCACTTCCTTTTTACTCTCATAACTAAATTTATTCCTTCTCAGGCCTCTGATGGGGTTGGAGACCAAATAGTTATAGTGCCACATTTAAGGTTGACTTGTTTAGAAGTTAAGAAATCTTTTCATGTAGCTAATACCAATAAGGATAAAAGTTGATTTAGGTATAGAAGTTTTAACTTATCAAGATAGATAGGATAATCAGATACTGTTTCCTAAGATGCTAAATACACATGGACAGGACATTACACATGTAGATTTTACCTAACAATTTTCATAATTATCATAGTATTGAAAGAAAATGAGCCTTTTGTTGGACTTAAAGGGGGAAATGGTGGTATAATGTTCTTTTGAAATGTATACACCTTACCCTTGTTCATTCAAATGCAAATTTCTCCCCCCCCACACACACTCTGGTTTCAATCTGGATATTGCATTGTGATACTCATTCTAAGTATCCTGTTTCAACTTGGTATAAACTTCCAAATAAAGTAACTAAATACAATGTTGAGGTGGGTGGAGCCAAAGGACAGGAAAGAGGGGAAGAGCTAGAGGGCAGGAAATGCATGGGAGAAGGGGCAATTGGAGAACTGAGCTGGAGAAGAGAACTTGGAGGATGTGAAGCATGAACCAGACCTAAGATTTCACAAAAATCAAGTATAATGTGGGAAATCTAAATGTTAGGAAACTGAGGGTTTGAAGGTTTAGGATGGAATAACTATTGACCAACATTATGTTCTAGGTTACAAACCCAGTCTCTGTGTGGTGATTTGAGTATACAGCTGTTTAGGAATAACAACAGCATTACTAAAAGATAATTGTTAGTAAACATTATTTACCACTTACAACAATCCTGTGTCAACTGGGTGTAAACAGGCCAAAATAAAACAACTAGCCACAATGTTGTATAAAGGGAGAAGCCAGAGGACAGGAAAGAAGAGAGGAGCTAGAGGGCAGAAAATGAGTTGGAGGAGAAAGGGCAAGGATTGCTTATAGAGGGAGTGGGTGGAGAGATCTTGGAGGATGTGGAACATGAACCAGACATAAGATATCACTAAAAGCAAGTATAATGTAGGAAATCTAAATGTGAGGAGACTATGAGGGCTTGGAGGTTTAGGATAGAGTAAATATTACCCAACATTGTGCTCTAGGTTAACTAAATAAACTCAGTCTCTGTGTGGTGAAATGGTTATACAGCTGTTTATGATTAACAGCAACTTTATTAAAAGACTAATCTATAGTAAATAATAAAAATATATTCTTACAAAAGCCATCTGTCTTTAATAATGACTACTTGAAAGAAGTGTGTGACAGTTTTACTGAACTAAGAGTCTTGGACACAGGAACTGTCAGGTCTGTGTTATGTTCTTTAGATGCCCAGATTGAGGCCTTTCTCTCAAGCAGGTTGTCCACTTGGCCCTTTTAACACTGGATCCTGAAAATCTTACTAGCTTTAACTTGTTTCATGACATCATTCTCCCAATCAGCCAATCAACACCTTACCATTGTGATTTCATAATGGGATTGGGATGTCATGATGAATTTTGATGTCATGATGTTATTGTGATGTCATAATAGCACTGTCATGTCTTCATAGCATTTGGTGTCCTAATGTCATTGTGAAATCTTACCATTGTGAAGTCACAATAGGATTTGATGTCAAAATTCCATTGTTATGTCATATCACAATCATGTTGTAATATCACTGTGATGTCATAATAGCAAGGTGAAGTCATAAAACCATTGTAATACCGTAATACCATTTTGATGTCATCGTAGCATTGTGAATTCATAATAACATTGTGATGTCATAATACCATTGTCAGGTCATCTCATTGTGATGTTATAATAGCATTTAGATGACATATTGTTGTGCTGTCATAATAGCTTTATGATGTTATAATAGCTTTGTGATGTCATAAAAACTTTGGGATGTCATAATACTATTGTGATGTCATAACAGCACTGGAATATCATAGTAGCATTGGGATGTCAAAAAAGCATTGTGATATCATAATAGCAATGAGTTGTCCTAATATCTTTGCAAATACATACTGTTGTGAAGTCATAATTGCATTGTAATGTCATAATGCCATTGTAATAGCATAATACAATCGTGTCTTAAGAGCATTGTGAAGTCATCAGAATATTGTGAGGTCATGAAAGCAGTGTGATATCATAATACCTTTGTATTGCCATTTTAGCATTGTAATGCCATAATAGCTTCTAAAGTCATACACCATTGTGATAGTATAATAGCACTGTCATGTTATCATGGCATTGTGATATCATAACATTGAGATGTCATAATGAATTTTGAGGTCATGTCATTGTGATATCATCAAACCATTGTTATATCATAACATCATTGTGATATCATACTATCTATTGTGACATCATCATAGCAATGTGATGTCATATCATTTTGATGTCATAGTAGAATTGTGATGTCATAATATCATTGTGATATCAAAATAGCATTGTGGTGTCATGAAAGAATTGTGAAGTCATAACACCACTGTGATGTCAGAAAAGAATTGTGATGTTATAATGACATTGTGATCTCATATCATTGTGATGCCATAATAGCATTGGGACGTCATATCATTGTTAGATCAAAAGAGCATTGTGATGTCATAATTCCATTGTAATGTCAAAACACAATCATATAGTAATAGCTTTGTGATATCATATTAGCATGATGATGTGATAATACCATTGTGATTTTATAATAGTATTGGGATCATAATAAATTTGGGAAGTCTTGAAAACATTTAGATGTCATCATAGCTTTGTGATGTCCTAATAACATTTTGATGTAATAATAGCTTTGGGATATCATCAAAGCATTGTGGTATGATCATACCATTATGATGTCATCATAGCATTGTCAAATTCTAATATCTTTATCAAGTCATAATATCATTGTGATGTTATAATAGCATATGAGGTCAAGACCCCCATTGTGATGTTATGCTAGCAGTGTGATGTTATTCTAGCAGTGTGATGTCATCATAGCCTTGTGATGTCATTAAAGCATTGTGATGACCTAATTTTCCTGTGATTACATAACATAATAGCATTGTGATGGCAAAATATCATTGTGACTACATTATAACATGGTGATATTATAAAACCATTGTTTTTTCATAATATGATTGGGATATCATATCACTGTGATATCATCTGAGCACTGTGATGTCATAATATTGTGATGCCGTAAGAGTGTTGTGATATCCTCATAGAATTGTGATGTCCAAATAACACCATTTTGATGTCCTAATACCAGTGAGGTCATCTGTTTGGGAAGTCATGATAGCACTCTGATATCATAAGAGCGGTTTGATATCTTGATAGCAATGTAATATCCTGATAGCATTGGGATGTTATAATAGCATTGAGATGTCATAATTCTATTGTGATGTCAGAATAGCATTGGGATGTCATGATGAATTTTGATGTCATTACAGCATTGTGAAGTCATGAAAGCATTTTCATGTTAAAATTCCATTGGGATGTCATACCACAATCATGTCGTAATGCCATTGTGATGTTATAATAGTATGGTGTATCATAATACCTATGGGAAGTCATAATACCATTGTTATTTCATAATAACATTGGGATGTCATGATGAATTTTGATGTGATGTTGTCATTAAGATTTCATGTTGCCATCATAATGTCATTTTAGCATTTAGATGTCCTATTATCATTGTGAAGTTATACTGTTTTTAGGTTAATAGCATTGTAATGTCAAAATTCCATTGTGATGTCATACAAGGGTCATTTTGTAATACCATTGTGATGTCATAATAGCATGGTAATGTCATAATAACAGTGTAAAGTCATAATGCCTTTGTTACATCATCATAACATTGTGATGTAATAATAGCATTGTGATGTCATAATATTATGTGATGCGATAACACCAATGCCATGATATATCATTGTGATGTCATATAAGCCTTTACATATCATAACATTGTCATGTCATAATATCTTATTGAGGTAATAATAGCATTGTGATATCATCATAGCATTGAGATGTCCTATATTATTATAAATTCATACAGTTGTGAAGTCAGAATATCATTGTGATGTCATACAAACATTGTAATATCATAATACCATTGTGTGGTCATAATGACATTGTGGTGTTAGAAAAACCTAGTGATGTTGTAATAGCATTGTGATGTCATAACAGCATTGTGATATCAGAATAGCATTGTAATATCATAAAACCATTCTGATGTCATAATACCATTGTGATTTAGAAGTTATACGATATGATTTCTTAATACCCTTTATAATCTTAATACCATTGTGACATCATAATAGCACTGTGATGTTATAACATATAATATCATAATAGCTTTCTGATGTCATAATTGCATTGTAAAATCTTAATACTGTTGTGCTGTCATAATATCATTGTGAAATTCTAATAATATTATGATGTTATAATATCATTGTGATGTCATGCCAAAATTATGTCATAATACCATCCTGTTTTCATAATAATATGGTGATGTCATAATTGCCTTGTGATGGCTTATGGCAGTGTGTTGTCATAAGAGCATTGTGATATCATATCATTGTAATGTCCTAATACCATTGTGAGCTCATACCAATATGAAGTCTTATTAACATTGTGAGTCTTAATATAATTCTGATATCAAAATACCATTGTGCTGCCATAATAGCATTTTCAGTTCATAATGCCAGTGATATGTCAAAATGCCATTGTGATGTCATACCACAATCATGTTGTAATAGCATTATAATATCATAATAGCATTTTGATACCATGATAGCATTGTAATATCATACCATTGTAATGTGATTATAGCACTGTGATGTCAGAATACCATTGTGATATCACAATAGCATTGTGAAGTCATAATAGCATAATTAATGCTGTCATAAGGCAGCATTTTCACAGTAAGTAGTCACTGACTAATGACCTATCTGTGCACTTAACAAATAAAAACAGAATCTGTGATAATGTGAAACTCACATGTCAAGGACTGGTGACTTTATTGAAGACCACTTGAAAGAAATATGTGACATTTTTCCTGAACTAAGATTCTTGGACACAGGAACTGTCAACTCTGGGTTGTGTGCTTTCAGCTGCCCAGATTGAGGAATGTAGGGCTGCTCAGCCTTTCTCTCAAGCAGGCTGTCCACTTGGATATTTTAAGAACTGGCTCATGAAAGTCTTACTGGCTTTCATCTTTTCCATGACATCATTCTCCATCTCATCCAATCAGTGCCTGAAAGAATCTTGAGATTTCCATGGAGATGAGTAAACAAACTTTCCTCAGTGTCCAGTATCTCTTATTCTGTGCATACATGACTTTTTCTTTTGAAATTTAACTAGCCTTTACACAATTGCTACAATAATAGTAGAATACTATTCAGCAATTAAAAACGAGTAAATCACGAAATTTGCAGGGAAATGGTGGGACCTATAAACGATCATCCTGAGTGAGGTATCCCAAAAGCAGAAAGAAGCACATGGTATATACTCACTTATATAGTCTTATAAAATAGGATAAACATCCTGAAATCTACACACCTAAAGAGGATAAACAAGAAAGAGGACCTGGATCAATCCTCACTTAGAAAGACAAATGGAATGGCCATTGGATGTAGGAGCAAACAAGTAAAAGGACAGGAGCCTAACACAGAGGGCCTCTGAAAGATTCTACCTACAAGTGTATCAAAGCAGATATTAAGACTCACAAGCAAACCTTTG
This sequence comes from Meriones unguiculatus, assembly GCF_030254825.1. Lineage (NCBI taxonomy): Eukaryota > Metazoa > Chordata > Mammalia > Rodentia > Muridae > Meriones > Meriones unguiculatus. The sequence continues at coordinate 5,576,092 of NW_026843710.1, forward strand.
GAAGAGTGTAGGGAATCAAAAAGAAAAAAAAAAGCAGAGGGGAATTAATATGATCTGGAGAAGACAGGGGTCTTTTATGAGACTGTTTCTTCAAACAAGGACCATGGATGGATGCAATGTAGAACCTTTGATCAGATTTAGCCCTTTTTAGCTCAGTATCCAAGTGTACCCTAATAAGGGGAAGAGGGATGGTTTCTGACATGAACTCAATGGTGGGCTTTTTGACCCCCTCCAATAGAGGAACATCCCTACTAGGCCAAAGAGGAGGACTTTGCAGACTGTCCTAATGAACCAGTATTAGATGAAAGGGTATGAGGTTCTCCTCTATCAGTGGACTTGGAAAAGGGCAGGAAGGAGATGAGGTAGGGAGGGTGGGATTTGGAGGGAAAAAGGGAGTGAGATACAGCAGGGATACAAAGTTAACAAACAGTAACTAATATTAAAAAAAAATAAGGGAAGTCGGGACAAGATGGCAGCGCCAGGAGAACACTGCATATGAGGAGCAGGACATTTTCCATACAGCGACCAAGAGACTGAACTCTGGGACCTAAAACAACAGCAATTGTGTTTCCCAGGTGAGAGGAAACCACCATAGTGTGGTAATCAGTCGGGTCCATGCTCACGTCACCCAGCCAGAACCTGGAAGAGATTCTGATCCCACAGGCACTAGGTTGCCAGAGCAGAACCACATACCTGCGTGTCCTTCCCAGGTTGATCAGTGGACACAAAAACCACCAGAGACTGGGAAACCCAGTCGCGAGAAAACATCACAGGGAAGGAAAGAAACGGTACTGACTTAGGTCACCCAGGCTTTCCCTGGGAAAAGTCTTGCTGACTAGCAGGTACAAGCCGTCATCACTGTACTCAGCACCAACCGCAGGCACAGACAGTTGCTGTGCTCCCAGCTCTTCAGCCCAGACAGAGCTGTGCACCCTAGGGCAACAGAGACTGGAAGTCCCTGTGGTAAGAAAACCCCAAAAGGGAAGGAAGGAAACAGTATTGACATGCATCACCAAGTCTTTCCCTAGAAAAAGTCTCACAGACTGGCAAGAAAAAAAAAAAAAAATTCAACAATACCTCCAAACAAATCCAGCGTTAGAAAAGACACTCGAAGGGAAAATACAACCCAAGAAAACTAGCTACTTTCAAGAAAACACAGGAAATAATTAACATCGATACAGTAAAACAAAAAGCAACCAAGCACACAACTTTATGACCACAGCCAACATTAATATCAAAGGATCTAACAGCCACTAATCATTAATCTCTCTCAATATCAGTGGACTCAATTCTCCAATAAAAAGATACAGACTAACAGAATGGAGGAGTAAACAAGACCCAGCAATCTGTTGTGAGGTAAGTCACAAAGATAGACAGTACCTGAGGGTAAAGGGTTGGGAGATGGCTTTCCAAGCAAACGGAACCAAGAAGCAAACAGGAGCAGCCATTCTAATATCTGATGTAATAGACTTTAAACCAAAATTAATTAAAAGAAATGTAGAAAGAAAATTCATACTCATTAAGGGAAAATTTCACCAGGAAGACTTCACAATCTTGAACATCTATGCCCCAAATACAAGGACACCCACATTTGTAAAAGAAACATTGATAAAACTTATACCACACATAGATCCACACACATTAATAGTGGGAGACTTCAACAACCCACTCTCAACAAAGGACAGGTAAACAAAACAGAAATTAAATAAAGAAACCATGTCTCTAACAGAGGCCATGAATCAAATGGACCTCACAGACATTTACAGAACTTTACAACTTTACATGCAAACAAAAAAGAATTTACCTGCGTCTCAGCACCTCATGGAACCTTCTCCAAAATAGACCATATAGTTGGTCACAAAGCAAGCCTCAACAGATACAAGAAGATTGAAATAACCCCTTGTACCCTGTCTGATCACCACAGAATAAAGCTGGACTTCAAGAACAGCAGAAATAGCAAAAACTCTATGCATACATGGAAATTGAACAACGTCTTACTAAATGAAAGCTGGGTCAGGGAAGAAATAAAGAAAGACATTAAAGTCTTTCTAAAACTCAAAGAAAATGAAGACACAACATTCCCAAACTTGTGGGACACAATGAAAGCAGTGCTAAGAGGAAGGTTCATAGCACTAAGTGACTACAAGAAGAAATTTTAGACAGCTCATTCAAGCAAATTAATGCCTCCCTTAAAAAACCTAGAAAAAGAAGAAGACACTCGAAAAAGTTCTAAGTAGACAGCTGGAAATAATCAAACTCGGGGTTGAAATAAATCAATTAGAAACAAATAAAACAATTCAAAGAATCAATGAAACCAAGAGCTGGTTCTTTGAAAAAAATCAACAAGATAGACAATCACTTAACCCAGATAACTGAAAGGCACAGAGACACCATCCAAATCAACAAAATCAGAAATGAAAAGTGAGGAAATCCAAACAATATTTAGAACTTACTTCAAAAGTCTATATGCCACAAAGTTTGAAAATTGAAATGAACTGGACAATTTTCGTGATTGATTCTACTTAGCAAAGCTGTATCTGGAGCAGGAAAATCAATTAAATAGTCCTATATCCCCTAAGAAAATTGAAATGGTCACCTAATGTCTACCATCCAAAAAAAGGCCAGGACTATTTGATTTCAGGGCAGAATTCTACCAGACCTTCAAAAAAGAGCTAACTCCAGTTCTCTTCAAAATATTTCACAAAATAGAAAGAGAAGGAACATTACCAAACTCATTCTATGAGGCCACAGTCACCTTGGTACCTAAACCTCCCAATGACCAAACCAAAAAAAAAAAAAAAAAAAAAAGGATTTCAGGCCAATCTCCCTTAATCACATTGATGCAAAATACTCAAGAAAATACTTGCAAACCAAATACAAGAACATGATATCAAAGATATCATCCACTTTGAACAAGTAGGCATCCTCCCAGGTATGCAGGGGTGGTTCAATATAAGGAAATCCATCAATATTATCCACCATATTAAAAAACTGAAAGAAAAAAAAAAAAACTCATGATAATTTCCCTAGATGCTGAAAAAGCATTTAATAAAATCCAACATTCATTCAGGTTTAAAATGTTGGAAAGATCAGGGATATGAGGCACATATCTAAACATAGTAAAGGTAATATATAGGAAGCCTATAGCCAACATCAAACTGAACACAGAGAAACTTAAAGAATTCCCACTGAAATCAGGGACAAGACAAGGCTGACCACTCTCTCCATATCTCTTCAACATAGTTCTGCAAGTCCTTGCTAGAGCAATAAGACAGATGAAACAGATTAAGGGGATACAATTTGGAAAGGAAGAGGTCAAAATTATCACTATTTACAGAAGACATGATACTATACATGAGTGACCCCAAAAAGTCATCCAGTGAATTCCTACTGCTGATAAACACCTTCAGCAAAATGGTAGGATACAAAATTAACTCAAAAAAATCATTAGCCCTCACGTATACAAAAGACAAAAGGCTGAGAAAGAAATTAGAAAAACAACACCCTTCACAATAGCCACAAATGACATAAAGTACCTTGGTGTAACCCTAACCAAGCCAAAGACTTGTATGAAAATAAATTTCAAGTCTCTGAAGAAAGAATTAGAAGAAGATATGAGAAGATGGAAATATCTCCAATGCTCATGGCTTGGCAGGTTTAACCTAGTACAAATGGCCATCTTACCAAAAGCAATCTACAGATTTAATGCAATTCCCTTCAAATTATGGACAAAATTCTTTGCAGACCTGGAAAGAAAAATTCTCAATTTCATATGGAATAACAAGAAATTCAGAATTGTAAACACAATGTTCTGGATGTATCTCAATCCCTGATGTTATGCTGTTCTAGAGCAACAGTTATAAAAAACTTCATGCTACTGGCATAGAAACAGAAGGTGAATCAATAAAACTGAACAAAAGACCCAGAAAAAAAACCACACACTTATGGACAACCTGATCTTGACAAAGATGCCAAAAACATACAATGGAAAAAAGATAGCATCTTCAACAAATGGTGCTGGTCTAACTGAATGTCTACATGTAGAAAAATGCAAAAAAATCCATACTTATCAGCCTGAAGAAAACTAAAGTCCAAGTGGATCAAAGACCTCAGCATAAAATTGGACACATTAAATCAGTTAGAAGAAAAAGTGGGGAATACACTAGAACTCATTGGTACAGAAGACAACTTCCTGAACAGAAGACCTGCACAGGCTCTAAGAGCAACAATCAGCAAATGGGACCTCATGAAACTGAAAACCTTCTGTAAAGCAAAAGACACCATCATCAAAACAACTTACTGACTACAGATTGGGAAAGAATCTTCAGCAACCCTTTTTCTGACAGAGGGCAAATATCCAATATATATAAAGAACTAAAGAATCTGAAAAGCAGCAAACCAAGTAATCCAATTAAGAAATGGGAAAAAGAGATAAACAGAGAACTCTCTGTAGAGGAATATGGAATGGCAGAGAAACACTTAAAGAAATGCTCAATATCATTAGACATTAGGGAAATGCTAATCAAAACAATCTTGAGATTTTACCTTACACCCATCAGAATGTCCAAGATGAAAAACTCAAGTGACAACACTTGGAGAGGTTGTGGAGAAAGGGGAATCCTCCCCCAGTTCTGGTGAAAATGTAAAGTTGTACAACCAGTCTGGAAAACTATCTTCTGCTTTCTCAGACAACAAGGAATAGCATTTCCTCAAGATCCTGCCATACCACTACTAGGTATATATCCAAAAGAGGCTCAAGTACACAATAAGGACATTTGCTCAACCATGTTTGTAGCAGCCTTATTTGTAATAGCCAGAAGCTGGAAACAGCCCAGATGCCCCTCAACTGAAGAATGGATGCAGAAATTGTTATACATGAACATAATTAAGTATTACTCTGCAATGAAAAATAAAGAAATCATGAAATATGCAGGTAAATGGTGGGACCTGGAAAGGATCATCTTGAGTGAGCTGTCCCATAAGCAGAAAGACACACATGGTATATACTCACTCATATAGACATATAACATAGGATAAACCTACTAAAATCTGTACATCTAAAGAAACTAATTAAGTGAGAAGACCCTGATTAGAATGCTCAATCCACATCCCGAAAGGCAAAGCGGATGGACATCAGAAGAAGAAGAAAACAAGAAACAACCTAGCATGACTTTAAATCTGCTCTTTTTAAACTAAAATCAAAGAAAAACTTTTAATTAATCATAATTTATAAAGGGGTTAGCAAATCTTATTAATCCTATCATACTGCATTAATACTTAACAGCAAAAAATAAAATTATATGACAAAAGTTTTATTTAGCTAAACAGGGAGCTAAACAGCCTGTAGCCCACAGCAAAAAAGCAATATTCTGGCCATACCAAATCTATAGGACAGGAAGAAACAGCATTAAATCATTTCTTTAGGTACTGGCAGCCAGGCATATATTTTATAAAATGGTTGACAATTATCTGAATATAACCCTGCAAAACCTGAGGCTAACATGGAACTGTAGTCCTTTTTTTTTCTCTGTAAAAAAGTATAAGCAAATATTTTGCATTGAAGTATCTCCAGGCTTTCTAAAGGAAGAACAACATATTTTATAGTTTTTTATACATGATATATTGATTTAACTGTAGTTTTTGTTTAATTTGCTTAAACAGCATGACTTGGTTTTACTTTGTAAAATTAAAAAAAAATAAACACCAAGTATGTTTGTTTTTTTTTTCCCACAAAATGTTGAGAAACTGTTTTAAGTTCTTTGTTAGACTGCCCAAGGATTACCATTTTAAAATACCTGAGAAAATTTAACATGTTGTTCATCTAATCATTTGCTCATGATCAGAGTATTAGTCCCACCCACCCTCCTTCTACCCCTAAGCCCTTTTTCTACTTCCCTGATAGGGGAGGTCCTCCTCCCCATTCTATCTGACCCTACCTTCTTAGGTCTCATCAGCGTTGTCTGAATCATCTTCCTCTGTTGCAACACTAACTCCAGAGTCTATATGAGCATAAAAAATGTGCTATATAAGCATATATATATATAAGCATAAAATTATGCTGCTAAGACAAGGAGACATGTTTCCTATGGGGATCTGCTCCCTGGAAGTCCCTGGATGTTCCCCCTGGCCATCAATGCCAAAAAGATGTACTCTGAAAATCCTGCTTTTTGAGATGAAGGATTTAATGAGCCTTTGATTTTTCTCTATGACTCCTGGTACAGCACAATTAACTATTCAAGACAATATATTCTTGATAGATTATTAAAAGCTTTAGCAAGAATAGAGTAAAAGAAAAATAAGTAATGAATCAGATTTAGTATTAGAAAGCATTATAAGACTAGAAAAAAATAATGGGCTCCTTCTTAAGAAAAAATAGCATTAACAAGTACAGCAGGCTTGAGCATGCCTCCCTTTGATGTCTTGTTTCTAAGGAAGATTATAAATCTTTAGCAAGACATATTGGAGGATGGTTGAGCAAGGTGTATTTAGACTTTAATGTAGAAAAAGACTTTGACAGGTATTTGACTTGGCTTGGAGGACTATTGCAGCTCCTGACTTTCCCCTTCACTTGTCAGTGATAAACCACAGTTTGAGGTTTTTGTTTCTTGTTTGCGTTGATCAGAAAGTTTGTAGGCGGAGATTTCTTGTGGACACTGCTTTATGCTTGGCTACACTTTCCGGTTAAAACATAAACTTTGTATCCTTGGTAAAAGTTTGAATGTTCTGGAAAGCATGCCAACTTTAAGGTGCTTCCTTATGAAATCACTATAAAATTGTTAGCCTGACTTCAGTAAAAGTACAGCAGAGTCAAAGCGATCTCAGTGTGGTCTCAGTCTGTCAACTTGCCTGAAACTGCCTTCCTGATAACCAAACCCCGATTCTCCCGTGGATGCAGGGAGCCCAGCTGGGCTGGTCAGTGGCACTCTGTGGCCTGATTCTCAGGGCATTGTTCTTCTTGTGTCCTCAATTTCCTCTACTTAGGACACTCTTCCCACCTCCTTTCCTGCAGTCTTCCCAGAGCTCTGAGGGGAGGGAGAATTTCTTTGATGAATTCCATTTACAACTGGGTGTTTTAAGGTCTCTATCTGCCTATTACAGTACTGTGGGTCTTTGTATGCAATCCAATTTGATGCAGAAGGAATCATCTCTGTGAATACAAGGAAATGGCACTGATCAATCATGTGCAGACAGAGAACAACATAACAACAGCCCAGGTTGCTTGAAAATTTCCGTAGGATGCCTTCACCCAACAACTCAATTAACTGAACCCCAGTCTCCCTATTGGAAGCCTGATTTGTTCACAAAAGATGGCCTTTTGGAACTTTTTCCCACACAGTTAAGAGAACTCCTAATAAGTTAATTGAAAATATATGTGTCTTTTTGCATTTTAGTAACTTTAACCGGGATGATTTTTACTGTTTCAAACATTTGCCTGAAAATATCATGATGTAATTTTCTTATATGAATAATACTCCATTATGGAAATATTCCACATTTTCCCCAAAGGAGATTGTCAGTCCTGTTCTATAGTCCTTGGAAGTTGTTGCAACTTTAATCGTTGTATTGAATGAAAAATTATCATGACTATGTTCTTTTATCCTAGAAGTCCCTCCATCTTCTTCCACTTCTTTGTGATTTGAATTGCCAATCCCCTTGAAGCTCATCTATTTACATGTTTAGTTCCCAGTGTTGAAATGTATGGGAAGTGTTAGGAGGTATGAACTTGTTTGACGATATAATTCCTTTTGTTTCCCTAATTTATTTTGCAGCTATTTGTTTTTTGTATACAGAGAGGATACTGTTTTTTTTTTGTTGTTGTTGTTGTTTTGTTTTTTTTTTTTTAAATTTTGTATCCAGTCACTTTGCCAACCTGCTTATCAGAAAGCTGTAGGAGTTCCCATGTAGAATTTTGAGAGTCACTGAGGCATACTATCATATCATCTAAAGATAGTGATACTTTGACTACTTCATTTTTCATTTCTATCCTCTTGATCTCTTTCAATTGTCTTATTGTTCTGCAAGGACATCCAGAACTATGTTAAAGAGATATGGAGAGAGTCGGCACCCTGGTCTTGTCTCTGATTTCAATGTGATTGCTTTAAGTTTCTCTCAGTTTAGTTTGATGATGGCTATAGGATTTTTCTATATAGCCTTTAATATATTGAGATATGTGCTTTGTATTCCTAATCTCTACAATATTTCAAATATGAATAGAAGTTGGATTTTGTCAAATGCTATTTCAGCAACTAAGGAGATTATCATGAGGTTTTTTGTTTGTTTGTTTGTTTGTTTTTGATTTTTTTCTTGCAGTTGGTTAATATGGTGGATCACATTGATGGATTTATGTATTTTTTTTTCAATGCAGTTTATTCAGGAACCTTGAACAATCATCTGACCCTGGGGAAAGCCAGCCCACAGCTTAAATAGCCTCTGGGTAGCCAACCCAGGCATGCCACGTGGGCAATGCAGATAGGTCCACATACATGGAAGCAAGCCAGATCCTCAGCCTTAGCCAAATGTGGAATTGTTCATGACAGAGAGCACTCACCATCGGGAAGGTGGAAGGCGAAAACCAGCTCCATCTTTAAGGCACAGCATTCCTCAGCTCTCTACAGTTACCCCTTTTTGTTTTAGATGCATCAGGCAAGAGTAGAGGTCTGATCTCTGATATTAGAAATAAATTGGGACTTTGTACCGATGTTCATTTAGGTGTCATCCACCCAAAGAGCATCAGACCCGTCCCATACCTTTTTCTCAGAGGCGGGACCGGGGGTATCAACCTGCATGCAGTCAGACATGCTCTTCTCTGGGTCGAAAGTGGCTGACCCTGAGTGCAGTGCTTAGCCTCACATCCTGAGCATAACATTTTAGCTTTTTATGGTAGCCAACCATGCTTGGGGAGACTGTCCTGCTTCAATGGCTGTAAAGGCCTGAATGATCATGGCTGCATCACACTGTTGTGAGACTCTAATCTTGCATATCACAGGCAAACCAAGGAGACCAACACCAGAAGGCCTGCTAATGCTCCCATGCCCGCCCATTCCTTCAGATGATTCATGGCTGCAGCACTCCATGATGATAATCCTGTGGCTAGTCCTGCGTCCACTCTGGTAGAATTTACTGTGACAATGGCCACTCTCAGCTGCTCCATCGTAGTATCGAATTCTCCAGTCCAATTACCTAAAATATAGCTCGACAATTGTTTAGACAGATTTGCAGCACAGGAAAAATTCTCATGTTATATGCTAGTGAATCAAAGTCCAGCATATTTTCATTGACAGCCAAGTTGAGCGATTTGACATAGGGTATCAATTTGCTCCTGCACGAGGTCAATCCTCTGATTGAACACCATCAAGCTTCCTTTTAGGTGAGCATTAATTCCTTTATGTACAACTAAGGCATGAGCTACATTGGCTAAATGATTATTCAGGGTCTGAGCAGTCTGCCCAGTATGACTCATGGCTAATGCCCCGGTGGTAGCTCCAACTGCTGCCAATGAGATGGTAGTAACAATGGTCTAACTGGATGTCTACATGTAGAAAAATGAAAATAGATCCATACTTGTCACCATGCACAAAACTGAAGTCCAAGTGGATCAAAGACCTCAACATAAAACCAGACACATTAAATTGGCTTGAAAAAAAAGTAGGAAATACCCTAGAACTCATTGGTAGAGGGGAAAACTTCTTGAACAGAACACCAACAGCACAGGCTCTAAGAGCAACAGTCAATAAATGGGACCTCATGAAACTGAAAAGCTTCTGCAAAGCAAAGGACGCCATCATCAAAACAAAGCGACTACCTACAGATTGGGAAAGAATCTTCACCAACCCTTTATCTGACAGAGGACTCATATCCAGTATATATAAAGAACTAAAGAAGTTGAAAAGCAGCAAACCAAGTAATCCACTTAAAAAATGGGAAACAGAGCTAAACAGAGAATTCTCGACAGAGGAACACCGAATGGCAGAGAAGCACTTAAAGAAATGCTCAACCTCACTAGCCATTAGGGAAATGCAAATCAAAACAACCCTGAGATTTCACCTTACACCCATGAGAATGGCCAAGATCAAAAACTCAAGTGACAACACATGCTGGAGAGGTTGTGGAGAAAGGGGAACCCTTCTCCACTGCTGGTGGGAATGTAAACTTGTACAACCACTCTGGAAATCAATCTGGCGCTTTCTCAGACAACTAGGAATAGCGCTTCCTCAAGATCCAGCCATACCACTACTGGGCATATATCCAAAAGAGGCTCAAGTACACAAAAAGGACATTTGCTCAACCATGTTTGTAGCAGCTTTATTTGTAATAGCCAGAAGCTGGAAACAACCTGGATTTATGTATTTTGAACCACCCCTGCATACCTGGGATGATGCCTACTTGATCATAGTGAATGATATCTTTGATGTGTTTTTAATTTGGTCAAAGACATAAATTACTTTGGTTTGACCCTAACAAAGCTAGTGAAAGACTTTTATGAAAAAAAGTTTAAAGACTCTAAATAAAGAATTAGAAGAAGATATCAGGAGATGGAAAGATCTCCTATACTCATGGCGTGGCAGGGTTAACACTCTAAAAATGGCCATCTTACCAAAAGCAATCTACAGAGTCAATGCAATTCCCATCAAATTACCAACAGAATTTTTTACAGACCCGGAAAGAAAAATTCTCTATACTTCAAATGGAAAAACAAGAAACCCAGAATTGCTAAAACAATGCTCAACAGTAAAATGTCTTCTGGAGGTATCTCCATCCCTGAACTCAAGGTGTATTATACAGCAAAAAATAATAAACATTACATTGTAGTAAATAAAAACAGAATATTGGTCAATGGAAACAAATAGAAAGAACTGATAGAAGCCTACACACTTCTGGACAGCTGAGTTTTGACAAAGATGCCAAAACCATACAATGGAAAAAAGATAGCATCTTCAACAAATAGTGCTGGTCTAACTACATGTTTACATGTAGAAAAATGCAAATAGATCCATACTTATCAGCCTGCAGAAAACTAAAGTCCAAGTGGATCAAAGACCTAAACATAAACCTGAGACATTAATTTAGGTAAAAGAAAAAGTGGGGAAGAGCCTTGAACTAATTGGCACTGGAGACAACTTCCTGAATAGAACACCAACAGCACATGCTCTGAGAACAACAATCAATAAATGGAACTTTGTGAAACTGAAAAGCTTCTGTAAAGCAAAGAACACCATCATCAAAACCAAATAAATGCCTACAGATTGGAAAAGACTTCACCAACCCTCTTTGTGACAGAGGAGTAATATCCAATATATATAAAGAACAAAAGAAGTTGAAAAGCAACAAATGAAGTAATCTGATTAAAAATTGGAGAACAGAGCTAAACAGAGATTTCTCCATAGAGTAATACTAAATGGCAGAGAAACACTGAAATGTCATTAGCAATCAGGGAAGTGCAAATCAAAACAACCCTGAAATTTTACCTCACAACCAACAGAATGGCCAAGATAAAAAATGAAGTGACAATACATGCTGGAGAGGTTGTGGAGAAAAGGAAACCTTCTGCCCTTGCTGGTGGGAATGTAAACTTCTATAACCAGTCAGAAAATCAATCTGGAGCTTTCTCAGACAACTAGGAATAGCACATCCTCAAGATCCAGCTATACTACTCCTAGGCATATGTCCAAAAGAGGGTCAAGTACACAATAAGAACATTTGCTTAGTCATGTTTGAAGCAGCTTTATTTGTAATAGTCAGAGCCTGGAATCAACCTAAAAAGCTTAAGAAAGCCTGAATGTAACTCCATTTTAAAATAAAGGTCTTGACTGGGAACTGAATTCAGGTACCAGGAAATATCACAGAATGTACACCTGGCAGAAAACAAAGTTAACTCTCCTAGTAACAGCCTCCAGGAAATATAACAGAATAAATGCTTCATAGAAAATAGAGACAAACTCCCTGGCAATAATCAAAGGAAAATGTGTGAGAATTGGGTGGGAAAATTCTCTCCAATCAATGTTTCAGATATGGTTGAGAAAAATAGTCATTGTGATTATATGCCTTAGCCATTGTGATGATGTGCCTCAGGAAAGGACACCCCGCCCCCACTTCACCCAATTCTGTAATGCCAAGGTTTGTGCCCCCCCGCTTGCTGCCATGGAAACCCCAGTTTATAGACATTCCCTTTAAAAATCCTGTTCACTCGGAGCTCGGGGTCCCACTTCTCTACTGCTTCACCAGTGAGACTTGGGTCCACAGTTCGATCACTCTCCTAATAAAGCTCTCTTGCAATTATCCAAGATCCTCTTGGTCTCTGAGGATCCCCTGAACCTGGCATAACAAACCCAGATACCCCCAACTGAAAAATGGAACAGAAATTATGACAGATCTACACAATGGAATATTACTTAGTAATAAAAACAAGGAAATCATGAAATTTGCAGTTTAAATTTACAGTTAAATATTGGGAACAGGAAAGATTAACTTGAGTGAGCTGTCCCAGAAGCACAAAGACATACACAGTATATACTCAGGAATATAGACATATGATATAGGATAAACCTACTAAAATCTGTACACCTAAATAAACTAGTCAAGAGGTAAGACTCTGGCTAAAATGCTCAATCCCCATCACAAAAGGCGAAGAGGATTGACATCAAAAGAAGGAGAAAACATGGAAAAAGTTAGGAACCTGCCAAGGAGGGCTTCTGAAAGGCTGTGCCTTACAGAATAACAAAGCAGATGCTGAGAATTATAGCCAGTTGTTTGGCAGAGAGCATGGAATCTAATGAAAGAAGTGGGAAGTAGTTAGATCTCCATAAGAATTGGAACAGAACCAACAAATCTAAGCACAGGGGTCTTTCTTGAGTCTCATATTCTAACCAAGTACCACACATGGATATAACCTAGAACCCCTACACAGTTGTAGCACATGGCAGTTCAGTGTCCAAGTGGGTTCCACAAGTGGGAACAGCTCTGACATGAAGTGATTGACCTGCTTTTTGATCACATCCCCCTCATGGTTGATCATCCTTAACAGGCCACAGGGAAAGACAATACAGCCACTCCATATGAGATCTGATAGACTAGGATCAGAAGCAATGAGAGGAAGACCTCACTATCAGTGGACTTGGATAGGGGCATATGTGGAAAAGGGAAAGAGACCAGGTATTATGGGTGGATACAAGGTGAATAAAGTGTAATTAATTATATTTAAAATAAAAAAATATTTTAAAAAATTTAATTCCTTTTGGATATATACTATAGGAGAGTGTGCTTTGAGGTTGATATGCCAATGAAAGTGACCAAACAGAATGGAGTCGCAGTCCCTCTGTCTCTGTCACTTTATATTTTTGTTTCTGAGATCTCAGTCTATCTACTTCTGAATATGTATTTCTAGCTCTGTGTGTGTGTGTGTGTGTGTATGTGTTTCTCTTTCAGTCTCCCTCTCTCTGCCTTCCTCTTGTGGTTCAGTATGAAAAGCTCTCAGTTTTGGTGAAGGACTACAACAAGGTGATTGCTTGCCAATATGACATCATGGATGGTCACTGTAAAAATATAAGCAATGTCCCAATTAAACACTTTTATTTTGAAAGGTTTGCCATGGTCAGAAAGCATTTTCATAGAAAATAATTCATTAAGCTAGGGCATATCTATCATTTAACAAATAATAATTGAATCTGTGATAATGTGAAACCCACAAGTCAAGAACATGTGATTTCTTAATGACCACTGGAAAGAAATATGTTGTGCTCACTTCAGAAGCACATATACTAAAATTGGAACAATACAGAGAATATTAGCATGGCACAAGGATGACAAAAAAATTTGTGAAGAGTTTCATGTATTTTTTTAGAGAAATTAAAGAAAAAACAAAACAGGAAATTGTGGAGAGAAAGAACTCAGGGAAGAAAACAGGAACTACAGAGGTAAGCATAACCAATAGACTACAAGAGATGTAAGAAAGAATATCAGCTGTGGAAGATAGAATGGAATAAATTGATGTATCTGTCAAAGGAAATGTTAAATCTAAAAAATTCCTGACAGTTGGCCATCAGGCTCAGCATCTGCTTTGATAGTCTGCACAGCAGAGGCTTTCAGAGGCCCTCTGTGGTAGGTTCCTAGTTTGTTTCCTGTTTATTTCTTCTGGCTTTTAGAGGCCCTCTGTAGCAGGTTCCTAAGTAGTTTCCTGTTTTCTTCTTCTTCGGATGTCTATCTTCTTTGCCTCTCAGGATGGGGATTGAACATTTTAGTTAGGGTCCTTTCTCTTGCTTAGTTTCTTTAGATGCACAGATTTTAGTGTGTTTGTCCTAAATTGTATGTCTATATGAGTGAGTATATATACCGTGTGTGTCTTTTTGCAACTGTCAGGCAGAGTGAATGGAATTTTATGTAACAAGTGGGAAATAGTAAGAGCTGGAGAGAATAGGAACTCCACAAGGAGAGCAACAGAACAAGAAAATTTGAACACAGGGAACTTCTCAGACACTCATACTCCAACCAAGGACTATCCATAGAGATAACCTAGAAACCCTGCATAGATGTAGCCCATGACAGTTCAGTGTCCAAGTGGATTACCTAGTAATGGGAAGAGGGACTGCCTCTGACATAATCTGATTGGCCTGTTCTTTGATCATCTCCCCCTGAGGGGGGAGCAGCCTTCCCAGGCCACAGAAGAGGACAATGCAGTCACTTTTGATGAGAACTGTTAGACTAAGATCAGAAAGGAGAAACCTCCCCTATCAGTGGACTTGGGGAGGGGCATGCATGCAGAAAGGAGAGGGAGGGTAGTATCTTGAGGGGAGGAGGGAGGGACTTATGGAGGAATACAAAATGAATAAAGTGTAATTAATAAAAAAAGAACAGAAAAAACAATTCCTGACACAGACCATGCAAGAAATTCAAGACAGCATAAAAAAACAAACAAACAAAAACAAACAAACAAACAAAAAAAAAAAACTAAGAACAATAGGGACAGAGGAAAAAGAAGATTCCCTCCTCTAAGGCCCAGAAAATATTTTCAACAAAATCATTGAAATTAACTTCCCCAACTTAAAGGAGAGGCCAATAAGTATACAAGAGGTCCACAGAACACCTAATAAATTAGTCCAGAAAAGAAAATCTTCCCATCACATAATAATCAAAGCAGTAAGTATACAGAACAAAGAAAAAAAAATCTAAAAGCTGCAAGGGAAAAAGGCCAAGTAATATTAATATATAACGACAAACTCATTAGAATCATGCCTGACTTTTCAAAAGAGATTATGAAAGACAGAAGGGCCTGGATGGAAATCATACAGACCCTAAGAAAACACAGAAGTCAGCCCAGGCTACTATACCCAGCAAAATTCTCAGTCTGCATAGACAGAGAAAACAAAATATTCAAAGACAAAGACAAATTTCAACAATACCTACACACAAATCAAGCATTACAGAAGACACTAGAAGGGAAAATACAACCCAAGAAAACTAGCTGCTTTCAAGAAAACACAGGAAATAATTAACCACACTACAGTAAAACAAAAAGCAACCAAAGACTTTGTGACTTACTACCAAAGACTTACTACCACAGCCAACATCAAAATCACAGGTTATAAAGTCAATGTTCATTAGTCTGTCTCAGCATCATTGGACTCAATTCTCCAATAAAAAGACACAGACTAAAAGAATGGATGCATAAACAGGACTCAGCAATCTGTTGTGACCTAAACCACACAGATAGACTTTACCTGAGAGTAAAGTGCTGGAATATGACGTTCCAAGCAAATGGACTCAAAGAGCAAACAGGAGTAGCCATTCTAGTATATGATAAAATAGACTTTCATCAAAAATTAATAAAATGAGATGGACAAGAACATGTAATACTCATCGAGGAAAAATTAAACCAGGAAGACATCACAATCCTAAACATCTATGACACACATTCAAGGGCACACACATATGTAAAAGAAACATTGATAAAAAGTAAACCACACATAAATCCCCACACATTAATACTGGGAGAGTTCAACACACCACTCTCAACAAAAAAAAAAAAGGTCAACAAAACAGAAATAAAACAAAGAAACAATGTCTGTTACAGAGGTCATGTATCAAATGGACCTAACATATTTACAGAACCTTACACCCAAACACACAAAAAAAATTCACCTTCATCTCAGCATCTCATGGAACCTTCTCCAAAACGGAATATAGTTGGTCACAAAGCTAGCCTCAACAGATACAAAAAGATTGAAATAATCCCTTGTATCCTATCTGATCACCATGGAATATAGCTGGGCTTCAACAACAACAAAAAATAGCAAAAAGTGTACACACACATGGAAAATGAATAACTTGCTACTAAATGACAGCTGGGTCAGGGAAGAAATAGAGAAATTAAAGTCTTCTTATAATTCAATGAAAAATGAAGGCACAACATATTCAAACATATGGAACACAATGAAAGCAGTGCTAAGAGGAAAGTTCATAACACTAAGTGCCTTCAAGAAGAAATTTGAGACATCTCATTCAAGCATTTTATGGCTCACCTAAGAACCCTAGAAAAAAAGAATCAGACATACCAAAAAGGAGTAGATGGCTGGAAATAATCAAACTTAGGGCTGAAATCAATCAATTAGTAACAAATAAAACAATTCAAAGAATCAATGAAACCAAGAGTTGGTTCTTTGAGAAAATCAACAGGATAGACAAACCCTTAGCCAAGGTAACTGAAAGGCAAAGAGACACCATCCAAATCAACAAAATCAGAAATAAAAAGGGGGACATAACTACAGACAGGAAATCCAAACAATCTTTAGGACTTACTTAAAAAGTCTATATGCCACACTATTTGAAATTTTTAAAAGAAATGGACAATTTTTGTGATTGATTCTACTTACCAAAGCTGAATCAGGACCAGGTAAATCAATTAAATAGTCCTATATCGCCTAAGGAAATTGAAGTGGTTATTGAAAGACTTCCATCCAAAAAAAGTCCAGGTCCAGATCGTTTCAAAACAGAATTCTACCAGACTTTCAAAGAAAAGCTAACTCCAATTCTCTTCAAGCTATTCCACAAAGTAGAAACAAAAGGAACACTACCAAACTCTTTCTATGTAGCCACAGTCACCTTGGAACCTAAACCTCCCAAGGACCCAAAATGAAAGAGAATTTCAGGCCAATCTCCTTTAATCACATTGATGCAAAAATACTCAACAAAATACTTGCAAACCAAATACAAGAACACATTAAAGATATCATCCACTATGACCAAGTTGGCTTCATGCAAGTTATGCAGGGGTCTTTCAATATATGGAAATCCATGAATGTAATCCACCATATTAACAAACTGAAAAAAAAATGATAATCTCCTTAGATGCTGAAAGAGCATTTGATAAAATCCAACATCCATTCATGTTTAAAGTATTTGAGGGATCAAGGATATAAGGCACATGTCTAAATATAGTAAGGACAATATTGCCTATTGCCAATATAAAACTCATGAGAGAAAGCTAAAGCAATCCCACTTAAATCAGGGACAAGGCAAGGCTGCCCACTTTCTCCATATGTCTTCAACATAGTTCTGGAAGTCCTTGAATTAGCAATAAAACAATTGAAAGAGATCAAGGAGAGAGAAAACATAAATGAAGAAGGCAAAGTGTCACTATTTGCAGATGATATGATAGTATACATGATTGACCCCAAAAATTCTATCAGGGACTCCTACAGCTGATAAAATCCTTCAGGAAAATGGCCAGATACAAAACTTACTTTAAAAAAAAATAGTAGTCGTACCGCATACAAAGTACAAAAGGGATGAGAAAGAAATTTGGGAAACAATGCCCTTCACAAAAGCCACAAAAAAACATAAAGTACCTTGCTGCAAACCTAACCAAGCAAGTCTAAGACTTTTATGTAAAAAATTTCAAGATTCTGAACGGAATTAGCAGAAGATATCAGGAGATTGAAAGATTTCCCATACTCATGGCTTGACAGGATTAACATTTTAAAAATGGCCATCTTACTAAAACCAATCTACATATTCAAAGCAATTACCATCAAATTACAAACACAATTATTTACAGAAGATTTGAAAGAAAAATTCTCAACTTCAAATGGAAAAACATGAAACCCAGAATTGCTAAAACAATCCTCTACAATAAAAGAACTTCTGGAGGTATCTCTATCCATGATCTCAAGCTGTACTCAAGTTGTACTGCCCTCCTGGGGCAGGCCGAACATACTGATTCCTCCTGCATTGGGTGCAGGAGGCATGGGCACTGATGCCCCAGAAGTCACCAAGAGGGGGCTGTTGCCCCAGGAGATACCAAGTGCCACTCACTGGGACCAGGCATACAGAATACTAAAAATTCTGATGAAGCCAGGGGCATCCCCATGAACTTTGGCAGCTGTGACCACCAGTGCAACCACCTTGATCATGTCTTGCTACCCAGATACAGACACCTTGAGCTGTGAGGAATTTTCAGAACAGAGAACAGAAAGTACTGCACATAGAGACATTGCACAGAAACATTTAGACACTTACGGCTAGCATAAAAACCTCCGGGTCAGGTTCCTGGAGCCCTGGGACAAGTCCTCAAAATGTTCTGCCCAGTTCATGAACCCCAAAAGACCAGGAATAAACAGACTCTGTTGTAAATACATTCTGGTCCATCCCAGCATGCCCAAGGCAGAGGCAATTCCTGCCTGGCAAACATCTATTGGTCAAAATGCTATATTTTGAATTGACTTGCTATAGGAAGGTTCCCAGGCCATTAATGATCTGGTGTCCCTCCCCAGGAGGATGGTCCAGTTTCCTAGCAACTGTATCTCTAATAGGTGGGGAAAGAATGCAGTAAGGGGTCCTTCCCCTCAGGGCATTACTGGACTTCTCCACCCAATTACTTCAGGTCTTAATAATAGCTAATTTATCTTTTGGTCTCTCAAGATCTATACTTATCACCCTGCACAAAAGTAAAGTCCATGTGGATCAAAGACCTCAACATAAAACCATATACATTATAAGGGTTAGAAGATAAAGTGAGGAAGAACCTTGAACTAATTGGCACAGGAGCCAACTTCCTGAACAGAACACCAACAGCACAGGCTCTAAGAGCAACAAGCAGTAAATGGGACCTCATGAAACTGAAAAGCTTCTGTAAATCAAAGGACACTGTCATCAAAACAGAACAGATGTCTACAGATTGGGAAAGAATCTTCAACAACACTCTATGTGACAGAGGACTAATATCCAGTATATATAAAGAACGAAAGAAGTTGAAAAGCAACAAATCAAGTAATCCAATTTAAAAATGGGGAACAGACAAACAGAATTCTTGATAGAGGAATATAAAATGGCAGACAAACACTTAAATAAATGCTCAACATCATTAGTAATCAGGGAAATGCTAATCAAAAAGACCCTGAGATTTCACCTTACATCCATTAGAATGCCCAATATAAAAAAAAAATCAAATGACAACACATAGTAGAAAGGTGTGGAGAAAGGTGAACACTCCTCCACTGTTGCTGGGAATGTAAACTTGTACAATCACTTTGGAAATCACTATGGTGCTTTATCAGACACGTAGGAATAGTGCTTCCTCAAGAAACAGCTATACCACACCTGGGCATATATCTAAAAGAGGCTCAAGTACACATTAAAGATTGTTCTTAAAATATCCTTTTGAAATGTATACACTTTACCCATGTTGATTCAAATGCTGATTTCTCCACCCCCCCACTCTTTGATTACAATCTGGATTGCATTGTGAAACCCATTGTAAGTATCCTGTCTCAACTTGGTGTAAACTTCCATATAAAGCAACTAGTCACAATATTGATTTGGGAGTAGCCAAAGGACAGGAAAGAGTGGAGGAGCTAGAGGGCAAGAAATGAGTGGGGGAAGAAGGGGCAAGAGGAGAGCTGAGAGACAGAGCTGGAGGAGTGATATTGGAGGACATGAAGCATGAACCAGACATAAGATTTCACAAAAAATAAAAAAAAATAAAAAAAAAAAAACAAGTATAATGTGGGAAATCTAAATGTTAGGAAACTATGAGGGCTTGCAGGTTTTGGATGGAGTAACTATTGCCCAGTATTGGTGTTCTAGGTTAACTAAATTAACCCAGTCTCTGTGTGGTGATTTGGGTATACCCATACCGCTGTTTAGGAATAACAGTAGCATTACCAGAACATAAATCAATAGTAAATATTAATCTCTGGTTAGAACAAATCACACCCAAGTAATCTAAGTATCCACACCCTGTAAATCATACTTAACATAATTTGGAGGAGAAGATAAGCTCCCAGTGATAAAACCCAAACTTAAAATCTAAAAACTCCCACATCCAATACTGTCTGTTTTAGAGAGACTCTTAAGCTGGCCTTGGAGTAAAAGACAGCCTACTGTGGGCAGACCTCAGACTTAACATAACAAAACTGGCTTCCACTACAATCTAACAGGATGGAAGAAACAATAAAACAGACTTTTTGGAGCTTGGCTGATAATCTATTCTATGGTTTTAGGACTGAAATAAGGAAAATCTAGAAATTGTGACTATGCTTACATTCATATTCCTCAATTTAACTTTAATCATTGCATTAGCCTTTTATGTCCTCTCAAAGGCAAATGTTTTAGAAAAGATAATAGACTGACATAAAAGAAAAAAAAATGAAGGTTGGAAACAGGACATAAAACAGGAGATACAAAAACTTACAGAATGGAATAAATAACTGGAAGACAGAGCAGAGGTTTTAGAAAAGATACTGAAACATCACAAAAAACAACCAGAACAATATGAATAAAAAAAAAATAAAAAGTTGGAAGAGAAGCATAAAACAAGAGATACAAAAACTTATTGAACAAAGCAAACAGGAAGATAGGTATGAAATATGAGTGCAGACTTTAAGGGAAGAGTTTAGAATAGTAAGTAAAGAAAATTCTCAGGTAGAGGCAAAAGACAAAAATAAAGAAAGCCAACCAAAGGTGGCTAGAAAACAAACATAGGCTTATCCACTCAGTATACAGCAGATACTAGCACATGATGACCATCCACTGAATTATCTTGAAGCTGAATGGCGCCCTGTGGAAGTGCTAGATCTGAGGAAATTTAAGGAAAGTGTCACTAATTTTGGAATGCATTCACCATTGTAAAACAAATGTTGACTTTCTGGTCAATCAAAAGTAGAGTAATCCCCATGGACTGGGTGGATATGTCAAAGGAAATATAAGAACCTGGGCCATATTTATAATGGCTTTCGTGGTGGAGAGAAGAAGGTAGAGAGATAGCACACGAAAATAGACCTAGAGGTGTTGGTGTTTCTAAGGAACAGCTGCTTGGTGATGGGCAGTCTGCTGACACAGAGATACAAGCTGTATATAATGAAGAAACCTTACCATTATGTCACCTAGCAGCCTTAAATGCATGGGACAAGGTTGAGGAATCAGGAAAAAAAGCTTGAGCCATTCTCCCAGGACATACAAGGTCTAACTGAAACATTTACTAACTTTTTGCAAAGAGTGACTTTAGCTGTGGATAGAAGTATATCAGATTCACTAGCTAAAAAAGCACTAATAGCTTTTATCACTTTAGCTAAACAACTTTTGAGTTTGAAAATGCTAAAATTGAATGCAAAGAGGCAATAAGTCCATCAAGAACAAGATCTGCTCCAATAGATGAATGGATTAGAAATATGATTGACATCAGACCTCCTTCACCCAATTTGACCTTGATAGGAGAAGCTACCCCAAAAGACCTTGGGAAATGTTGTAATTGTGATGGGTGAGATTACTACAAAAGAAATTACCAGGAAAACCGAAATAATTCAAGAAGGGAGCCTATGTTTCCTAGAATAAGTAGAAGATGTGGTAAGGGGTGACATTGGATTAGTTAACATAGAGCAGTCACAGATAAATGGGGTAATCCTTTATCAAAAAATGCCAGAGGAAGCCTCTTGCAGGCACCAAAACAGGACAGGTATACTCCTCCACAAGAAAATTAAACACCACTGCTCTGGAAATAAACATTAAAATCTTGGACAGCAAGGCCAAATCAGATTCTATAGAAAAATAAAAAAAAACAGGAAGAGAACAATAAACAAATATATTGGCAAACCTCTATAAATGATCAAAGTCCAAAATTAAGATAATTTTAATAGTAATGAAATTGAAGGCTTGGTAGATGCTGGGGCTGATGTCACAATTATGACTCCTAAGTCCTGGCCCCCAAATGGGAAACTTCAAGAGGTGGTTATGCAATTCCAAGGAGTTGGAATTTTAAAGTGAAATAAAATGTTAGATGGCTTAAATATACAGGACCAGAAGGTCAAATAGGAAAACTAAGGCCATACGTGGCTGAGATAACCATAAACTTATGGGAGAGAGATCTGTTACAATAACGGAAGACCCAGATTAACATCCCCCCAACTTCTGAGACAAGCCAAAAAACAGGTAATACTCCTGATAAAGAAGCTAAAATTATTAAAAAAAAATGTCATCAAAGACAGTTTCAGACTTTCCAGGCTGCCTGTAAACAAAATATATATGAGGCTGTCTTTTCAACTTCATGTTGTGAAGCCACTGCTAATAAAATTCCCACAGCCTTATCACTAAGGTGGTTGGCAAACCAGCCCATTTAGATTGAACAATGGTCTATGAGTATAGAAAAATTACTGGTACTAGAACAGCTAGTTCTGGAACAGATGGAGGCTCAACATAAAGCTGTCCAATAACCCTTGGAATTCTCCAGTATCTGTCATCAAAAAGAAATCTGACAAACGAAGGACGTTAACAGATCTAAGAGCAATTAACAAAATTATTCAGCCAATGGGATCTTTACAATCCGGAATCCCATTGCCTTCCTTTTTTATCTAAAGAATGGTTTATTATAGTGATTGATTTAAGGGATTGCTTTTTCACTATTCCTTTACATGAACGTGATAGGGAAAGGTTTGCTTTCTGAATACCCACTTTGAATAGAAGTTGTTCAATAAAGAGATATCATTGGAGGGTCTTACCACAGGGAATGTTAAACACTCCTGCTTCATGGCAATATTTTGTAGAAAAAAAAAATCATTGGAGATAATTCGTAAGCAGTTTCCCCAATACATAATTTACCACGATATGAATGATAGCTTCTTAGCTGATTTAGATACGAAAACATTAGAAAATATTTTTGATTAAATAAATAGAACTTTGCCTTGTTGGGGATAACAGATTGCTCCTGAAAAAATACAAAGAGGAGATTCTATTAATTATCTATGATACAAAATAGGTCTACAGATAATTCAACCACAAAATACAAATTAGAAAAAAAGATAAGAATTTTTAGTGATTTTCAAAAATTGCTGGGAGATATTTACTAG
Organism: Meriones unguiculatus; assembly: GCF_030254825.1. Taxonomy (NCBI): domain Eukaryota; kingdom Metazoa; phylum Chordata; class Mammalia; order Rodentia; family Muridae; genus Meriones; species Meriones unguiculatus. The sequence goes on from NW_026843710.1 coordinate 5,599,419, forward strand.
CTATGGCCTACCCTTGGTTTAGCTACTTGAGAGCTAAGTAACTTATTTCAAATTTTACACGGTGATAAGGACTTAAATAGTCCAAGAATGTTATCACCTGAAGCTGAAAAGAAATTGGCTCTGATAAAAAAGAAAATTAGAAGATGCATGTATATATCATATTGATCCAAAGAGGGCCTGTATTTTGGTTATTTTGCCCTCCACTTATTATCCCACAGGAATTCTTATGCAGAGGCAGGACTGAATTATAGAATGGATATTTTCGGCACACAAACAAACAAACAAACAAAAAAAAACTATAGAGAAAGTTTTTTGAATTGATCCTAAAAGGAAAAATGAGACCTTGTCAACTGGCTGGAATAGATTCAGCTGAAACTGTGGTGCACTTCACCAAGGCTGAGATTGTGTCATTATGAGCATACAACAGATATTGGCAAAGAGGTTGCTGTGAATTTTTGGAAGAAGTAAACAACAGATACCCAAAAAGTAAGCAACTTCAGTTTATAAAAAGAAACAATTGGATTCTCCCTCATATAGTAAAAGGAATTCCAATTTCTGGAACTCCCACATTTTATACGATGCCAATAAATGAAAAATGGCAGGTTATAAGTCAGAAAATATGAGTAAAGTGGTGGAGAGTCCTTTTGATTTAATTAAAAAATCAAAATTATATGCAATTCTCTTGGTGTTATCAGATTTTCAGGAATCTCTTAATATAGTCACTGACTCTCATGCAGAAAGAGTTGTTCTTCATATAGAAACTGCTGTTCTAATTCAGGATAATTAAGACCTAACTTCACTGTTCCTTCAATTACAACAAGTAATCAGAAATAGAAATAATCCATTGTATATAACACATATCAGATGTCATTCATGTTTACCTGGTCCTCTAGCATAAGCCAATGAGGAAATTGATCAACTATTGATAGAAAGCATGTTAGAGGCCTCAGAATTTCATAAAAAAACACCATGTTGACAACAAAAGTTTAAAAAGAGTGTTTTCTATCACTTTGCAACAAGCTAAAGAAATTGTGAGAAAATGCCCCACTTGTTCTTTACATAGCCAAACTCCACTACCTGCAGGAAGTAACCCTAAAGGTAACCAAAGAAATGAAATTTGGCAAATGGACTTGCTTTATTTTACATACTATATGTTGCACATATTCAGGGTTTCATATTCAGGGATTCAATGAGGAACAGATCTCTGAAAAGGCTGATTCAGTTATTATGCATTTATTAGAAGTGATGGCAATTATGGGGATACCTGAACAAATTAAGACTGATAATGCTACAGCGTATTTCTCTAATAAAATGAAGGATATTTTACATATTATAAGATAAAACATGTAAAAGGAATACCTCACAATCCTACTTTTTCAAGCAGTCATTGAAAGATCCAATTGTACTTTTAGGGACATACTTAACAAACAGAGAGGGGTATTAAAAACACCAAAGATAGATTAAATAATGCTTTATTGACCTTAAATTTCTTAAATGTTAATGAACAACAAACAACAGCTGTGGAGAGACACTGGTTTAGAAATAACTGCTGAGTTCTTTCAGCTTATATATTTCAAAGGTACCCTAACCTCACAATGGAGAGTGGAGAATGTGTTATGCTGGGGAAGGGGTTTGCTAATGTTCATACAGGAGAAGAGAAATTATGCGTTCCTTCAAAACTAATAAAAATCAGAAATGACAAAGAAAGACCACCGGAAGACCTTAGCCACTCAAAAGAAGAGAGAAATCAAGATCCAACAGAACAGGTAACATAAGTTGATAATCCCTTTACCAGGGATACCTCTAAAACTAATTGAGACATAAAAAATGTCTACAGCCAGAACTCCATCAATAAATTCTTAACTCCATCCAATAAATCCTTGGCTATAATATCCTCAAAATGTATTATGCTAAACTTTATATTGCATAAAGAAAATTGGCTTACAGTTTGGTTTCATCCTGCACATCTCTTACATTCATAGGTTTAGAATTGTATAATGTTTATGAGAAGTTGTATGCTTGCAGAACAAAAGAACTAGACAACAGAGATACTAGATCAAACCTGACAGAATCATTCTTCAGCATGCTGACACATTGTCACATTTGTTCCATCATCTTGCATATTCCAGCCTCTGCTTCTTCCTACTTCAACTTCTTGAATTGCTGTTTTCTCTTCAAAGCCTGCTCCCAAAGAACTTTGAAGAAAGCTACTAATCTTAATTAGTTAAGTATTTTAGACTGTTCCAAAGAGGACTTTTATTAAGTCTGAAATTTCTCAACACTCAAAGACTGGACCACAAATGTTATTGTTTGCTTAATTAACCATTTTGATTTGGGCCCCCTACTGGATTTCTACATGTCCAAAATGCCAGCAAGAAGAAATCCAAGAGCATAGTGTCCAATTTTCCTTAAAGGGGGTTGGGTATATTTTTGGTTGTTTGCTCTCACTATGAAATTTTATTGTCATTGAGAGATGTTTTTTATTAATGGTCTTATTCAAAGAAAGCAAGGAATATAGAGGGATATTTTATAGGAAGAGAAAAAAAAAGGTAGATTATTGAATCTACTCAACTTAGGGTTTTATTTGATATTCCCAAATGTGGTTAATTTTGACTTTGGTATAGGATTTTGAATATTGATGCAAAAATAAGTCTATTTTTAATACATTGGTATAAATTTTACTATATTGATAGAAAATAAAGGTTAATTCCAATACTTTTAAACAGCTATTAAAAACAGGTTAAGGTATTAGGTAATGCAATGTATTTGCTAGTCATAGTCATGTCAGACAATAGTCTAATTTACACAGGTATATACATCCTACTTTTAACAGATATGATTTTGTGGACAGATTGATTACATAAAGATAGGTAGTCTTCAAAAACTTTAGAGATGTATAGATTATGGCATTTAAAATGTTTTTATTATTTTAAAGATTCTTCGACAATGAAACAAGTCATTTGCTGGAAGCACCCTACCTACCTGAAATAAGATAGCAAACATGGAAGAACCTCCATATAGAGATGGCTTCAAATGTGGCAAGCAAGCCACTCAGGTAAATACCCTCACTTCACAAGAGACACCTTCTGACAAAAATGGGCAAACTTAAATGCAGGACAAGTCAACTGCTGAACTCTGCCAAGAAAGAGCAAGCAAGTCCTAAATAGTTCCTGCTTTACATATATATCTGTCAAATAACCTGAGCAAGAAGGCTTTGGTGTTACAGTGAGTTATAGCAAACTATATCTGTCATTATTTTTTTATCTTTTGGAAGTTGCTAACATGCACTTCCTATTTACATTAATAACTAATTTTATTCCTTCTCAAGTCTCCAATGGGATTGAAGACCAAATAGTTATAGTGCCACAATTACGGTTGACTTGTTTAGAACTTAAGAAATCTTTTCATATAGTGTTGGGAGTTGCGCCTATAGTAGCTGCTTTGATATTTAAATCTTAGGGGAGAGACTGCTTTTACCAGGCCTTCACTAAGTCAGGGAAGAATTTGCAAGTCCATCTCCTTTTGTTTGTTACAGCAGGTGGGAGAGCTTGTGAAGATCACACCTCTTCCTCAGGCTCCTCGTGGAAATTAACCCATTTTTCTGAGCTGTTTCTACTCTGGCTTAAAAACTCTACAATAAAAAGACAGGCCAGCAGTTGCTGCTAAATTGCTGCTAGTTTTTGCTGCAGAGGCTTGTGGCTTGCTGCTGTGGCTGTTGAGTCCAGACCTTCGTAAGAAATCCTCCTGTGTACTGTGTGGTTTTTTTATTAATTTTAATCTGCATTCCCGACTCAAGAACCATTAGATACTGCTGGCTGGCTCCAGCAATATAGGTAATACCTATCAGGATAAAAGTTGATTAAAGTATAGAATTTTTAACTTATAAAGATATATAGGATAATCAGATACTTTCTCCTAAGTTGCTAAATACACATTGACAGGACATTGCACATGTAGATGTTACCTAACAATTTTCGTAATTTCATAATTATTATTGTATTGAAAGAAAAGGAGCCTTCTATTGGACTTAAAGGTGGAAATATTGGTATAATGTTCTTTTGAAATGTAAACACCTTAGCCTTGTTCATTCAAATGCTGATTTCTCCTCCCTACACACTCTCTGGTCAATCTGGATATTGCATTGTGATACTCATTCTAAGCATCCTGTCACAACTTGGTGTAAACTTCCAAATAAAGCAACTAGTCACAATGTTGAGCAGAAATTAAAGGGCGGGGGAGCTAGAGAGCAGGAAATGAGTGGTAGGAGAAAGAGCAAGAGGAGAGTGAGGAGAGCAGAGCTGGAGGAGAGCTATTGGAGGATGTGGAGCATGAATCAGCCCTAACATTTCACAAAAAGCAAGTATAATATGGGTAATCTAAATGTTAGGAAACTATGGGGGCTTGGAGGTTTAGGGTAGAGTAACTATTGCCCAGCATTGTGTTCTAGGTTAACTAAATCAACCCACTCTCTGTGATTTGGGTACACAGATGTTTAGAAATAACAGCAGCATTACCAGAAGATAAATCAATAGTAAATATTAATCTCTGATTACAACAAAAGTTTGCTCACCATGATTGTAGCAGCTTCATTTGTAAAATCAGAAACTGGAAACAACCCAGATGCCCCTCAACTAAAAAATGGATACAGAAATTGTAATACATTTACACAATGAAATATTACTCAGCAATAAAAAAGAGGGATATCAAGAAAATTACCAGTAAATGGTGGAAACTGGAAATTATCATCCTGAGTGAGATGTCCCAGAAGCAGAAAGACACACACAGTATATACTCACTCATTTAAAGATATGTAATAATAAATATAATACTATAATATAATATATAATATAATATCATAATAAATAAATATAATAAACCTACTAAAATCTCTAGACCTAAAAATACTAATCAAGATGGAGACTCTGGCTAAAATGCTCAATCCACATCCTGTAAGACAAAGAGGATGGACATCAGAAGACTGAGAAAACAGGGAACACATTAGGAGCCTGGTATAGAGGGCCTCTGAATGTCTCTGCCTTGCAGACTAGCAAAACAGATGCTGAGACTTGTGGCCAATTGTTAGGCAGAGTGCATGGTATCTAAAGAAAGGAGTGGGAAAAAGGAAGATCTGGAGAGAAAATGAGTTCCAGAAGAAGACAAACAGAACCAAAAATTTGAGCACAGGATTTATTCTTGAGGCCCATAATCCAACCAAGTAAAATACATGGAGATAACTAGAAGCCCTGCACAGACAAAGCCCATGGCAGTTCAGTGTCCAAGAAGGTTCCATAGTAATGGAAACAGGGACTGCCACTGACATAAAGTGATTAGCCAGATCTTTGGTCAGCTCCTTCTGAGGGGAGAGCAGTCTTAAAAGGCCACAGAAGATGACAATGCAGCCACTCCTGTTGACATCTGATAGAATAGGTTCAGAAGGAAGGAGAGGAAGACCTCCTTTTTCTGTGGACTTCAAGAGGGACATGCATGGAGATGAGAGAGAGAAGATGGAATTGGGAGTGGGGAAGGGAAGTGTTTAGGGGAGGAGGGAAAGTTAATAAAGTGTATTTAATATTTTTTTTAAAAGTAATATGTGTCACTTTTCCTGAGCTAAGGGTCTTGGACACAGGAATTGTCATCTGTGAGTTTGTGCTTTGAGCTGACCAGATTTAGTCATGTAGAGCTGCTCAGCCTTTCTTTCAAGCATGCTGTCTAATTGGCCCCCTCAATAACTGGCTTCTGAAACTCTTACAGGCTTTAACCTGTTTCATGACAGCATTCTGCCTTTCAGCCAATCAGCACCTGAGAGAATCTTGAGGTTTCCACAGAGATGACTAAAAAAACTTTCCTCATTGTCCAGTATCTTTGATCCTGTGCTTATGTGACTTTTTCTTGTGAAACACAACAAGCCTTTATCTCATCCCTTTATCCAGATCCTACACCTTTACTCCAGTTTATCTGTGACAATGTAAGGTAGGAAATGAAATTTTAATGTTTAATTAATGTTTTAATGTTTAATTGGAAAGCTTACTAAGTAGGGAAACTTTAAAATCATGTGGGATTATGGGAATGTACAGAATGAGAAGGTGATCTTCTACTGTGGTCTTTGATTTGAAATTTCCTAGGTAGTGACTTTGAAAGGAGCAATTTCTTGCATCCTCACTGAGTTTTTATTGATATAATAATATTAATTGATATAATTCTTATTGATATAATAGGCTTGCAGGGTCTAGGGTTCCCTGGGATGTTGAGTCCTTAAGAGCAGAAAAAAAGAGAAGGAAACCAGACAATTCCTAAAACTGGTTTGGCTGTAACAGAGAAAGTTTTGTGTATATGAAAGGAGAACTGAGGGGCAATAAACTATTTTACAGCTAGTGTTGTTCCGCACTGGTGTTTCCAACCCTCTGTGAGCAGGGTTGCCTTGACTGACCTGGCTGGACTGGCAAATGTGTCCTACTCTTATGTTAGTGAGGAACCCTCCTGGTCCTGGGGTTTACAGTTAAAACTGTTAATTCAGGACAGAGAAATGTGTCCCTGTTATATCCCTAAGACAAAAGAGCAGCTGTGCCCTGCAGACAAAATATCTAAATATAGTGTTAGTGACAGGACTGCTTGTTCAGAGGTGCCACTTGAGCTCATGGGGTCTGAAATTTCTGGGTAACCACTAGTTCATGGCTAGGATTCTCTGCTACATAATGAGTTTCTGCAAAGCATGTCTTATAAAGACGAACTCTAGCATCCTTTAGCAGAATCTTTTCTCAGTGTTAAAAGTCATTGTAAAAGTTGTCAACATATAATTTTTATTTATTATGTTTGAGTTTCATATGATATGCATTACACTCCCTTCCCATTGCTCCCAGGTTCAGATTTCTACCCATGTGCCACACACACACACACAAAAAAAATTCATTAAAATATATCAATTGAATCATGTGTTTTTCATTTACTCCTTGGAACACTACAAGAGACTCAGTGCCAGGTACCATAAAGAAAATGTAGTTCATCCTTGTCCCACGCTGGCACCACCCCGAAAGAAGAACTCCTCAGTCCTGGAGAGCTCTATACTTCATCACCTTGATCACAGATTTTCTTATGTATTTACATATTATAATTTTTCACTTTGTTTTTTCTCTGCTACCCCCTCCATCTTTTTTTTCCAGTTTCACTCAGACTCTTTCTTCTACCCTATTACCTTTCTCTAGTTCTTTGATAGGGGAGGACCGCGTCCCCCTTCTATCTGACACTAGCTTATAAAGTGTCATCAAGGCTGGTTGCATTGTCTTCCTCTGCAGCCTGATTCATAGGGCATTGTTCTCCTTCTGTCCATAATTCACTCTACTTGTGACATTCTTCCTGCTTCCTCTTCTGCTGGCTTCCCAGAGCTCTGAGGAGAGGGAGAATTTCATAAGGAAATCCCATTTAGAACTGGGTGTTTTAGGGTCTCTCTCTGCATAATTCCAGAATATGGGTCTCTGTATGCATGCTCATTTGATGGAGAAGGAAGCATCTCTGTGGATACAAGGACATGGCACTAATCTATCAGTTGAGGGCAGAGAACAACATATTTTAATAACAAGAAATGAGTTGCTTTAAATATTTCATAGGATGTCCTGGTCCAACAACTCAATTAACTGCCACCCAATTCCAATAGTGGGAGACAGCTTGGACACAATAGATGGCCTATTGGAACTTTATCCCCATTACTAGGAAACCTCCTAATAAGGGAATACATACCTGATTTGGTTTTCTGCATTTTAGTTACTTCAACCACGATGATTTTTTGTGGATCTATCCATTTGCCTAAAAGTGTCATGATGTCATTTTCTTAGGTGAATAATATTCCATTATAGAAATAATCCACATTTTTACCAAATGACAATGTCAGTCCTGTTCTTTAGATCTTCAAAGTTGCTGGTATTTTAATAATTGTATTGAATGACAAACTATCTGGATAACTATGTTCTTTTAGCCTAGAAGACCTTCAATCTTATTCCACTTCCTTTGATTTGAATTGCAATGTCTCCTTGAAGCTCATCTATTTCCAAGAATAGTCCACAGTGAGGAAATGTCTGTAAAAGGTTGGAGGATATGGCCTTATTAGGTAATGTAATTCCTATTGGAGTTATATTATCAGATGGTGTGCTTTAAGGTTGATATGCCAATGAAAGTGACCAGACAGAATGGAGTCTCTGTCTCTTGGTATCTTTCCCATTATATCTTTGTTTCTTGCTATCTCAGTCTCTCTATTTCTAAATATGTCTATCTAGCTAGAGTCTTGGACACAGGAACTGTCATCTCTGGGTTGTGTGCTTTGGCTTTCCAGATAGGTCTTTCAAAATCAATATATGATTTGCAGGACATGTGATATGTGAACTCTTTGAAAGGATTACATGTCCCCCACCCAAAAAACAGGTGTAAAAATCTCACAAAAGGAGAACCATTTGACTATGGGAACATGCAAGAATCAATCTAATCACACAGCTCCTATCAACACTACTAATTGTTCTGAGAATGTAGGTAAAATAAAACATAATGATACAATGAAATGAAAATGAGTCATTTCTATTTGAGTCTTGCTTGGAATATGAGTGAACTGGTATGCAGCACGTGATCTTTTTAGTATGTTGTACTTTATACTCTTTTGGGAACCAATTTATTTTGCTATTTTCCCTTAGTCATCACAGTTACACACAGAATCAAAAGATGTCATCAAAACTATGTTAGTTGTCCCCAGGATGAGGTCAGATTCTATATTCCAGTCAAGTTATAATTCATTAGCAGTAAAGGACAACCAAGGCTTTGAAGCAAATGGACTAGATGTCTAAATAGAATATCTCAGTGGTCTACGAAAAGTGCTTGGAAAGATGCATTAGTCAGAAACTAGGACTGTTTCCCCAAAAGTGGCTTTCTGCCATTTTTACAGATACAGTAATCTTAATTATTCACCTTCATGAAGGCAATGACAGGTTTCCACTATTTCCATTATTAACAGGACAGATCAGGATAAAATGACTCAAGTAATATTTAATCGGAGAAGGTAAGGGTATTCCAATCTTTCTTAGAAATTTAATTGCTTAGAATTTGTAGTTCATATTAAAAACAAGGTCACAGATCGACCTTTTATGCTAGAAAACAATTTTAACTACCTCCTTCTAGAACATTGATTTGTGGTTATTAAGTAAACAAACTTTGAGGATAACAATGTACTTTTACCCTAAAATTCCCTCCATCTTCTTCTAATTCCTGGTGATTTGAATGCAATGTCCCTGGAAGCCCATCAATTTACATGTGGTTTCTCCAGTGAGGAAATGTCTGGTTAGGTTTAGGACGTATGGCCTTGTTGGATAATATAATTCTTTTGTTTCCCAAATTTCTTTCTCAGCCCATTTGTCTTGTGTATGAAGGAGGGCTACTGATGTTTTTCAGTTAATTTTGTATCCAACCACTTTGCTGAAGGTCTTTATCAGCTCTAGGATTCCCCATGTAGAATTTTTGGGGTCACTCAGGTATACTATCATATCATCTGCAAATACTGATATTTTGACTTCTTCCTTTCATATTTCTATCCTCATGATCTCCTTCAATTGTCTTATTTCTCTAGCAAGGATAACCAGAACTATGTTGAAGAGATATCGAAAGAGTGGGCAGCATTGCCTTGTCTCTGATTTCAGTGGGATTGCTATAAGTTTCTCTCTGTTGAGTTTGATGTTGGCTACAGGCATGCTGTATAATGCATTTACTATGTTTAGATATGTGCCTTGTTTCCCTGATCTCTACAATACATTAAACATAAATGGATGCGGGATTTTTTCAAATGCTTTTCAGCATCTAGGACATTATCAGGTATTGTTGTTGTTGTTGGTTTTTGTTATTTTTTTAATACAGTGGATCACATTGATGGACTTTCATATATTTAACCCATGCATACCTGGGATGAAGCCTACTTGGTCATATTGGATGATACCTTTGATGTGTTCTTGAATTCAGACAAAGAAATAAAGTACCTTGGTATGACGCTAATCAAGCAAATCAAAGATTTGTATGAATAAAATTTCAAATCTCTAAAGAAAAAATTAGATCTTTCATCAGAGGATGAAAGATCTCCCATGCTCCTGTCTTAGCAGGATTTACATAGTAAAAATTGTTGCCTTACCAAAAGCAATCTACACATTCAATGCAATTCCCATCAAATTACCAATACAATTCTTACAGACCTTGAACGAAAAATTCTCAACTTCATATGGAAAAACAATAATCCCAGAATTCCTTAAACGATCCTCCACAATAAAATCTTCTGTAAGTATCACCATCCCTGGTCTCAAGCTGTACTATAAAGCAACGGTAATAAAAACTGCATGATACTGGCATAGAAACGTAATGGTGGATCAATGGGCCCAAGTAGAAGAACAAGAAATAAATCCAAACACTTATGGACATCTGAGTTTTGAAAAAGATGACAAAATCATACAATGGAAAAACAGATAGCTTCTTCAACAAATGGTGCTGGTTTAACTGGATGTCTATATGTAGAAGAATGCAAATAGATCCATACTTATCACCCTGCACAAAACTAAAGTCCAAGTGGATCAAAGACCTCAACATAAAGCTAGACACATAAACTCAGTTAGAAGAAAAAGTGGGAAAGAGCCTTGAACTCATTGGAACAGAAGACAACTACCTGAAGAGAACACTAACAGCACAAAGTACATAGAATCTAATGAAAGATATGGGAATTATTAAGGTCTGGTGAGGACAGGAGCTCCAAAGGAAGAGCAACAGAACCAAAATATCTGAGCACAGGATTTATTCCTGAGGCCCATACTCCAACCAATTACCAAAAATGGTATACTTATTCTGCCCAGATATTGCACATGGCATTTCAATTGCAAAGTAGGTTCCATAGCAATGGGAACAGGGACTGCCTGTGACATGAACTGATTAGCCTGATCGTTGATCACCTCCCCCTAAGATTGAAGAAGTCTTACAAGATCACAGAAGATAATGCAGCAACTCCTGTTTGTTGGGATCAGCAAGCAGGCACTTCTATGGGCAGCCCCTGGGGCCTGACAGACCAGGTATCAGGCATTTGGAAAGACACCCAGACCACCTGCTGACCACCTGGATCCACCCGCACATGCTCTGGATGACCCTATAAAGAGAACAGGAGCCCCCCTCTCTCTTCACTCCCTGCGACCCCTTACCCCCTTCCCTAATAAACCTCCCATGTGGAACGATCTTGTGGTGTGATCTGTGAACCCACGTGTAACCTCTACAAGCGCCCAATTCCTAAATTGGTGCATTGGCCGGGAATCTAACCCGGGTCTCCTGTGTGGGAGGCGAGAATTCTACCACACTTTTGACCCAGCGATGAAGCTCCACCGCACCGCCCTCAACCTCCAGTCTCTACAAAATATTCACAACTTCCAGAGTCTGTCCCAGTCTCTCCCCGTCCTGCTTCTCTAAAATCCTTGCAATCTTCAGGCCCTTCCCCCTCCCCTCCTACCCCCCTCCTTTGGTCTCTCCAAAATCCTTGCTCCTTCCTTTATCAACAAACCATCCCACTCACCTCACATTGGCACCCACTTTCACCCCACTCACAACCCGTTCCCGCTCTTCAATAAAAATCTGATATCTCTGTTCAACCTAAGCCGGCCTCCATCCTTCCCTTAAGAGAAGTAGCAGGTATAGATGGCTTAATTAGGGTGCATGTTCCCTTCTCATTAACTGAACTTTCTCAAGTAGAAAAGAGATTAGGATCCTACACCTCTAACCCTTCTACCTTCATTAAAGAATTTCAATATCTCACTCAATCTTATAATCTCACCTTCCACGACATTTATATGATCCTTGCCAATAACCTATTACCGGAAGAGCACAGGTGAGTTTGGGAACAGGCCAGAGGATATGCAGATGAGGTTCACCAAACAAACTCTCACACCCTGTGGGGGATGGGGCGGTACCAGACCAGGACCCAAATTGGAATTATAATACCCCAGAGGGCATTCTAGCTAGGGACCAATTTACAACTTGCCTCCTGGCTGGTATCCCCAAGGCTGCTCTTAAGCCAGTTAATTATCAAAAGCTTCAGGAGGTCATTCAGGACAAAAATGAAAATCTGTCTCAGTTCCTAGAGCGCCTTACACAGGCCCTCTTACAACATACCAATCTAGACCCCGAAAGTATAGAGAGCAGACAACTCCTAATGACCTACTTTTTCTCCCAAAGTTACCCCGACATCAGGGCAAAACTTAAATCCTTGGAAAGGGGACCTCTGACTCCACAGGCAGAAGTCTTAGTGCTGGCCTTTAAGGTATTCCATGGGAGAGATGAAAAAGCCCACAAACAAAAATACCAAATGTTGGCCCAGGCTATCTGGCCGGTCTCGGGCTCTACCTGGGCTCCCTTTCACTCTAAGGGACAAATACCACTGGGTCCCTGTTTCAAATGTGGTCAAAAAGGTCACTGGGCCAAAGCTTTCCCTAAGCCCTGAAAGCCACCGGGGCCATGTCCAAAATGCCACCAAGAGGGACATTGGGGTGTTGACTGCCACCGTTTCTCCCGTGAAATGGGGGCATTACCCCCAGATAGCCCTCCGGCTGATATCCTAGGCCTGGCCACAGATGATTGAAGGTGCCCGGGTTCCCTTGACCCGACCACTGCCATCACAAACAGGGAGCCTCGGGTAATTATTACGGTATCAGGGTGAGCCATCTCCTTCCTTGTGGACACTGGAGCCACTTACTCAGTCCTAACGGAGTATTGGGGTCCCACTTTTCCTTGTAGTTCCTCTATTGTTGGGGTAGGGGGACAGCCTTGCCAGCCCTGCCAGACTCCACCACTTAATTGTATTTTTAGGGGAGTCCTCTTGTCTCATTCCTTCTTAGTAATGCCAGCCTGTCCAGTTCCCCTAATGGGAAGGGACTTTTTAGTCAAAATAGGGGCCTCTATTTCCTTCACTCCGCCCATCCACCTGACCCCAAGCTCACCAGCATCCTTTCTCCTCCTCCTCCTAGCCACCTTACCTACCAGCTCTGACACGTCGCTTCCCTTACCAGCCTCTCAAGTGGACCCCCAAGTCTGGGATTTCCAAAACCCCTCTGTGGCTAGCCACCATGCCCCCATAACCATTTGGCTACAAGACCCTACCCATTATATTGTTCAGGCTCAATCCCTCTTCCTCTTAAGAGCCTTAGGGGACTTAAGCCTATTATCTCTGATCTTCTAAGAAAAAAAACTACTCTGCCCTACCTCTTCCCCTTTTAATACCCCCATCCTGGCAGTTAAAAAGCCCAATGGAACCTTTCGCCTAGTTCAGGATCTCTGCCTACTAAACTCTGCAGTCGTTCCCCTCCACCCTATGGTAGCTAACCCACCCGTATACCCTGCTTTCCACCATCCCCTCAGGCACTTCCCATTTCTCAGTCCTAGATATCAAGGATGCATTTTTCTCTATTCCCTTAGATGCCCAATCACAAAATATCTTTGCCTTTACCTGGACTGACCCTGACACCCTGGTTTCTACTCAGCTTACCTGGACTGTTTTACCCCAGGGGTTCTGAGACAGTCCACACCTTTTTGGCCAGGCCCTAGCCTCTGATCTACTCTCCTTATCTCTCCCTAAGTCTAAACTTATACAATATGTAGATGACCTTCTCCTTTGTAACCCCTACCTAAAAGTTAGCCAAAGTAACACTTCTGCTTTTCCTATCTAGCAAGGGCTATCAGGTCTCACCCTCCAAGGTCCAGCTATCTACATCTGAGGTCACCTATCTGGGAGTAACAATAAATCCAACTCACAAGGGTATTACCCTAGACAGGAAAGAACTAATACAGTCTCTGGCAGTTCCCTCTAATAAAGAAGAAATCTTATCGTTTCTGGGAATGGCCAGTTTCTTACGGTCCTGGGTCCCCTCCTTTTCCCTTCTTGCTCGCCCCTTATATGAGGCAGCCTTAGGCCCCTTACAGGAACCCCTTCTAAAACCTGTTACTAAGCCCTTCCGGAGGCTCCAACAGGCTCTTCTTGAGGCCCTGGCCTCAAGACTTAATAGGCTTAAGTCCTCTAAGGCTCTTAAGAGGAAGAGGGATGGAGCCTGAACAATATAATGGGTAGGGTCTTGTAGCCGAATGGTTATGGGGGCATGGTGGCTAGCCACAGAGGGGTTTTGGAAATCTTCCAGACCTAACCCGTCCCTTCTCCCTTTATGTAACAGAAAAAGAAGGATATGCCCTTGGGACTTTGGGCCATCAATTGGGACCTTCTTTTGCACCTGTAGCCTATTTATCAAAAAATTAGACCTAAAAATCCAGGGATGGGCACCTTGTATTCGTACCCTGGTGGCTGCAGAGCTCCTTATTAGAGAGTCAAAAAAACTAACTTTTGGGTAACCTATTACTGTCTTCTCTTCTCACAATCTGTCTCACCTTTTAACATACAAAGGCTTACAAACCTTACCTCCTTCCAGGGTCCTTTCCCTCCAGGTGGCACTAATAGAGGACTCTACCCTCACTTTCCAACCATGCCCATCCCTTAATATTTCAAACCTCCTTCCCCGACTTAACTCTGACTGTTCCCCATCTCACTCTTGCACTGAAACTTTAGAAGAACTATTGCCCCACCCCTCACATATACAGGAGGGCACATTGCCTCAGGCTATCTGTACCTGGTATACAGATGGCAGCACCTTTGTACATGAGGGAGCTCGAAAAGCAGGTCATGCCATAGTGTCGGATACTGAGGTGATTGAGGCACAAGCCCAACCTGCCTATACCACTAACCAACAGGCTGAATTAATAGCCCTTACCCGAGCCTTTCAGTTAGCGCAGGGACAATCTCTCAACATTTATACAGACTCTAAATATGCTTTTCATATTCTTCTCTCCCATGCTGCCATCTGGAGAGAGCGTTGGTTGCTCACAGCAAAGGGAGGATCGGTAACCAATGCAAGCCAAATTATGGCAATGCTGGAAGGCTCCCACCTTCCCACAGCAATTGGAGTAGTCCACTGCTGGTCTCACTGGACGGACGATTCCATAGTTTCCAAAGGAAATGGCCGGGCTGATGAGGCAGCTAAGGCTGCGGCAGTAAAAGGCTTAGACTCCTCCCTCCCACCAAAAACATCCTCACACTACAACCCACATCTCCCCCGCCCTCTCCTGACACCCATCAGATTCTGTCTTACCTACACCAGCTCTTCCATCCTAACAGCCAAGCTTTGTCTAACTTTGTTAGAGCTCACCTGCAGCCTACCTCTGAGGACTTGTGCTTCCTAAAGACCATTACTGCCTCTTGTAAGATCTGCCAGACCTCAGATTCTAACTCAGGATATCGCAGCCCCCCTTTCCCTACCCACCAGGCGAGGGGCTCCCTCCCTGCGACTGACTGGCAACTTGATTTTACCCATATGCTAGAAAAACTCTCTACTTCCACATCCAAGACCTGTGGGATGCCAGATGGGAAGGAGGCATCGTTGGAAAACTCTACCACTGCTACACACCCGGTTTACCAATAAGTACTATCCATATCCAAAGAAAATATGTTCCAATTACCCAAAATTTGGGAATGGGAGGTGTAGAAGAGATAATTAAACACTCCTCTAAGATCCCCTCTTATAAATGACACAAACCTGTCATTTAATCTCCTACTCCAGACTCTGACCTCAGCCTACAAGCTCCTTAATGTGACCCAACCAAGCCATTTTGAAGCTTGCTGGCTGTGTGTAAAACAAAAGACCAAGTCAGAGGTACCACTGACAGCCTCTGCAGTGACTCTGTCAAACAACCTTACCTCACCATTTACTAACTGCCCTGACTCTTTCTCTTTCCAACCCCCTACCTTTCTCATATCACCCTCTTTGGCGTGGCAAGCTGTTTCAAGGCATCTGGGACACACTGTAGGAATACTAAATTCTTTAGACTGTAATGAAACTATAATTCTTGAAACCTCATCTCAACCCCAATGCTCTACCGGAAATAATATTTCGATTCTTTGTGGCACTCAGGTTTACCATTGTCTGCCTGCTCATTGGTCAGGAGTTTGCGCTCTGGTACTCCTTTTCCCTGAGCTAGGGGTAATAAGCAACAGAGAACTCCTACCATTCCCGGTTGTGGACTCAAAATCTGCCCGGGAGGAAAAGAGGGCAATTCAAATCCTACACCTGCTGGCTGCTGCCAGAATCACAGCAGCTTTAGGGACCGGAACAGCAGGATTAGCTACCTCACTAACTCTATATTATCAGCTTTCTTCCCAATTCATCCAGGACCTTCAAAGGGTGGCTCAGACAATACTAAACCTCCAAGGACAGATTGACTCGTTGGCAGCAGTAGTACTTCAAAACCGATAGGGATTGGATCTCCTCACAGCTAAAGGAGGAATGCTGTTTTTATGTCAACCAGTCGGGTATAGTAAAGGACAAAATCCAACAACTCGAAACGGATTTACAAAAATGAAAGGAAGAGCTGGAGGCGTCTAGCTCTTGGGCCTTTCAAAACCCCATATGGAAATAGATTCTGCCCCTTATCTCACCTTTCTTGCTAGTTTTTCTGCTTTTGCTTTTTGCACCCTGCTTAATTACATTTTTTCCAACAACAAATACAAAACATCTCTAACCAAACCATTAATCAGTTACTCTTACAGGATTATCAACCTCTGCCCACAGAGCCAGATGACTATGACTCTGATGGTGTGGACCAGCTGTATCCCGAGATGGACAACGCCCCTAATCAGCAGGAAGTAGCTTGAAGAGCAATGCCCTTCCACCACCATCACTCCTTCCTGGCTCCTCACTTTTTAATAAAACAAAAAGGGAGGAATGTTGGGATCAGCAAGCAGGCACTTCTATGGGCAGCCCCTGGGGCCTGACAGACCAGGTATCAGGCATTTGGAAGGACACCCAGACCACCTGCTGACCACCTGGAACCACCCGCACATGCTCTGGATCACCCTATAAAGAGAACAGGAGCCCCTCCCCCACTCTTCTCTGCCTCGTCTCCCTGCGACACCTTACCCCCTTCCCTAATAAACCTCCCATGTGGAACGATCTCGTGGTGTGATCTGTGAACCCGTGTTTAACCTCTACAGACACCCAATTCCTAACACTGTTGAGATCTGATAGACTAGGTTCAGAAGGAAGGAAAGGAAGATGTCCCCTATCATTGGACTTGAGGAGGGGCATGCATGGAGATGGGGTAGGGAAGATTGGATTGGGAAGGGAGGAACAAGGAGTTTGTGGGGAGAGACAAAATGAACAAAGTATAATTATTAAAAATTAAAAAAAAAGAATATGTGAGACTTTTCCTGAACTAGGAGTATTGGACACAGGAATTGTCATCTCTGGGTTTTGTGCTTTCACCTGCCCAGATGGAGAAATGTACGGCTGCTCAGCCTTTTTCTCAGGAAGGCTGTCCACTTCGCCCTTTTAATAACTGGCTCCTGAAACTCTTTCTGGCTTTCACCTGTTGCATGATGTCATTCTACGTCTAATCCTATCAGCCCGTGAGAGAATCCTGAAGTTTTCCTGGAGATGTGTAAACAAACTTTCCTCAGTGTCCAGTATCTGTGATATTGTGCACACATGACTTTTTCTTGTAAAACACAACAAAACTTTATCTCATCCCTTTATTCAGATCCCACACCTTTATTCTGTTTATCTCTGTGACCATGTCAGGTTGGAAATGGAACTTTAATATCTATTTAGTTAGAGTTCTTCCTAAGTAGGGAAGCTTTAAAGTGATGTGGGATCATGGGGAATGTATCTAATGACAAGGTGGTCTCCTA
The DNA here is from genome assembly GCF_030254825.1 of Meriones unguiculatus. Taxonomy (NCBI): domain Eukaryota; kingdom Metazoa; phylum Chordata; class Mammalia; order Rodentia; family Muridae; genus Meriones; species Meriones unguiculatus. The sequence continues at coordinate 5,617,189 of NW_026843710.1, forward strand.
TTGTGGTCTTGGATCTGAAATTTCCTAGGTTGTGATTTTGAACTTAGTAGTTATTAGCATACTCACTAAAACATACCTTCACATTCTTATGGATACAATAGGCTGGCAGGGTCTAGGCTTCTTTGGGGTATTTAGTCTTTAAGATCAGGGAAAAGACAATTTCTTGGCCTGGTTTGGCTAAAAAATTGAAAGATTGGTATATGTAAAAGTATTACTGAGGGGCAATAAACTATTTGACAGATGGTGTGGTTCTGCACTAGTATTGCCATCCCTGTATTAGTATGGTTGCCTGGCTGGTTCAGCAGCTGTGTCCTACTCAGTGGTCAGTGAGCAATCCTCCTTTTCCTGGGGATTACAGTTAAAACTGGGCCTTCAGGAAACAGAAATGCTTCAGTTTTATATGCTTTGGGCATAAGAGCAGCTGTGTTTCCTTCAGTGGTCTTCCAGACAAACCCTCTAAACATAGTGTTAAAGCCAGGACTGCTTGATCAGAGGTGCCTTTTGAGCTTTTTGGGTCTGAGGTAGCTGGGTAACTACAAGTTCATGGCTAAGATTCTCTGGTACATAATGAGTTCCTGGAAAGTATGCCTTACATAGTCAAACTCTGCCCTCCTTTAGCGGAATCTATTCGCCAGGTTAAAATTCATTGTAAAAGTTCTCAACATATCATTTTCATTGATTATGTGCGAAATTCACATACTATACATTACATCCCTGTTCCATTGCCCCCAGATTCAAATTCCTACATGTTTCTATTTATTTAATTGGACAGATTCCTAAGTAGGGAAGTATCAACAACATGATGTGGGATTAAGGGGAACGTACCTAAAGACATGATGATCTCCTACAGTGGTCTTATATCTGAAATTTCCTATCTTGTGACTTTAAACTGAGTGATTACTCACATACTCACTAAATGTACCATCTCATTCTTATTGATATAATAGGCTAGCAGGGTCTGGGTTCATGTAGTATTGAGTCTTTAAGAGCAGGGAAAAGACAAGGAAAGCATAACGCTCCTGGGACTGGTTTGGCTGAAACAGAGAAAAATCTGTGTAAGTAAAGGGATAACTGAGTGCCAATAAACTCTTTGAGAGCTGGTGCTATTCCACACTAGTGTTGCCAACTCTCTACGAGCAGGTTTGCCTTGGATGACCTGGCTGCATTGGCAGGTCTGTCCCAAACAGTGGTCAGTTGGGAATTCTCCTGGTCCTGGAGTTTACAGTTAAAACTGAGCCATAAGGACAGAGAAATGGTTCTGTGTTGCATGACTAGGACTCAAGAGCAGCAGTATTTTCTGCTGAGGTCCTCCAGACATACCCTCTAAATGTAGTGTTTGTATGAGGACTGCTTGTTCAGAGGTGCTACCTGAGTTTATTGGGTCTCAGGTAGCTGGGTAAACACTAGTTCATGGCTAGGATTCTCTGCTACATAATGAGTTCCTGGAAAGCATACCTTACAAAGTCATACTTTGCCCTCCTTTAGCTGACTCTTTTCTCCATATTAAAAGTCATTGTAAAATTTGGCAATATATTATTTTTTATTTGGATATTTCATATAATATACATTACATTACATTACATTTCCATTGCTCCAGGTTCAAATACTTACCCATATGTCACACATAATATTTTTTCCTTTAAAATACATCAATTGAAGTATTTGTTTTTCAAATACTAAACATGATCACAATCTCAATGCCAATACCATTAAACAAAATTGAGTTCATCCATTCCACACCCTAGCACCACCCGTAAAAAGACCATCTGTCATGAAAAGCTCTATACTTAATTATCTTGATCACATTTTTCTATATACACATTTATTAAGATTTGTTTACTTTGTGTCACCTATTCTGCCCCCTCCTTCTTCTTCCAGTCCTACCCAGTCACCTTCTTCTACCCCTATATCCTCTTCTAGTACCCAGACAGGTGTTGGTCCTCCTCCCCCTTCTATATGACCCTAGCATGTCAGGTCTCATCAAGGCTGGCTGGATCATCTACCTCTGTGGCCTGATTCTCAGGGAATTGTTCTTCTGTGTCCTCTACTTATGACACTCTTCCTGCCTTCTCTCCTGCAGGATTCCTAGAGCTCTAAGAGGAGTGAGAATGTCATAGGGAAAACCCATTTAGAGCTGTGTGTTTTAGGTCTCTCTGTACATAATATCAGACTGTGGGTCTCTGTATGCAATCCCATTTGATATAGAAGGAAACATCTCTGTGGATACAAGAACATAGCACTGATCTATAAGTTGAGGGCAGAGAGTGCCATATTTAAATAACAATAGGCTAGTTTGCTTGGAAATCTCCATAGGATGACCTGGCCCAAAAACTCAATTCACTGCCATTCTATTCTCCTAGTTGAAGACGGGTTTGGTCTTCAATACACAATAGAAGGTGTATTGGAACTTTATCCCCCACTATGAGGAAACCTTCTAATACATGAATACATAGCATATTTGTCTTTCATTTTAGTTACTTCAACCAGGATGATTTTTCCTGTTCAATCCAATTGCCTGAAATATCTTGATGTCATTTTCTTTCTTTTTTTTTTTTTTTCAATGCAGTTTATTCAGGAACATTGAACAATCCTCGGACCCCGGGGAAAGCCAGCCCACAGCTTAAATAGCCTCAGGGTAGCCAACCCAGGCGTGCCACGGGGGCAATGCAGATAGGTCCACATACATGGAAGCAAGCCAGATCCTCAGCCTTAGCCAAATGTGGAATTGTTCATGACAGAGAGCACTCACCATCGGGAAGGTGGAAGGCGGAAACCAGCTCCATCTTTAAGGCATAGCATTCCGCAGCTCTCTACAGTTCCCCCTTTTTGTTTTAGACGCATCAGGCAAGAGTAGAGGTCTGATCTCTGATATTAGAAATAAATTGGGACTTTGTACAGATGTTCATTTAGGTGTCATCCACCCAAAGAGCATCAGACCCGTCCCATACCTTTTTCTCAGAGGCGGGGCCTGGGGCATCAACCCGCATGCAATCAGACATGCTCTTCTCTGGGTCCAAAGCGGCTGACCCTGAGTGCAGTGCTTAGCCTCGCATCCTGAGCGTATCATTTTAGCTTTTTATGGTATCCAACCATGCTTGGGGAGAATGTCCTGCTTCAATGGCTGTAAAGGCCTGAATGATCATGGCTGCATCACACTGTTGTGAGACTCTAATCTTGCATATATACCACAGGCAAACCAAGGAGACCAACACCAGAAGGCCTTTTTTCCTGTGCTGCAAATCTGTCTAAACAATTATCGAGCTATATTTTAGGTAATTGGACTGGAGAATTCGATACTACGATGGAGCAGCTGAGAGTGGCCATTGTCACAGTAAATTCTACCAGAGTGGACGCAGGACTAGCCACAGGATTATCAACATGGATTGCTGCAGCCATGAATCATCTGAAGGAATGGGCGGGCATGGGAGCGTTAGCAGGCCTTTTGATGTCATTTTCTTAGACGAATAATATTCTGTTTTGGAAATATTCTACATTTAACCCACAGGAGATTTTCAGTTCTGTTCTTTAAACTTGGAAGTTGCTGGGACTTTAATCATTGTGACAAAGTATCAGGATAAGTATTGTGACAAAGTATCAGGATAAGTATGTTCTTTTAGCCAAGATACCCCTCCATCTTCTTCCACTTCATGGTGATTTGAATTGCAATGTCCACTTGAAGCTCATATATTTACAAGTTAAATCCCCAGTAAGGAAATGTTTGGGAAGTTTTAGGAGTAATGTCCTCCTTAGACAATAATATTCCTATTGGAGTTATATTAAAGGATGGTGTACTTTGAGGTTGATCTGTTTAAGCAAAGTAGCCAGACAAATGGAGTCTTTGTCTCCCAGTCTCTATCACTTTATATCTTTGATTCAGTTGTTCTCCATCTCTTCATCTGAATCTGTCTCTTAAGTTCTTTCTATCTCCTGTATCTCTGTCTCATTCTCTCTGACAGTGGCTTGTGAAACAGTCTCAGAAATGATGAAGGATTACAACAAAATGACTGCTTGCTGATGAGACATCCTGGATGGTATCTGTAAAAATGTAAACAAACTGCCAAAGAAATAGTTTTTGTTCAGAGTAATCTTTGTCTGGGAGCATTTTCACAGTAAGTAATTCACTGACTTAGGACATATCTGTGCATTTAACAAATAATAATGGAATATGTAATAACATGAAATTCACATGTCAAGGACAAGTGACTTCAGTAATGACCACTTGAAAGACATATGTGACAATTTTCCTGAAATAAGTGTCTTGGAAACAGGAAGTGTAATCTCTGGGTTTGTGCTTTCAGCTTCCCAGATTGAGACATGTAGGGCTCTTCAGTCTTTCTCTCAAGCAGGCAATCTACTTGGCCCTTTTAATAACTGGCTCCTGAAACACTTACTCGCTTTCACCTGTTTCTTGACATCATTCTCCCTCTCACCCCATCAGCACCTGAGAGAATCTTGAGGTTTCAATGGAGATGAGTAAACAAACTTTTTTCAGTGTGCAGTATCTCTGATCCTATTCACACGTGACTTTTTCTTGTGAAAACCCACAAGTCTTCATCTATTCCCATCATCCATTTCCCACACATTTACTCCTATTTACCTCTGTGACAAAGTCAGGCAGGAAATGAATCTTTAATGTTTATTCATTTGGACAGCTTCCCAAGAAGGAAAGCTTCAACGTGATGTGGGATTAAGGGAAATGTACTGAATGACAAGGTTTACTACTGTACTCTTGGATCTAAAATTTCCTAGGTTGTGACTTTAAACTGTGCAATTACTCACATACTCGCTGAATTTACCTTCACATTCTTACTTTTATCACAAGCTGGCAGGTTCTAGGGTTCCATGGAATTTGAGTGTTTAAGATCAGGGAAAAGAGAAGGAAACTAGACAATTCTTGGTACTGGTTTGGCTGATACAGATAATGATCGGTGAGTATAAAGGGAGAACTGAGGTTCAAGATATTATTTGACAGCCGGTGATATTCCACAATAGTTTTGCTAATCCTAAATAAGCAGGGCTGCCTGGGCTGACCTGGCTGAATCAGCAGCTATGTCCTACTCAGTGGTCAGTGAGAAATCCTACTGAGGTTCTGGGATTTACACTTAAAACTGGGCCTTCAGGACAGAAAATTGTGTGTAACAGGCCTAGGACAGAAGAACAGCTGTGTCCTTCAGACAAACTCTCTAAATGTAGTGTTAGTGCCAGGTCTGATTGTTTAAAAGTGCCAACTGAGCTCATGTTGTCTGAGGTAGCTGGGTAACAACTAGTTCATGGTTAGGATGCTCTACTATATCATAAGTTCCTGGAAAGCATGCCTTACAAATTCAAACTCTGCCCTCTTTTAGCAGAATCATTTCTCCATGTTAAAAGTCAGTGTAAAAGTTGTTAACATATTATTTTTATTGATTATGTGACAATTTCACATAAAATGCATTATTCTTCCATTGCTTCCAGGTTCAAATTCCTACAGATGTGTCACACTATTTTTTTTTAGTTTCATTAAAAGACATCAATTGAAGTATGTGTTGTTCATATACTCATTGGAACATGATCAGTGTCTCAGAGCCAAGTCCCTTAAAGAAAACTGACTTCATCCTTGCTGCACTCTGGAACCACCCCAAGAAGCCATCATTCCTGAAGAGTTCTATACTTTATCACCTTGATCACAGTTTTTCTTATGTATTTTTATGTTTAACTTTAGTTAATTACTCTTTATTCACTTTGTATCCCCCCCATAAAACCCTACCTCCTCCTATCCCAATCCCACCTTCCCTTCCCCTTATTCACACATGCCCCTCCCCAAGTCCACTGATAGGGGAGATCCCACTCTCCTTTCTTCTGATCTTATTCTATCAGATCACATCAAGAGTGGCTGCATTGTCATCTTCTGTGGTGTGGTAAGGCTGCTCCCCTCTCAGGGAAAGTTGATCAAAGAGCAGACCAATCAGTTTACATCAGAGGCAGTCCCTCTTCCCATTATGATGTAACCCACTTGGACACTGAACTACCATGGGCTATATCTGTGCAGGGGTTCTAGGTTATCTCCATGCATGTATTTATTTATTATGATATGGATATGTTCACTTTGTATCTCCTCCTATTTTCCCCTCCCTCTTCTCCTTCCAGTCCCAACCATCCTCCTTCTTCTACTTCTATACCTTTTCTCTAAGTTCCCTGATAGTGGAGGTCCTCCTCACCCTTATTTCTGAACCTACTTTATCAGATCTCATCAAGGCTGGCTTTATTATCTTCCTCTATTACCTGATTCTAAGGACATTGTTCTCCTTGTGTTGTCAATTTGCTATACTTATGACACTCTTTCTGCTTCCTCGCCTGCAGGCATCCCAGAGCTCTGATGGGAGGGAGAATTTCATAGGGAAATCCCTTTTAGAGCTGGGTGATTTAAAGTCTCTGCCTAATATCAGACTGTGCGTCTCTGTATGCAATTCCATTTGATGCAGATGGAAGCATCTCTTTGGATCCATGAACATAGTTATCTATAAGTTATCTATCAGTTGAGGGCAACATATTTTAATGACAACAGCCTGGGTTGCTTGAAAATTTTCATAGGATGTCCTGCCTAACAACTCAAGTAACTGCCACCTAAACCCCCTGGTACACTGGTTTGCTCACAATAGAAGGCCTATGGGAACTTTATCTCCCACTATTAGGAGACATCCTAATAAGTGAACACATACCATATTTCTTTTTCTGAATTTTAGTTACTTCACCCAGGATAATTTTTTTTCTGGTTCCATCCATTTGCCTGAATATATATCATGATGCCATTATCTTAGATGAATAATACTCTATTATGAAAATATTCCGCATTTACCCAAAGGAGATTGTCAGTCATGTTCTTTAGTCCTTGGAAGTGGCTAGGAATTTAATCATTGTATTGAATTACAAATTATCAGGATGATTACATTCTTTCAGCCTAGAAGTCCCTCCATCTTCCTCCACTTACTGGTGATTTGAATTGCAATGGTCCCTTAAAGCTCATTTGGATTAACCAGAGAGGAAATATCTGGGAAGTGTTAGGAATTATGTCCTTGTTGGATGATATAATGTCTTTTGTATTCCTAATTTCTTTCTTAGCTTTTTTGTATACAGGAGGGCTACTGATTTTTTTGAATTAATTTTGTATCCATCCACTTTGCTAAAGGTTTTTATCAGCTGTAGGATTTCCCATGTAGAATTTTTTATTTCACTCAGATATACTATCATAAAATTGGCAAATAGTGATACTTTTAAGTCTTCCTTTCTGAATTCTATCCACTTGACCTTGTACAAATTATGTAATGTACTAGTAAGGATGTCCAGAACTATGTTGATGAGATATGGAGAGAACAGGGAGCCTTACAAAGTTTCTGATTTCAGGGGAATTGCTTTAACTTTCTCTCATGAGTTTTATGTTGGCAATAGGCAATATTGTCCTTACTATATTTAGATATGTGCCTTATATCTCTGATACCTCAAATACTTTAAACATGAATGAATGTTGGATTTTATCAAATGCTTTTTCAGCATCTAAGGAGATTATCATTGGGTTTTTCTTTCAGTTTATTAATATGGTGGATCACATTCATGGATTTCGTTATATTGAATGACCCGTGCATACCTAGGATGAAGCCTACTTGGTCATAGTGGATAATATATTTGATGTTTTCTTGTATTTGGTTTGCAACTATTTTGTTGAGTATTTTTGCTTCATCAATGTTAAAAAGGGAGATTGGCCTGAAATTCTCTTTCTTTGTTGGGTCTTTGTGAAGTTAAGGTACCAATGTGACTGTGGCTCAATAGAATGAATTTGGTAGTGTTCGTTCTGTTTCTATTTTGTGGAATAGTTTGAAGGAAACTAGAGTTAGCTCTTCTTTGAAAGTCTGGTAGAATTCTGCACTAAAACCATCTGGTCTAGGCTTTTTTCGGATGGAAGAGATTCGATGACTGCTTCTATTTCCTTAGGAGATGTAAGACTATTTAATTGATTTGCCTGGTCTTGTTTCAATTTTGGTAAGTAGAACAATCAAGAAAATTGTCCATTTCATTTAGATTTTCAAATTTTGTTGCATATAGACTTTTGAAGTAAGTCTTAAAGATTGTTTGGATTTCCTCAGTCTGTAGTTATGTTACTGTTTCCATTTCTGGTTTTGTTGATTTGGATGGTGTCTCTCTGCCTTTCAGTTACCTTGGCTAAGGGTTTGTCTATCCTGTTGATTTTCTCAAAGAACCAACTCTTGGTTTCATTGATTCTTTGAATTGTTTTATTTGTTACTAATTGATTGATTTCAGCCCTGAGTTTGATTATTTCCAGCCATCTACTCCTTTTTGGTGTGTCTAATTCTTTCTTTTTTTCTAGGGTTCTTAGGTAAGCCATTAAATGCTTGAATGAGATATCTCGAATTTCTTCTTGAAGGCACTTAGTGTTTTGAACTTTCCTCTTAGCACTGCTTTCATTGTGTTCCATATGTTTGAATATGTTGTGCCTTCATTTTTCATTAAATTAGAAGAAGACTTTAATTTCTCTCTTTATTTCTTCCCTGACCCAGCTATCATTTAGTAGCAAGTTATTCATTTTCCATGTGTGTGTAGACTTTTTGCTATTTCTCTTTTTGTTGAGGTCCAGCTTTATCCCATGGTGATCAGATAGGATACAAGGGAGTATTTCAAACTTCTTGTATCTGTTGAGGCTTGCTTTTTCACAACCATGTGGTCCATTTTGGGGAATGTTCTGTGAGATGCTGAGAAGAAGGTAATATCTTTTGTGTTTTGGTGTAAGTTTCTATAAATGTCTGTTATGTCCATTTGATTCACTAACTCTGTAAGAGACATTGTTTCTTTGTTGAATTTCTATTTTGTTAAGTTTTCCTTTGTTGAGAGTGGGTGTTGAAGTTTCTCGCTATAAATGTGTGGGGATCTATGTCTATTTTAAGTTTTATTAATGTTTCTTTTACATATGTAGGTACCCTTGTATTTGGGGCATATATGTTCAGCATTGTGATGTCTTCCTGGAGGAATTTTCCCCTGATGAGTATAAAGTGTTCTTGCCCATCTCTTTTTTTATTAATTATGGTTGAAAGTCTATTTTTTTCAGATATTAGAATGGCTATTCCTGCATACTTCTTGGGTACATTTGCTTGAAAGTCATCTTCCAGCTCTTTTCCCTCAGGTAATGTCTATCTTTGTTACTTAAGTCTGTTTCTTGTATTTAACACATTGCTGGATCTTGTTCATATCTCAATTTTGTTATTCTGTGTCTTTTTATTGGGGCATTGAGTCCACTGATGTTTAGAGAGATTAATGACCAGTGGCTGTTATTTACATTGATTTTGATGTTGGCTGTGGTAATAAGTTTCTGTGCTTGTTTGCTTTCTTCACTGTAGTGAGGTTAATTATTTCCTGCATTTTCTTGAAAGTAGCTAGTGTTCTTGGGTTGTATTTTCTTTCTAGTGTCTTCAGTAATGCTGAAATTTTGTGAAGGTATTGTAAAAATTTGTTTTTGTCATTGAATATCTTGTTTTCTCAGTCTATCTATGAGGACTGAGAGTTTTGCTGGGTAAAGTAGCCTGGGCTGACATCTGTGTTCTCTTAGGGCATGCATGATATTTTTCCAGGCCTCTCTGGCTTTCATAGTTTCTGTTGAGAAGTCAGGGATGATTCTGATTGGTTTGACATTATCTGTTAATTGGGCTTTTTCCTTTGCAGCTTTTAGTATTTTCCTATGTTCTGTATACTTACATTTTATTATTATTATTATTATTATTATTATTATTATCTAGCAGGGAGATTTTCTTTTCTGGACTAATTTATTGGGTGTTCTGTAGGTCTCCTCTATTCTTATTGACCTCTCCTTAAAGTCTGGGAAATTTTCTTCAATTATTTTATTTAAAAATCTCTCTGGGACTTGGAGGAGGAAATCTTCTGTTTCTTCTATTCCTATTATTCTTGGGTTCTGCCTTTTATGTTGTCTTTCCTGAGACGGACTACCCGTCTCAGGAAATTTTTTGATTTAACATTTTCTTTGAGAGATATATTGATTTATTCCATTGTATTTTCAACACCTGAGATTCTTTCTTCCATCACTTGAATTCTATTGTTTATGCTTACCTCTGTAGTTCCTGTTTTCTTTCCTAAGTTCTTTTCTCCACAATTTCCTGTATTTGTGTTTTCTTTAATTTCTCTAAAAATAAAATAAAATAAAATAAACATTTCCTGAATTTGTGTGTCATCCTAGGGAAGGGACCCTGCTAATACTCTTTGTATCATTCCAATTTCAGTATATGTGATGCCAAAGCAAGCACCACATATTTCTCTCTAATGGTCATTAATAAAGTCACTTGTCCTTAACTTGTGAGTTTCACATTATCACAGATTCCATTATTATTTGTTGAATGCACAGATATTCCTTAGTCAGTGAATTATTTTCTGTGAAAATGCTCCCTAACCAGTGCAAATCTTTGAACAAAAAGCGTTTAATTGGGACATTGCTAATATTTTTACTGAGACCATTCAGGATGTCAGGAAGTCACGTCAGCAAGCAGTCATCCTGTTGTAGTCCACCAAAACTGAGAGCTTTTCACACTGAACCACAAATGGCAAACAGAGAGAGAGAGCTAGAGAGACAGTTTAAGAAATAGAGAGACTAATACCAACAGAAATAAAGTTATAAAGTGACAGAGACCAAGAGACAGAGACACCGTTTTCTCTGGTCCCTTTCATTGGCATATCTACCTCAAGGGACACACTCTTATAATATGAATCAAAAAGTAATGATATTTTATATTTTTATTTTAATTTTTATTAATTACAATTTATTCACTTTTATCCCTCCATAACACCTGTCCACTCCCAATAACACCTTCCCTCCCTCTTCTCTACACATGCCCCTCCCCACATACAGTGATAGAGTAGGATTTACTCCTTGCTTCTGATCCTAGTATCAGATCACATTAGACATGGTTGCATTGTGTGGCCTGGTAAGGATGCACGCATATCAGAGTGAAGGGATCTAAGAGCAGGCCAATCAGTTCATGTCAGGGGCAGTCCCTTTTCCCATTACTATGGAACCCCCTTGGACACCGAACTGTCATGGGCTACATCTGTGCAGGGGTTTTAGGTTATCTCCATGCATGATTCTTGGTTCTAGTATGAGTCTCAGGAAAGACTCCTCTGCTCAGATTTTTTGGTTCTGTTGCTGTCCTTGTGGAGCTCCTGTCCTCTCCAGCTCTTCCTATTTTCCAATTCTTTCATCAGATTCCATGCACTCTGCCCAACAGTTGGCCATAAGTCTCAGCATCTGCTTTGGTAATCTGCAGGGCAGAGCTTTTCAGAGGCCCTCTGTGGCAGGCTCCTGACTTGTTCCTGTTTTCTCCCTCCTTCTTCTGATGACCATTGTCTATGCCTTTCAGGATTGAACATTTTAGCCAGAGTCCTCCCTCTTGATTACTTTCTTTAAATGTACAGCTTTCAGTAGGTTTATCCTATATCAAATGTGTATATGAGTGAGTAAATACGGGGTGTGTCTTTCTGATTCTGGGATATCTCAGTTCCTACCATTTACCTGAAAATTTCATGATTTCCTTGTTTTTTTATTGCTGAATAATATTCTATTGTGTAGATGTACCAAAATTTCTGTATCCATTCTTCAGTTTGGGGGCATATGTGTTATTTTCAGGTTCTGGCTATTACAAATAAAGCTGCTACAACATGGTTGAGCAAATGTCCTTATGGTGTTCTAGAGTCTCTTTTGAATATATGCCTAGGAGTAGTATAGCTGGATCTTGAAGAAGCACTCTTACTAGTTGTCTGAGAAAATGTGATATTGATTTTCATAGTGGTTGTACAAGTTTATGTTCCCACCAGCAGTTGTCAAGGGTTTCCCTTTGTCTACAACCTCTCCAGCACATGTTGCCACTTGAGTTTTTTAATCTCTAGAGTGGAATATTGAATGGCAAAAAAAAAAAAAAACCCAACACTTAAGAAATGTGCAATGTCATTAGCCATCAGGGAAATGCAAATTAAAAGGAACCTGAGATTTCACCTTCACTCATCAAATGGCTAAAATCAAGAACTCAAATGACAACATATGCTGAAAAGGAACTCATTTTGTAGCAGAGAAATCAAGCCATGAACTAGTGGTTACCCAACTACCGGAGACCCTATGAGCTAAGCTATCACCTCTGAGCAAGCAGTCCTGGCACTAACACTACATTCAGAGGATTGGTCTGGAGTACCACAGCAAGAAAAACAGCTGCTCTTTTGTCCTAGGTGTATAACATGAACACATCTTGTTTTATATGACTAACCTTAGAGCAGATGATAAATGTAGAGAAAGAGTAACTCAAAATTGCTGGCCCTCACACTTCTCAGAGATCTGATCAATATGGCATTTCAACATATGTAAGCTTGTTATGACAAAGTCCAACCTGTTGAGGCACAAAAAAAAAAAAAAAAAAACTGAATCAGTTTTTATAGGTGCAAGCTATAATTTTTTTCCATTTAAACAAAGTTAACCTAATTCTTGATACTTTAACAGTATTTACTGTTGGTTCATTATCTGGTGCTGCTTTCTATGCTTATAAAAGTAAAACAACATCTTTTTAAGTGTCTCACACATCTGCACAAATAGCAGAGTTATATGCAGTATTGGCTTTGTTTTATTAAGCAGTCTTTGAAAATATTCAGAGATAGTGCATATATATCTCAGTCTTTGCCTAGGTTAGAGACTGTAGGTCAAGTTCAGACAGTTTCTGCTAGAATTTTAGTTTTACAAATCCAAAATTTGATACAAAAAAAACCATTTTCTTTTTTATAGAACATTGGAGGGCTCATTCTAATTTGCCAGGACCCCTGTCAAAGGAAAATACATTGGCAGATAAAGTCAGCAAAGTACATTTTTCACAGTTAAAAAGAGCCCAGAGTGCTCATGATATGCATCATCTTAATAGTCAAACCTTGAGACTTAAATATGGATTGACTAAGGAACAGTCCCCTAGTATAGTCAAGGCTTGCAGTCCTCAATTTCAGCCTTACTTGTCCTCAATTTCAGCCTGTTCCTCATTTGGGATTCAATCCTAAAGGACTGATTCCAAATCAGATTTGGCAAAAGGATCTTAATCATATTCCTGAATTTAAACAATTAAAATATGTACATGTTTGCATAGATACATACTATGGATTTATTTTTACCACTTCTCAACCAGGAAAAGATGCAAAGAATGCTATTGCTCCTTGTCTACATGTTCTAGGAGTTCCTAAGCAATTTAAAACTGACCATCGAACAGTATATACTAGCAAATCTTTTAAAAGTTTTTTTTTAACAGTTTCAAGTTTCTCATATAGCTAAAATACCTTACAAGCCTCAAGGACAAGGCATGGTAAAGCATGCCCAATAAACAATTAAGATTTATTTGAAAACAACAACAACAACAAAGAAGTGGGAGCTACTCCCCTGGAAAAATAAGAATCATCTTAATCATGTTCTTTTCATTCAGAATTTTTAAATTTTGGATAAGCATGGTAAATCTGTAGCACATAGATTTTGGCATACAGAAACCACAAAAACTTTTGCTAAATAAAATGTAGGGATCATTTAAGAAATCAATGGCATGGACAGAAACCTGTACTCATGATGAGGATCTGTTTGAGTTTTTTTGCAGGACATTGATACAGCTTGATGGTTACTAGAATGTCTGGTGCGACAAATGTATGAGGAGCTTTCTCCTGACAATGATAATGATGTCAAAGAAGACCCCTGTGGTCAAGATGACTGTTTATTGTATGTACATTACTAATCCACGTCTAATACATCCATTTTCCTGAGATGATGCAGATGTCGTTGTTTATGTCAACAACACTTGGCTGATGTGTTTTCCTGCTTTTGAAAGAACACAAGTAAAACTGACTCTTAACTTGTCAGGAATATGAAGAGGTCATCCTCTTTGCTGTACCAGAGAGAATATTCATCAGAACTGCTTACCAGTCTCCTCTCTCCAGGTCATAGGTCAGAATACATACTAATCTAAAGTTCGGGTACAGCTAATGCCTCCCTTTGCAACCAGTTAAAGTGGAACATTGGTGGGATATTATTTTCCCCTTCCTACTGGAGTTAAGAATGACAGTCTTACTTCTCCAATGAGTTATCCACCCATGAAAAAAAGGGGATCAATGCACTTGTCCTCAACTGATGTTTCCTTGGATAAGAATCATAGTAGAAATGCCCACCATCTACTCCTGGGACAGTGACCCTGCATTTACAGTCATGGACTGGGCTGGTCTAACTTTAAGGGTATTAAGAACTTGTCTTCTGGTAAAGGCAGTCAAAATTCCTTTGTTTTAGAAAAAGCAGTTAGTGCTGGACTTTGGAGGACTTCAAATAAAAATTGGCAAAGCTGTGTATGGAAATTGAGTACTTCATTGGGATATATAGGCATTCTCTCTGGGAATGCAAGTAGCTTTGCTACATTCATCAAGTATTTGGAAACATTCTATTAAGACATTTTAAGAACAATGATACCTATTCAATTGAATGTCTATATTACAATCTTACTAATTGTCTTAGTGCTGATCATAATGCCCTTTCAGTATTACTTGTTAAGCAAAATGCTTTTGTTATGATTCCTGTTAAGGTATCTGATTCTTGGTATGATGAAACAGAATTTAATTGGACTCAGGTTCAGAATCTCCTTGCTGGTATCTGGTCTAGCAAAAACTTCTCCTTGGACATGTTAGCGATGAGAAATAAGATATATGACATAGACTCCGCCCAGAAACCTAGGATAGAATTGCCAATACAGCCTGGGATATATTAACTAGCCTCACGAGGCGTTTTCCAACTTTTGACTGTCTGCTTAAGTGGGGACTGACACTTGAGAGCTTGACAGGTATAGGTTTGTGGGCCTCTGCCTGCCTTCCTTGAGTGTTACAGCTCCTTCATCAAGAACTTCAATGCATGCAAGTGCAGTTGCATGAATTTAAATTAACGATATCTAACAAACCCATTTGATATGGAGGTAAGTCAATGTTGTGTAAGAGTAAAATTGTGGTTTTCCGACCTAAGACAAAGGCTTATAAAAATTGCATCCAAGAGCTTGATGACAAGTAAGAAAAAATGCATATTTCGCCAACCAAAGACAGGCTCTCCATAAAACAAAGGAGAAGGATCTGAAGGAGTCTGGTAATTAGAATTATGCCTCCTGGCCTTGCCAAATTCTGGACTTATCTAAATTCCATGTCTCAGATACTGTCCATGGCAGTCTCTTCAAGTGGGCTGTTCTTAGCCTGAGAAGAGATAGCAAGATCCCTGCAACCTTGAGAACCAGACAGAAAAAAATGTGTAATCTGAGTGAATTCCCAGATTCCTTGTCATGAGGCACAGATGTGTTGCTTCTGTGAAAAAAAAATTTCTGGTACAATATGCCCCATCCTGCAGGGCTTCAACATGGGTTCCTAAGGGAGGAGAGTGGAAGGAATGGGAAGGGACGAGAAGCACAGGAAGGAAGCCAAGTCTGTTTGTCTGATCAAGGCTTCCATTTATTAGAAAATTTTACCCAACTTATATAGGGAGAAGGCAGGAAAGAGGGAAGGTTAATCTACTGCTGCAGGAAATAGGAAGAGTGCTTTCATGGGTTAAATATTGCACCTGCAAGATGCTGTAAGGATGTTTTCTTAAGCTATCTTACAAATGCTCTAAAACTAACAGACTGATGTTCTCACAATCTATCACCCATGATTTCAGGTCCTAGGTAACTCTTCAACTAAATAGCTTTAGGTCTTCACTAAATGACCTTTGTTCACTACTTGGCTTTGGCTTCAGTAAATAGCTTTGTCTCCACTAGATAGCTTTGGCCCCAGCAGGTACCCTTTTCTTTATAAGTGTTGTTTGCATGTTCAGTAAACTGAGACTTGAACAGGAATCTGTTTTGGCTCCATTCTTCCAGTCTCTGTCCCCTCCCCCCCATTTACGCTCCCTCTTTCAGAAGGACCCAGTTAGTCTAGACTGCAGGAATATATGAATATAAAATTACATTCTCTTCTCTGCTTTTAATGACTGAATACCCCAGGGAACCCCAGACCCTGCCAGACAATTATATCAATAAGAATGTGAAGGTACACTTAGTCAATATGTCACTAACTGCTCAGTTCAAAGTCCAAAGCTAGGAAATTTCAGATCCAAGACAATAGTAGAAACCATTTTGTCATTTAGTACAGTCCCCTTAATTGTACATCACTTTGAAGCTTCCCTACTTAGGAAGCTATCCAATTAAATAAACATTAAAGTTTCATTTCCTACCTGAGATTATCACAGAGGTAAACAGGAGTAAGGTGAGGGATCTGGATAAATGGATGAGGATAAAATCTTGTTGGGTTTCACAAGAGAGTCAAGTGTTCATAGAATCAGAGATACTGGACACTGAGGAAAGTTTGTTTACCAGTCTCTATGGAAACCTCAAGATTCTCTCAGGCAATGATTGGATGAGAGGCAGAATGATGTGATAAAACAGGTAAAAGCAAGTAAAAGTTTCAGGAGCGAGTTATTAAAAGGGCCAACTGGACAGTGTGCTTGAGAGAAAGGCTGAGAAGCCCTACATGCCTCAGTCTGGACAGCTGATAGAATGCAACCAGAGATGACATTTACTTTGTCCAAGACTCTTAGTTCAGGAAAAGTGCCACATATTTCCTTCAAGTGGTCACTAATAAAGTCATATGTCCTTGACATGTGACTTTCCCATTGCCACGGATTCCATTATTTGTTAAATGCACAGATAGGAGAAAAGGGAGGGGCAGTAGAGGAGATACAAAGTAAACAATTCTTTAAAATAAATACATAAGGAAAAAAGGTGATCAAGGTGATGAAGTACATAGAGCTCTTCAGGACTGATGGCTTCTTGTGAATGGTACCAGCCTTCAGCAAGGATGAACTCAGTTTGCTTTAAGGGACTTGGCACTGAGACTCTGATCTTGTTCCAATGAGTATATGAACAACACATATTTCAACTGACAAATTTGAAAGAAAAAATTAGTTTGATACATATGTAGGTATTTAAACCTTGGAGCAATGGAAAAGGAGTGTAATGTGTATTATATGAAATTCCTAAAATAATCAATAAAAATAATATGTTGACAAACTTATGAGTTTTTACATGGAAAAAATATTCTGCTAAAGGAGGGCAGAGTTTGACTATGTAAGGTATGCTTTCCAGGAACTCATTATGAAGCAGAGTATCCTAGCCATGAACTAGTAGTTACCCAGCTACCTCAGACCCCATGAGCTCAGGTGACACATCTGAACAAGCAGTTTGAGCACTAACATTACATTTAGAGGGTTTGTCTGGAGCATCACAGCAGCAAACACCGCTGCTCTTGTGTCATAGGCATATAACGTGGACCAATTTCATTGTTCTGATTGCCTAGTTTTAACTGTAAACCCCAGAACCAGGAGGATTCCTCACTGAACCAAGAGTAGGACACAGTTCTAATGCAGCCAGGTCAGCCAATGTAACCCTACTCATAGAGGGTTGGCAACCGAAGTGTGTAACAGCATCAGCTGTGAAATACTATCTTGTCCCTCAGTTCTCCTTTTACATACACAGATATTTCTCTGTTTCAGCCAAAACAGTCCCAGGAATTGTCTGCTTCCTTCTCTTTTCCCAGCTCTTAGTGTCTCAATACTCCAGGAAAACTTAGACCGTTCTGATCTATTATATTAGTAGGAATGTGAAGGTACATTAAGTGAGTACATGCGTACATGAGTAACTGCTCAGTTCAAAGTAAAAAACATGGTTATTTCACAACCAAGAACACAATAGGACATGATCTTCTCATTTGGTACATTCCACTTAATCTCACATCACTTTGAAGCTTTCTTACTTAGGAAGCTGTCCAATTCAATAAACATTAAAGATTCATTTCCTACCATACATTGTCACAGTGTTACACAGGAGAAAGGTTGTGGGATCTGGATAAAGGGATGAGATAAATACTTGTTGGGTTTTACAAGAAAAAAGTCACATGTGCACAGAATAAGAAATACTGGACACTGAGGAAAGTTTGTTAAGTCATCTCCATGGAAACCTCAAGATTCTCTCAGAGGCTTATTGGCTGAGAGGGAGAATGTTGGCATGCAACAGGTGAAAGCCTGTACAAGTTTCAGGTGCAAGTTATTAAAAGAACCAATTGGATAGCCTGATCGAGAAAATGGCTGAGCAGCCCTACAGATGCCTCAATCTGGTCAGCTGAAAGGCCCAACCCAGAGATGAGAGTTCTTCTTTCCAAGACTTGTAGTTTAGTAAAAGTGTCATATATTTCTTTTAAGTGGTCATTAATAAAGTTATGTTTCGTTGACCTGTGACTTTTACATTATCACAGATTCCATTACTATCTTTTAAATGTACAGATATGTCCTCAGTCAGTGAATTACTTACTGGGAAAATGTTCCATAAGGCAATTTGACCTTGCTTATATTTTTACAGAGACCATCCCTGATGTTACGTCATCAAGCTGTTATCTTGTTGTAGCCTTCCAGCTGATCTGAAAGCTTTTCATACTTAAACACAAGCAGCAGGAAGAGAGAGGGAGACAGGAAGAACAAAAAAATTAGAGAGAGATATTGAGAAATACTGAGACTGAGACTGACAGAAACAGAGATATAAGTTGACAGAGATCAAGAGAAGACTCCCTTCTGTCTTTTCATTTTATTGGTGTCTCAGCCTCCAAGCACAACCTCCTATAACTCCAAAAGGATTTTTTTATATATTTTTTTTATTTTAATCTTATTAATTAGAATTTATTCACTTTGTATCTCCCCATAAACCTCTCCTTTCTTCCCTCCCCATCCCACCTTAACTCCCCCTTCTCCATGCATGTCATGACCCAAGTCCACTGGTAGGGGAGGACTTCCTCTCCTTACTTCTAATCTTAGTCTATCAGTTATCATCAGGAGTTACTGCACTGTCTTCATCTGTGGCCTGGAAAGGCTGCTCCTCTATCAGGCTGAGGTGATCAAAGTGCTGTCCATCAGTTTATGTCAGATGCACTCCCTGTTCCCATTACCATAAAACTTAGTTGGACTCAGAACTGCCATGGGCTATATCAGTGCAGGGGTACAACATTATATCCATGTGTGGTACTTGGTTGGAGTATGACTCTTAGGAAAGACCCCTCTGCTTAGAATTGGTGGTTCTGTTTCTCTCCTTGTGGAGCTTGTTTCCTCTGCTGATCTTACTATTTCCCATTTTTTTCATTAAATTCCATGCACTCTGCCCAACATTTGGCCATAGGCTCAGCTTTGATAGTCTTGTAGGGCAGAGTCTTTCAGAGTCCATCTGTTGCAGGCTTCTAACTTGTTCCCTGTTTTCTCCTTCTTCTGATGTCCATCCTCTTTGCCTTTTGGAGTGGGATTGGGCATTTTAGCCAGAGTCCCCCCTCTTCATTAGTTTCTTTAGGTGTACAGATTACAGTAGGTATATCCTATATTATTTGTTTATATGAGTGGGTATATACAGTGTGTGTCTTTCTGCTTCTGGGAAATATCACTCAAGGTGCTCTTTTCTAGTTCCCACCATTTACCTGCAAATTTAATGATTTCCTTGTTTTTTATTGATGAATAATACTGAAGACTGAGCAAGTAGTCATCTTCTTGTTGTCTTTAAGCAGAACGGAGAGCTTTTTATACTGATTAACAAGTGGCAGGCAAAGAAAGGGAGACAGAGAGAGACTGAGAGAGAAAGAGCTAGAGAGACAGATTCAAAAAGAGAGAGACCAAGACTTACAGAAACAAAGATATAAAGTGACAGATACTGAGAGACAGAGAATCCATTCTGTCTGGTCACTTTCATTGTCATATCAACCTCAAAGTACACCCTCGATAATATAACTCCAATAGAAATTATATTATTTAACAAATCCATAAAACCTAACCCTTCTCAGGCATTTCCTCTCTGGGGACTGCTCATGTAAATAATGAGCTTGAAGAGAACATTGCAATTAAAGTCTCCAGAAATTGGAAGAAAATGGAGGGACTTTGGTTAAAAGAACATAGTTATCCTGATAGTTTGTCATTCAATACAATGATTAAATTCCCAGAAATTTCTAAGGACTAAATAACAGGACTGACATTCCCCTTTGGGGAAAATGTGGAATATTTCAATAACAGAAAATTATTCAACTAAGAAAATAACATCATGATATTTTCAGACAAATGAACGGAACCAGAAAAAATGATCCTGTTTTAAGTAACTAAAATGCAGAAAGACAAATATGTTATGTGTTCACTTATTAGGAGGTTTCCTAACAATGGGAAATAAAGGTCCACTAGGACAACTATTTTGACCAAACCACTCTTCCACTAGGGGGATATGGTGGCAGTTTATTGAGTTTTTGACCCTGGGCATTCTATGGAAATTTTCAAGCAACCCAGGCTGTTATTATTAAAATATGTTGCTCTCTGACTTCAACTGGTAGATTAATGCAATATCCTTGTTTCCACAGAGATGCTTCCTCCTCCATCAAATATGCATGCATAGAGACCCACATTCCGATATTTTGCAAAGAGCAATCCTAAAACACCAAGCTCTAAATGTTTTTATCTTATGAAATTCTCCCTCTCCTCAGAGCTCTGGGAAGCCCACACAAGAAGAAGCAGGAAGAATGTCACATGCAGTGTGAATTGTGGACACAGGGAGAACAATGCCCTCAGAATCAGGCTACAGAGGAAGACGATGCAGCCAGCCTTGATGACACCTGATAAACTTGGATCAGATTGAAGGGGGAGGAGGACCTAGCCTCTCAGGGAAATAGAGAAAGGGCCTAAGGGTTGGGTAAGAAGTGTGGATGGGACTGGGAAAAGAAGAGAGAGGGGACAGGAGATGGGATACAAACTGAACAAATAATAATAAGTAAATACATATGAAAATATGTGATCAAGTTGATGAAGTCTAGAGCTCTTCAGGATTGATGGCTTCTTCTTGGGGATGGTGCCAGGATGCAGCAATGATAAACTCAGTTTTCTTTAAAGTACTTGGCAGTGAGACTCTGACCATGTTCCAATGAGTATCTGAACAGCACATACTTCAATTGATGTATTTTAAAGAAAAAAAAATAATGTGATACATGGATTGGAATTTGAACCTGAGAGAAATGGAAAAGAAGTATAATGTGTATTAAATAAAATTCCCACATAATCAGTAAAATATTTTGATGACAACTTATACAATGACTGTGAAAATGGAGAAAAAAATTCTGCTGCACAAGCAATACTGGCACTAACACTACATTTAGGGGGGTTATCTGGAGTACCACTGAAGGAAACACAGCTGTTCTTGTGTCCTAAGCATATAGCAAGGTCCCATTTCCCTGTTCTGGAGGCCAAAGTATAACTGTAAACCCCAGGACCAGGAGGGTTCATCACTGACCACTGTGTTAGACACAGCTTGAATGAGAGAAATGGTGAGCAGCTCTACATGCTTCAATATGAGCAGCTAATAGCACACAACCCAGAGATGACAGTTCTTGTCCAAGACTCTTAATTCAGGAACAGTGTTACATATTTCTTTCAAGAGTTCATTAATAAAATCAACTGGTATGACAACAGAATGGAATTTTGACATCACAATGGTATTATGACATAACAATGCTATGATGACATCACAGTGGTATTATGATATAACAATGCTATAATGATATCAAAATAGGGTTATGATCTCATCATGCTATTATGACATCACATTGATATTATGACATCACAATGGAATTATTACATCATAATACTATATGGAATAATGATCTCATATGGTATGATATCACAATGGAATTATAAAATAACAATAATAATATAACATGACAATGCAATTTTGACTTCACAATGCTATCATGACAACACTATATTGTTGTATCATAATCATATTATGTCATAACAACAATTATATCATTGTGGTATGACACCACAATGGAATTTTGACTTCAGAGTGGCATTATTGTCCTCAAAATTCTATTATATCATCACAATGCTTTTATGACATCACAATGATATCATGATAAAACAATAGAATTATGACATCACAATGCTATGATGAACTCCCAATGTCATTATGACATCACCATGGTATGATGACATAACAATGTTGTCATGATATCCCAATGATATTATGACATCCCAGTGCTATTATATCACAATGATATTGTGACATCACAATGCTATTGTATCTTCCCAATGATATGACATTGCAATATTATGACATCACAATGGTAATAAAGGCTTCACAAAGGTATGTTGTAGGTGATGAATATTGTAGATAATGATTAGTATTTACTACTGGATTATCTTTTATTAATGCTTGCTGTTAATTCTAAACAGCTTTATAACCAATTCAGAACACAGAGACTGGTTTATTTAGTTAACTTAGAACACAATGCTGGTCAATAGTTACTCCCTCCTAAAACCTCAAGTGCTCATACTTTTCTAACAATTAGATTTTACCCATTATGCTTGCTATTTGTGAAGTCTCAGTTCTAGTTTATTCTCTCCATGCTGTTCCAAGGTCTTTCCTCCAGCTCTGATCTCGAAGCTCTGCTCCCTCACCATCTCTCCTCTCACAATGCTATTATGATAACACAACTTTATTAAAACATGATTGCAGTATGACATCACAATGGAATTATGACATATCAATGGCATTATGACCTGAAAATTTTATTATGACATCACAATAGTATTTTGACTTCAGAATGAATTTAAGACATCACAATGCTAATATGACTAGGTATTAGGATATTACAATGATATGACATCATAATGCTACTATGACTATACAGTGACATTATGATACCACAAAGCTATTATGACATCACCATGCAATTATAATGTCACAATGGTATAATGACATGATTATGGCATGAAATCACAGTAGAAATTTGACATCACAATGATATTAAGACATCACAATGCTATTATGACAACACAGTGTTATGATTTCACAATGCTATTATGACATTGTAATGTTATGACATCATGATGCTATTATCTAAATGCTATTATGACATCAAAATGATACTACATCACAATGGTATTATGACATCAAAATGCTTTTAAGACTTCACAATTTATGATATCTCAATGGTGTTATGACTTCACAATGCCTTTATGACCTTACAATTCTATTATAACATCACAGTCGTATTTTAAATTCACAATGATATTATGACATCACCATGTTATTATGACATCACAATGGTATTGTGACCTGATTGTAGCATGACATCACAATGGAATTTTAAAATCACAATGATATTGGGATATCACAAGATTTTTGTATGACATCAAAATGGAATTTTGACATCACAATTCTATAACTGCAGAACAATAATACTACGATAAGATAGTTTTATGACATCATAAGGGAATTATGAAATCACAATGCTATCATGCCATCACAAAGGTATGACTTAAGCGTGTTATTATGACATCATAATGGTATTAAAATTCTCAATGATATTGTTACTGCAAAATATTATTATGACATCACAATGATAGTAGATATTACCATGGTATTATGACATAACAATGATAAAATAACATCACAATGCTATTATGACCTCAGTGGCATTATGACATGATTATGGTATGATATCAAAATAGAATTATGAAGTCAAAATGGAATTTTGATATCAAAATGGTTTTATGACATCACAAGTCTATGATGACATCACAAAGCTATTAACATTACAATGGTGTTAGATCATCATAATGGTATTATAACATCCCAATGCTCTTGCAACATCACATTGCTATTATGAAATCACAATGCTAATATGACATCATAATGGTATTAAGATCTGGCAATCGTATGACAGCTCAATGTTTTTATGACTGCAGAATGCTAATATGACAACAGAATGGTGTTATGGCACCATAATGATATGACATCACAATGCTATTTAGACATCACAATGGTTTGACATCTCTATGCTATTATGAAAACACAATTATATGACATCACAATGTTATTATGATATCACAATTTTAGTATGACTTCACAATGGTATGGCTTCATAATGTTATTACGACATCACAATGATATGGTGACACTGCAATCCTATTATGATATCATAATTTTATTATAACATCACAATGTTATTAGGATATGATTGTTATGTGACAACACAATGGAGCTTTAAGATTACAATGGCATTATGATGTAAAAAATGCTCTTTTGGCATCAAGTTGCTCATATGACATCTCAATGCTATTATGACAACACAATGGTATGACATCACAGTGCTTTTGTGATATTACAATTGTATTATGACCTTACAATGATATAATGACATCAAAATGGTATTATTATTTCAAAATGGTATTATGACATCATAATGTTCATATGCCATCTCAATGCTATTATGACCTCAGAATGATATAATGACATGACAATGACATGACATCACAAAGGTATTACTTCACAGTGCTTTTATGACATCACAATGGTAATTTGCCTTCAAAAAGCTATTATAACATCAAAATGTTATTATGACATAACAATAGCATGATATCACAATGCTATTATAACATCACAATGGTATGACATCAAAATGGTATTATAACTTCACAATGGTATTATGTCATCACAATGCTATGATGACATCACAATCTTATGATGTCATCATAATGGTATTATGATTTCACAAACGTATTATGACATCACAATGAAATTTTGACATTACACTGATATTATGATGTCACAATGCTATTATGACTTCATAGCGGTATAACTTCACAATGTTATTAGGACATCACAATGATAAGATATCACAATGTTTTCATGACATCACAATGGCATTATTATATATCCATATTATAATGACAACACAATGATATTACATGACAATTCTTTTATGACATCACAATGGTATAATGACTAGACAATTGTATTATGACCTCATGTGGTATGATAACACAATGGTATTATGACATCACAATGGTATTATGACCTCACAGAGCTATCATGACATCACAGTACTATGATGACATCACAATGGTATGACATCCCAATTCTATTATGACATAACAGTGACATTATGACATCACAATGCTATTTTGCCTTTACAATGATAAGGTAACATTAAAGTTTTATTTATTATATTATCACAATGCTATGATGATATCACAGTGGTATCACATCCCAATGGTATTATGATTTCACAATGGTGTCATGACATCTCAATGTGATTACGAATTCACAATGCTATTAGTTCATCATAATGCTTTTATGACATCACACAGTTAAGACATCACAATTCTATTTTAACATAATAATGCTACTCTGACTTCACAATTCTATGACATCTCTGTTGTATGTGTTGATTAATATTTACATTTGATGCATCTTCTGTAAAAGCTGCTGTTAATCCTATTGAGCTGTATAACTAATTGATAAAACAGATTCTGTTTATACTTACTTAACCTCGAACACAATGATTGCCAATAGTTATTCCCTTCTAAACCTCCAAGCCCTCATAGTTTCCTAACAGTTAGTTTTACCCATTATACTTGCTTTTTTGTGAAATAATAGCTCTTTTTCATTCTCCATGTAGTTCCTAGTTCTCCTCCCAGCTCTTCTCTTCTAGCTCTGCCCTCACCCTTTTTTCTTCCCTACGTTTCATGCACTCTGGCTCCTCCACTATTTCCTGTCCTCTGAATCTTCCCTTCTCCTTGCTCAATATTGTGGCTAGTTGCTTTATTTTGGCCTATTTACACAAAGTTGAGACAGGATAAAGAGAATAAGTATCACAATGCAATATCCAGATTAAAACCAGAGAGTTTCATAAGCATTTGCATGAACAAGGGTAAGGTGTATACATTTCAAAAGAACATTTTACCAACATTTTCCCCTTTAAGACCAATAAAAGGCTCCTTTCATTTCAATACAATAATAATTATGAAATTATTATAACTATTCGGTAAAATCTACATGTGCAATGTCCAGTCCAGGTGTATTTAGGAACTTAGGAGAAAGTATCGATTATCCTATCTATCTTGACAAGTTTACAGTTCTATACCTAAGTTAATTTTTATCCTCATTGGTATTACTTATATGAACACATTTTTTCACTGCCAAACAACTTAAGCTTTTTTGTGTCTCTGTAACTATTTGGCCTTCAATGCCAGAAGAGACTTCAGAAGGAAGAAAATTAGTACTAGAGTAAATTTGAAGCCCATGTTAGCAGCTTCCAAAAAAGAAATGTCAGAAACATTTTGCTGCCTGAACAGTCACCTATAACTCTCTGTAATGTTGGAACATCATCTTCAGCCTTCTAGTTCAGAATATTTGAAAGATATATATGTTGAACAAGACCTATTTAGGATTTGTTGCAGTGTCTTGGTGGAGTCTAGCAAAGGTATGCCTTCTCAATGCTATAATGCCATCCCAATATTATGACATCACCAATGCTATAACATCACAATACTATTACAATAAGATAGTATCACAATTCAATTCCATCACAAGAGAATTATGAAATCACAATGCTATTATGACACAACAATGCTATTTTGTCATCACAAAGGTATGACATCTCACTGCTATTATTACATGACAATACTATTATGACATCACAATGGTGTGATGATTTCACAATGCTATGATGACTATAAAATGGCACTATGAACAAAAAGTTCTATTACAACATCACAATGAGATTATGAAATCACAATTGCTTTACACATCACAATGCTATTGTGACTTCAAAAGAGTATTATGACATCACAATGATAATATGACATCACAATGGTATTATGATATAACAATGTTAAGATGACATCAGAATGGTATTATGACCTCACAATGGTATTATGACATGATTATGGTATGATATCACAATGGAATTATGACATCACAATGGAATTTTGATATCAAAGTTGTATTATATCACACATCTATGATGACATCACAAAGCTATTATGACATTCCAATGGTGTTATATCATCACAATAGTATTTTGACATCCCAATGCTTTTATAACATCATAGTGCTATCATGACATCATAATGATATGACATCACAATGCTATTAAGACATCACATCAAAATGCTGTTATAATATTACAAGTGTATGATGACATCATAATGATATGACATCACAATGCTATTATGACAGCCCGATGGTTTGACATCCGAAGGGAATTATGACTTCACAATGCAACTATGACATGATTGTGATATGACAATTGAATTTTGATATCATGATGGTATTTTGACATCACAATGTTATGACATCTTAATGTTATTATGATTTTACAATATTATTATGATATCATAATGCTCTTATGACATCACAATGAAAAGATGACATCACAATGCCATTATGCTTTAACAATGGTGTTATGACTTCACAATGCTATTATGACATGAAAATGTAATGATGACATCACAATTCTATGATGCCATCACAATACTATTATGACATCAAAATGGTATTAGGATATCACAATTGTATTAGGACGTCACAATGCTATGACGACATAATGCTATTAAAATATCACAATTGTATTATGATATCAAATTGCAATTATGACATCACAATGCTATAATGATATCACAAAGTTATTATGACTTTACAATGGTATTATGATATCACCATGCTATTATATCACAATGGTATTATGACATGAATGATTGTGTGACATCAAAATGGAATTTAGACATTACAATGCTATTAACTTCACAGAGGCATAACTTCACAATGATATTAGGACATCTCAATGCTAGGAAATTACAGTGGCAATATGACATCATAATGACATCTGACACCAAAATTCATCATGACATCCCAATGCTATTACGACATCACAATTGTATTATAACTTCAGAATGATGTCATGATATTGCCAATCTATTATAACATCACAATGGTATTATGACATGATCGTGGTATGACATCACAATAGAATTTTAACATCAAAATGCTATCATGACTTCCAATGGTATTTTGACATCCCAATGTTATTATAACATCCAAATGCTATCAGGACATCACAATGCTATCTTGATATCACACTACTCTGACGATATCAGAATGCTATTGTGACTTCACTATTGGATGACCTCACACTGGTATTAGGACATCACAATGCCCTGATGAAATCACAGTGATATTATGACATCACAGTGCTCAGATGATAACCCAGTGGTATGACATCCAAATTATATTATGTATTCACAATGGTATCATATCACCATGTTATAATGTAGTCACAATGCTATTTTGACATCACAATGTTATTATGAAATGATTGTTAGGACATCACAATAATTAGGACATCACAATGCTTTGATGATATCACAATGCAATCATGACATCATCACAATGCTATGATGACATCACAATGCTAGTAAGATATCACAATGTGGAATATTTCCATAATGGAGTATTATTCAGCTAAGAAAATAACACCATGGTATTTTCAGCCAAATGGATGTAACCAGGAAACATCATACCTGGGTGAAGTAACTAAAATGCAGAAGGACAAATATGGTATGTATTCACTTATTAGGAAGTCTCCTAATAGTGGTGGATAAAGTTTGAATAGGCCAACTGGTTTGGTTGTTTCCAAACCAGTGTACCCTTAGGAGAATTGGGTGGCAGTTAAATGGATTGTTGGGCGAGGGCATCCTACAAAAATTTTCAAAAAACTCAGGCTGTTGTTATTAAAATATGTTGCTCTCTGCCTCAACTGATAGATCAGTGTGATGATCTTGGATTCACAGTGATACTTCCTTCTGCATCAAATGGGAATGTATACAGAGACCCACAGTCCAATATTATGCACAGAGAGACCTAAAACACACAGCTCTAAATAGAATTTGCCTGTGAAATTCTCCCTCAGTGCTCTAGGAAGCCTGAAGGAAAGTAGACAGGAAGAGTGTCATAAGAAGAGGAAATTGAGGATACAAAGAAACAGTGCCCTGAGAATCAGGCCACAGAGTAAGATTATGCAGGGAGATTTGATGAGACCTGATAATCTAGAGTCAGATAGAAGGGGGAGTAGGCCCTCCCTAATCAGGGAAAAAGAGAAAGGGCATGGGGTAGAAGAAGGAGGATGGGTGGTACTGGAATGAGAAGAGGGATGGGGCAGCAAAGGGGATACAAGTGAATAAATCATAATAAATCAATACATAAGAAAAGTTGTGATCAAGGTGATGAAGTATAGGGCTTTTCAGACTGATGGCTTCTTTTTGCGGGTGGTACCAGGGTGAGGCAACAAATCATTCACATTTCTTTAAGGGCCTTGGCATGGTGACTGATAATGATATGACAACACATAATTCAATTGATGTATTTTAAAGAAAAAAAAATTAGTGAGACACATGGGAAGCTATTAGTACCTGAGAGAAATGTTAAAGGAGTGTAATGTCTATTACATTAAATTCCCACAAAAGCAATAAAAATAATATATTGACAGTTTTAACAATGACATTAACATGGAGAAAAGTTTCTATTAAAAATGACAGAGTTTGCTTTTGTAAGTCATTATTGATCAGAGAATCCTAGCCATGAGCTAGCTGTTACCAAGCTACCTCAGACCCCATGAGCTCAGTTGGTACTTCTGATCAAGGAGTCCTGGCACTAACACTACATTTAGAAGGTTTGTCTCAAGGACCACAGCAAGGAACACAACTGTTCTTGCATTCTAGGCAGATAACTCTGACCCATTTCTCTGTCCTAAAGGACCAGTTTGAACTGTAAACCCCAGGAACTGGACAGTTCCTCACTGATAACTGAGAAGGACACAGCTGCTGATACACTCAGGTCACTCAAGGCAACCCTGCTCTTAGAGGGTTGGAAAAACTAGGATGGAACTGCACCAGCTGTCAGAGTTTATTTCCCCTAAGTTCTCCTTGTATACTCACCTATCTTTCTCTCTTTCAGCCAAATGAGTACCAGGAATTGTCTGGTTCTCTTCCCTTTCCCTGCTCTTAA
Organism: Meriones unguiculatus; assembly: GCF_030254825.1. NCBI lineage: Eukaryota > Metazoa > Chordata > Mammalia > Rodentia > Muridae > Meriones > Meriones unguiculatus. Next base: position 5,647,158 of record NW_026843710.1, read on the forward strand.
AAACTTAATGGCCCAAGGAACCCTAGACCCTGCCATCCTATTATATCAAGAAGAATGTGAAGGTACATATATTGAGTACACCAGTAACTTCTCATTTCAAAGTCACAACCTTTCTTTTTTCAAAAAGATTTTTTTAATATTATTAATTACACTTTATTCATTTTGTACCCCCCATAAGCCCCTCCCTCCTCCCCCTCCCGCTCCCACCCTATCTCACATTTCTGCATGCATGCTCCTCCCCACATGCACTTAGTCTATCAGATCACATCAGGAATGGCTGCATTGTCTTCTTCTGTGGCCTGGTAAGGCTGCTCCCCCCTCAGGGGTAGGTGATCAAAGAGCAGGCCAATCAGTTTATGTCAGAAGCAGTCCCTCTTCCCATCACTATGTAATGCTCTTGGACACTAAACTGCCATGGGCTACATCTGTGCAGGGGTTCTAGGTTATCTCCATGAATAGTCCTTGGTTGGAGTATGAGTCTTTGGGAAGTTCCCTGTCTTCAAATTTTCTTGTTCTGTTGCTCTGCTTGTGGAGTTTCTGTCCTCTCCAGCTCTTGCTATTTCCCATTTCTTACATAAAATTCCTTTCACTCTGCATGCCAGTTGGCCATCAGGCTCAGCATCTGTTTTGGTAGTCTGCAAGTCAGAGGCTTTCAGAGGCCCTCTGTAGCAGGTTCCTAGGTTGTTTCCTGTTTTCTTCTTCTTCTGATGTCCATCCTCTTTGCCTTTCAGGATGGGGATTGAGCATTTTAGTTAAGGTCCTCTCTTTTGCTTAGTTTGTTTAGATGTACCAATTTAAGTGGTTTTATCCTATGCTGTATGTTTATATGAGTGACTATATACTGTGTGTGTCTTTTTGCTTGTGGGACAACTCACTCAGGAAGATCCTTTCCAGGTCCCACCATTTACCTGCAAATTTCATGATTTCCTTATTTTTCATTGCTGAGTAATTGTATAGATGTATACAATTGTATAGATGTACCACAATTTCTGCATCCATTCTTCAGTTGAGGGGCATCTGGGCTGTTTTCAGCTTCTGGCTATTACAAATAAAGCAGCTACAAACATGGTTGAGCAAATGTCCTTTTTGTGTACTTGAGCCTCTTTTGGATATATGCCTAGGAGTGGTATGGCTGGATCTTGAGGAAGTGCTATTCCTAGTTGTCTGAGAAATTGCCAGGTTGCTTTCCAGAGTGATTGTACAAGTTTACATTTCCACCAGCAGTGGAGAAGGGTTCTCCTTTCTCCACAACCTCTCCAGCATGTGTTGTCACTTGAGTTTTTGATCTTGGCCATTCTCATGGGTGTAAGGTGAAATCTCAGGGTTGTTTTGATTTTCATTTCCCTAATGGCTAATGAGGTTGAGCATTTCTTTAAATGCTTCTCTGCCATTCGATATTCCTCTACAGAGATTTCTCTGTTTAACTCTGTTCCCCATTTTTTTAAGTGGATTACTTGGTTTGCTGCTTTTCAGCTTCTTTAGTTTTTTATATATACTGGATATGAGTCCTCTGTCAGATAAAGGGTTGGTGATGTTTCTTTCCCAATCTGTAGGCAGTCACTTTGTTTTGATGACAGTGTTCTTTGCTTTACAAAAGCTTTTTAGTTTCAGGAGGTCCCATTTATTGATTGTTGCTCTTAGAGCCTGTACTGTTGGTGTTCTGTTCAGGAAGTTTTCTCCTGTGCCAATGAGTTCTAGGGTATTCCCCACTTTTTTTCTAGCCGATTTAATGTGTCTGGTTTTATGTTGAGGTCTTTGATCCACTTGGACTTCAGTTTTGTGCAGGGTGATAAGTATAGATCTATTTTTATTTTTCTACATGTAGACATCCAGTTAGACCAGCACCATTTGTTGAAGATGCTAGCTTTTTTCCATTGTATGCTTTTGGTATCTTTGTCAAAGATCAGGTGTCCATAAGTGTATGGGTTTATTTCTGGGTCTTCTGTTTGGTTCCCTTGATCCACCATTCTGTTTCTATGCCAGTACCATGCAGTTTTTATAACTGTTGCTCTATAGTACAGCTTAAGCTCAGGGATGGAGATAACTCCAGAAGATCTTTTATTGTAGAGTATTGTTTTAGCAATTCTGGGCTTCTTGTTATTCCATACAAAGTTGAGAATTTTTCTTTCCAGGTCTGTAAAGAATTGTGTTGGCAATTTGATGGGAATTGCATTGAATCTGTAGATTGCTTTTGGTAAGATGGCCATTTTTACTATGTTAATCCTGCCAAGCCATGAGCATGGGAGATCTTTCCATCTTCTCATATCTTCTTCTAATTCTTTCTTCAAAGACTTGAAATTTTTTTTCATACAAGTCTTTGACTTCCTTGGTTAGGGTTACTCCGAGGTACCTTATGTCATTTGTGGCTATTGTGAAGGGTGTTGTTTCCTTAATTTCTTTCTCAGCCCTTTTATCTTTTGTATACAGGAGTGCTAATGATTTTTTTGAGCTAATTTTGTATCCGGCCCCTTTGCTGAAGGTGTTTATCAGCTGTAGGCGTTCCCTGGTAGAGTTTTTGGGGTCACTCGTGTATACTATCATATCAGCTGCAAATCGTGATAATTTGTTGTAGAATATGCAGAATCCTTAAAACAACCAGCTCTAAATGGGACTTCCCTATGAAATTCTCCCTCCCCTCAGAGGACTTGAAAGCCTGCAGTAGAGGAGGCAGGAAGAGTGTCCTAAGTAGAGGGAATTGAGGACACAAGAAAAAGAATGACCTGAGAATCAGGCTGCAGAGGAAGATGATGCAGCCAGCTTTAATGAGACCTGATAAGTGAAGGTGAGATAGAAGGGGGAGGAGGACCTCCCCTATTAGGGAACTAGAGAATGTGTATTAGGGATAGTAGAGTGGTTTGGATTGGAATGAGAACAGAAAGTAGGCTGCAGAGGGGATACAAAATGAACATATCTTAATAAATAAATATATATGACAACCTATGATCAAAGTGATGAATTGGGTGGGTGGGGCAAGATGGAGGCCATCACTGTGCATTATTTTTGAGAGCCAAAAGATTCGTAACTCTGAAACTGGTGATTGAAGGTGAAACTGAAGCCTGGAAATCAAATTTGGGGGACAGCAGAGGAAATGAGAACTCTTTGATTCAGGTCAGACATGGTCTTTTTTTAATCTAATAGGGTACTTTCCTTCCTTGGGTCTCCCTCCACTTAGGAGTAGCAGAACCACAGCACCAAGTGATGCAGATCTTGCTGCCTGAGAACCAAGACAGCAGAGGTGGGAACAGTCATGACAGTCAACTAGACACCTAAGTTCTGCACCCTCAGCTAAACTCCTGAGTACAGGGGCTACAACACCACGGAGGTGTCTGAGCATACATTTGACTCAGAGAACAGCAGGATCCACTGTGCTTTATTATTTGACCTGCTACAGAGTGAATACACACCCTAGTGCCTACAGAGTCCCAGATTCAGGGTGCTTTTAAGCTAGCAGCCAGACATCAGAAATGTCCCACCCACTGTGGGGAACAGGATATCCTGAGACAGGGATACTACATCTCTATGGCACCTCCAGTGGAGTTTAGGCAAGTAACTTCTGGTGCCCAGTTAAAGATAATACCAGTAGTCTGTAGGCCACTAACACCCAGGAAATTTGCTCACACAATCAAACCAGAGCATGTGATGACAGCACCTCAAAACCCTTCAATGATGTCAATTCAACCTTTCCTCACACTGAAGGCCTCTATATTCTCTAAAACCCTTTCCCTCAAGGCACACTTCCATGCACATTCACATATACACCCTTTCCTGAATCTGTCCTTATGCACAGGCAGACTTCCCTCTCACAGGAACAAGTAAAGCACCAATGCATATGCTGAAACCTTTGTATTGCTCTAACTCCCCTGAAGAATTCTCCAGACACCAGGGAAAGGTGACACCAATCTGAACTGCAGAATCGAAGAAGAAACAGTGAAGGTCACAGGTTAAGGATCCAACATTCTGCTGAATCTAAGAAACACACCTCTGCAACAAAGATAAACACTACCACAGAGTGAAGTGCTGGAAAAAATGTCTCTCAAACGAATGGACCCCGAAAACAAGCTGGGGTAGCAATCCTATTATCTAATAAGATAGACTTTCAATGAAAATTTATAAAAAAAAAAAAAATAAAAATAAAAAGATGAGGAGGGGCACTACATCCTCATCAAAGGAAAAATCCAGCAAGACAACATCACACTTCTGAATATCTATGCCCCAAATTCAAGAGCATCTACATTCATAAAGGGAACATTAAAAAAAGCTTAAATCACACATCGATCCCAACACCTTAATAGTGGGAGACTTTAACACCCCACTCCCACCAAGGAACAGATCAGCTAGACAGAAGCCAAATAGGGAAATAAAGGCCACTTATAGTGGCCCTAATTCAAATAGACCTTATAGATGCCTATAGAACTATTCATCCAAACTCAAAAAAGTATTCCTTCTTCTCAGCACCTCATGTAATCTTCTCCAAAATAGACCATATAGTTCGTCACAAGCAAACCTCAACAGATATAAAAAGATTGAAATAATCCCTTGTATTCTATCTGATCACCATGGACTAAAGCTGGACCTCAACAACAGAAATATCAAACAGCCTACACGCACATGGAAACTGAACAACTTGTTACTCAATGACAGCTGGGTTAAGAAAGAAATAAAGAAAGGAATTAAAGACTTCCTAGAATTGAATGAAAATGAAGGTATAATATACCTAAATTTATGAGCCACAAAGAAAGCAGTGCTCAGAGGAAAATCCATAGCACTAAGTACCTACAAGAAGAAATTTAAAACATCACATACAAGGAACTTAATTGTCCAACTGAAAGCCTTAGGAAAAAAAGAAAGAAGAATATATATCCAAAAGTAACACACTATTGGAAATAAACTTAGGGCTGAAATCAATCAATTAGAAACAAATAAAGCTATTCAAAGAATCAAAGACACCAAGATCTGGTACTTTGAGAAAATCAGCAAGATACACAAACCCTTAGCCAAACTAACTAAAAAACAGAGAGAAACTATCCATATCAGCAAAATCAGAAATGAAAAGGGGGTCATGATGACAAACACTGAGTAAATCCAAACAATCAATCCTATATGTCCCAAAATTTGAAAATCTAAATGAAATGGACAATTTTCTAGATAGATTACATCTACCAAAATTAAGTCAAGGTCAGGTAGAATGATTGAGTAGGCCTATATGCCACAAGGATATAGAAACCGTAATCAACAGTCTCCCTTCTAAAAAAAGCCATGGGCCAAATGGTTTCAGCACAGAATTCCACCAGACCTTCAAAGAAGTGCTAATTTTAATTCTCTTCAAACTATTCCACAAAACAGAAATAAAAGGAACTTTACCAGACTCATTCTGTGAAGCTGTAGTCACCTTGATAACTAAACCACACAAAGAAGCAAAAAAGGAGAACTTCATACCTATTTCTCTTATGAACATTGATGCAATGATTCTCAATAAAATACTTGCAAACTGAATCCAAGAGCATAAATATATATCATTCATCATGACCAAATTGGCTTCATTCCAGGCATGTAAGGATAGTTCAATATATGGAAATCCATCAATGTAATCCACCATATTAACAAAGTGAAGGAGAAAAAAAAAAAAAAAAAAAAAAAAAAACAAGCCTATACCCAACATCAAACTCAATGGAGAGAAACTTAAATCAATCCCACTGAAATTAGGGACAAGACAAGTCTTCCCACTCTCTGCATATCTATTCAACATAGTACTGGAAGTCCTATCTAGAGCAATAAGACAAGTAAAGGAGATCAAGGGAAAGAAATCAGAAAAGAGGACAAAGTTTCACTATTCACAGATGACATGATATTAGTGATCCCAAAATATTCAAACAGAGAACTTGTTCAGCTGATGAATACCTTCAGCAAAATGGCTGGATACAAAATTAATTTAAAAAACAATCAGAAGCCCTCCTGTATACCCAAAATAAAAGGGCCAAGAAAGAAATCAGGGAAACGACACCCTTCACAATAGCCACCAATAACATAAAGTACCTTGGAGTGACTTAGCCAAGCAAGTGAAAGATCTGTTTGAAAAAAAAAATCAAGTCTCTGAAGTAACAAAGTCTTCAGAGAAGAAAGAAATTCTTCAATTCTCTGTAGAAGATATCAGAAGATGTAAAGATCTACTGTGGTCATGGATTGGTAGGATTAACATACTGAAAATGGCTATCCTGCCAGAAGAAAACTACAGATTCAATGCAAATCTCATGAAAATACCAATTCAATTCTTTACAGACAATGAAAGAAAATTTCTCAACTTTATTTGGAGAAACGAAAAACCCAGAATTTACAAAAAATATCCTGTAGAACAACAAATTGTCTAGAGGTATCTCCATCTCTGTCCTCAAGCTGTACTACAGAGCAATAGTAACAAAAATGGCATGGTATTGGCATAGTAGCAGAAAAGTAAATCAATGGAACTGAATAGAAGACCTAGAAATAAACATAAACATCTATGAATACTCGATTTTCAACAAAGAAGCCAAAACCATTCATAAAAAAAATAGCATCATCAACAAAGGTTGCTGGTCCAACTGATTGTCTAGGTGCACAAAAATGAAAATAGATTTATACTTATCACCATCCATAAAAGTAAAGTCCAAGTGGATCAAAGATCTCAACATAAAACAAGATACACTAAATTAGTTAGAAGAAAAAGTGGGAAAGAGCCTTGAACTGATTGGCACAGGAGATAACTTTCTGAAGAGAATATCAACAGTACAGGCTCTTTGGGCAACAATTAATAAGTGGGACCACATGAAACTGAACAGCTTCTGTAAAGCAAAAGACATTGTCATCAGTACAAAACAACAGCCTAAAGACTGGGAAACCATTTTCACCAACCCTATATCTGACAGAGGGCTGATATCCAGAATATATAAAGAACTAAAGAAATTAAAAAGCAAGAAACCAAACAATCCAATTAAAAAATGGGGTATGGAGCTAAACAGAGAATTCTCTGTAAAGGAATTTAGAGTGGCAGAGAAACACCTGAAGAGATGCTTGACATCCTTAGCCATCAGAAAGATGCAAATAAAAATGATCCTGAGGTTTCACCTTCCACCAGTTAAAAACTCTCTAGCATATGTTGGAGAGGTTGTAGAGAAAGAGGAACACCCTTCCACTGCTGGTGGGAATGTAAACTCATACAACCACTATGGAAATCAATCTGGCACTTTCTCAGACAATTAGAAATAGCACTTCCTCAGGATCCAGCTATACCACTCCTAGGCATATATCCAAAAGATGCTCAAGTACACAACAAGCACATTTGCTCAACCATGTTTGCAGCACCTTTATTTGTAATAGAACCTAGAAAAAGCCCAGATGTCCCTCAGTGGAGGAATGGATGCAGAAATTGTAGCACTTTTACACAATGAAATTCTACTCAGCAATCAAAAACAAGGAAATTATGAAATTTGCAGGTAAATGGTAGGATCTAGAAAAAATCATCCTGAGTGAGGTATCCCAGGAACAGAAAGACACACATGGTATATACTCACTTATATAGTCCTATAAGACAGGATAAATATACTAAAATATGTACACATAAGAATATAAACAAAAAAGAGATCCCAGGGTAAAATGATCAATAATCATTTAGAAAGACAAATGGGATGGACATGGGAAGTAGGAGAAGACAAAAAAAACAGAACAAGAGCCTACTGCAGAGGGCCTCTGAAGACTCTACCTAACAGCTTATCAAAGCAGATTCTGAGACTCATACGCAAACATTTTGTAGAGTGTAGGGAATATGAAAAAAGGAGGAGTTAGTATGACTGGGGGAGAACAGGGGCTCCACAAGGACAAAAAAAAAAAAAATCAGGGCTCGGGTTCCTCTATGAGAGTGTTTCTCCAACAAGGACCATGGATGGATACAAACTAGAAGCCCTGCTCAGATGAAGCCCATGGAAGCTCAGTATCCAACTGGGTTTTTCTAGTAGGGGGAACAGGAAATATTTCTGACATGAAAACAATGATTGGCTCCTTTACATACCCCCTCTCACACACACAGGGAGGAACAGCCTTGATAGGCCACAGAGGAGGACATTGCATTCAGTCCTGAAGATACCTAATAAGCTAGGGTCAGAAGGAAGGGGAGGAGGACATCCACTATGAGGGTACACAGGTAAAATTGGTTATTCAGGACAGAGAAAATGATCCATGTTATATCCTAGGAGAAAAGAGCAGATGTGTTTCCTGCTGTGATCATCCAGACAAAGGGTTTAATGTAGTATTAGATCCAGGACTTCTGGTTCAGAGGTGTCACCTGAGCTCATGAGGTCTGAGGTAGCTGGGTAACCTCTATTTCATGGCAAGTATTCTCTGCTATATAATAAGCTTTTGGATAGCTTCCCTTATAATGTCAAACTCTGCCCTCCTTTAGTGAAATATTTTCTCCATGTTAAAAGTCATTGTAAAAGTTGTCAACATATTAATTTTTTCGATTATGTGGGAATTTCATATAATATTCATTACACTCCTTTTCCATTGCTCCCTGGTTCAAATTTTTCCCAAGTGTCACGATAAAAATTATTTTTTCTTTAAAATACATCAATTGAAGTATGTGTTGTTCATATATTAATTGGAACATGATCAGAGTCTTAGTGCCAAGTTACTGAAAGAATACTGAGTTCATCCTTGCAGCACGCTGTCACCACCCACAAGAAGTAGCCATGAGTCCTGTAGAGCTCTATTCTTCATTACTTTGATCACACTTTTCTTATATATTTATTGGTTATAATTTGTTCACTTTGAAACCTTCAGTTCCCCCATCCCTCTTCTCTTTCTAGTCCCACTCACCCTCCTTCTTCTACAACTATGCCCTTCATCTAGTTCCCTTATAAGGAGGTCCTTCTTCAGCTTCTATCTCACCCTAGGTTATCAGATCTCACCAAGGCTGGCTGCATCATCTTCCTCTGTGGATTGATTCTCAGGGCATTCTTCTCCTCATGTCCTCAATTGCCTCTTCTTATGACATTCTCCCTGCCTCCTCTCCTGCAGGCTTGCAAAATTTCTGAGGGGAGGGAGAATTTCCTAGGGATATCCTGTTTAGAGCTGGGTGTTTTAAGGTCTGTCTGTGCATAATATCAGAATGTAGGTCTCTGTATGCAACCACAATTGATGAAGAAGGAAGCATCTCTGTGTATACAAGATCATGGCAGGGATCTATCAGTTGAGGGCATAGACCAACATATTTTAATAACAACAGTCTGGTTGCTTGAAATTTTCCACAGGATACCTTGGCACAAAAACTCATTTAACTGCTACCCACTTCTCCTAACGGAAGACTGGTTTGGTCACAACAGATGGCCTATTGTAACTTTATCCCTCACTATTAGGAATCCTCCTAATAAATGAATACACATCTCTTTGTACATTTTAGTTACTTCACCCAACATGATTTTTCCTGGTTCCATCCATTTTCCTGAAAATATAATGATATCATTTTCTTAGTTGAAGAATATTCTGTTATGGAAATATTCCACTTTTTCCATGAAGGAGATTATCAGTCCTTTTCTTTAGACCTTGAAATTTGCTGGGACATTACTGAATTACAAACTATCAGGATAACAAAGTTCTAATTGTGCTAAATTGCAAACTGTCAGGATAACTGAGTTCTTTTAGCCTAGAATTATGCCACGGACCGGCCCAGTCGGGCTCCCGTTGTCCGCGGGAGAACAAAGCTTTAGACAGGAAGACACGGTTTTGGCGAAGAATTGACAGACAGAGACACCTTGATGGTTTTGACTCTGCTGCAACTTTACTGAAATCAAGCTAGTATTTTTATAATGATTTCACAAAAGGCACCTTAAAATTGGCATACTTCCCAGAACATTCAGACTTTTACCAAGAATACAAAGTTTACATTTTAACTCAAAATGCAATCAAACATAAAGCAGTACCCACAAATAATCTTGGCCTAAAAACTTTTTGGTCAGAGCAAACAAAGGAAAAGAAACCTCAAATATAGTTTCATTATTGCTAACCAATGAAGAGGAAAGTCAGGAGCTAAGTCAGATGCCTGCCAAAGTCCCTCTCTATATCAAAATCTAACTACACCTTTGTTAACCCTCCTCCCATATGTCCTGCCCAAGATTTATGATCTTCTCTAGGAACAAGGCACTGAAGGGAGGGGGAAACTCCCGCCAGCTGCACCTCTCATGCTATTATTTCTTAAGAAGGAGCCTATTATTATTTTACTATTCTCAATGCCTATTAATACTAAATCTAATTCATTACTTTCCTTAAACTTATTTTTATTAAAGCCTTTAACAATCTACTAATAATAAATTTCTTTATAAAGTTAGTTGTGCTGTTTCAGGTGTCACAGGGAAAGATCAAAGAATTCATTATTCCAGCCCCAGAGCCACAACTGAAAAAGCGTAGAAATCTCAGAACACGTCTCTTTTCCAAGTGGGATGAGTTTGCCAGGGACCTTCCAGGGGGCATTATTTCCGGGGGAAATCATATCCCCCGCCCTGTAGCTTATGCTACTATGGCGACACTGGAGTGGGTGTGGCAGAATTACCTAAATTTTCTTCCATATCCTGGTGATTTGAATTGCAATGTTTCCTTGTAGCTCATCTGTTTATATGTGGAGTCCCCTTTGAGGAAATGTCTCGGAATGGTTAGGATATATGAACTTGTGAGAGGGTATGCTTTGAGATTGATATGCCAAAAGATGTGTCCAGACAGAATGGAATCTCTGTCTCTCAGTCTCTGTCAGTTTATATCTTTGTATCTGTTGGTCTTCTTCTCTCTATTTATGAATCTGTTTGTCTAGCTCTTTCTCTCTCTGTTATCCTCTCTCTGCCTGCTCCTTATGGTTACATATGAAGATATCTAAGTTCTGCTGAAGGTCTACAACAAGATGGCAGCTTGCTGATGTGACATCATGGATACTCTCCATAAAAATATAAGCAAGGGCCTAATTAAATGATTTTTGTTCAAAGAGTTGCCTTGGTCAGGGAGCATTTTCCCAGTAAGTACTGCACTGACTGAAGACATATCTGTGCATTTAAAAATAATAATAGAATCTGTGATAATGTGAAAATCACATGTCAAGGTATGTGACTTTACGAATGACCTCTTGAAAGAGATTTTTTGCTGAAATTTCATTTTGCTTTATTTCATTTTGCTGAAATAAAAGTCTTGGACACAGGAACTGTCATCTCTGTGTTGTGTGTTTTTAGCTGTCCAAATTGAATCATGTAGGGCTGCTCAGCCTTTGTCTTCAGGACAGAGAAATGGGTCCATGTTATATGCCTAGGATATGAGAGCAGCTGTGTTTTCTGCTATGATACTCCAGACAAACCCTCTAAAGGTAGTGTTAGGGACAGGTCTGATTTCTCAGAGGTACCACCAGAGTTCACTGGGTCCCAGGTAGCTGGGTAACACTAGTTTATGGTTAGGACTATCTGCTACATAATGAGTTCCAGGAAAGCATTACCTTACAAAGTCAAACTCTGCCCTCCGTCAGCTGAATCTTTTCTCCATATTAAAAGTCATTATAAACATTGTCAACATATTATTTTTCTTATTTGGATAATTCATATAATATACATTATACTACTTTTCCATTGCTCTCTGGATTAAATTTCTACCCATTTGTCACACATAATTATTTTTTCTTTAAAATACATCAATTCAAATATATTTTGTTCATATACTCTTAAGCATGTTCATAGTCTCAGTGCCAAGTTATTTAAAGAGTTCATCCTTGCCACACCAGGGCACCACCCGCAAAAAGATCATCAGTCATGAAGAGCTGTATATACTTCATCACCTTGATCACAGTTTTTCTTATGTATTTATTTATTAAGATTTGCTTGTTTTGAATCCCCTATTCTGCCTGATATCTCTTCTCCTTCCAGTCCCACCCACCCTCCTTCTTCTACACCCATGCCTTTTTTTTTTCTAGTTCCCGGAAAGGGAAGGTCCTTCACCAGCTTCTGTCTATCTCATAATTATTATCTAGCTCATAATGTCTCACCAAGGGTGGCTGCATCATCTTCATCTGATGTCTAATTTTCAGGGCATTGTTCTCCTTGTGTCTTCAATTTTTTTTTAATCATGACACTCTCTCTGCCTTCTCTCCTGCAGGCTTCCCAGTAATGTGAGATGAGAGAGAATTTCATAGGGAAATCCCATTTAAAGCTGTGTGTTTTAAGGTCTCTCTGAGCATAATATCAGACTGTGGGTCTCTGTATGCAATCTCATTTAATGATGAAGGAAGCACCTCTGTGGATACAAGAACGCCACACTGATCTCTCAGTTGAGGGCAGAGAGCAACATACTTTAATAAAAACAGCCTGGTTAGCTTGAAAATTTCCATAGGATTCCTTGGCCCAACAACTCAATTATTTGCCACCCAATCCTCCTAGTGGAAGACTGGTTTGGTCTCAATAGATGGTGTTTTGGAACTTTATCCCCCCACTCTTATGAAACCTCCTAATCTGTGAATACACACCATATTTGTCTTGCTGAATTTTAGCTACTGCACCCTGGATGATTTCTCCTGATTGCATCTATTTGCCTGAAAATATCATGATGTCATTTTCTTAGCTAAATAAAACTCCATTATGGAAATATTCCACATTTTCCCCAAAGGAGATTGACAGTCTTGTTCTTTAGTCCTTGGAATTTGCAGGGTCTTTAATCATTGTATGGAATGACAAACTATCAGGATAACTATGTTCTTTTAGACTAGATGTCCCTCCATCTTCTTCCACTTTCTGTTGATTTTAATCACAATGTCCCCTTGAAGCTCATGTATTTACATGTGGAATCTCCAGTGAGGAAATGTCTGGGAAGGGGTAGGAGGTATGGCCTTGTTATATAATATAATTACTATTGCACTTACATTGTACAAAGGTGTGAGTTGAGGTTGATATGTCAATGAAAATGACCAGACAGAACAGGTCTCATTCTCTCTGTCTTTGTCACTTTATATCTTTGATTTTGTAGATCCGAGTCTCTCTATTTCTGAATCTGTCTTTCTACCTCTTTCTCTCTTTTTCTCACTCAGTCTCCCTCTCTCTTCCAGCTGCTTGTGGTTCAGTATAAAAAGCTCTCAGTTCTTCTGAAGGACTACAACAAGTTGTCTGTTTGCTGATGTGACATCAAGGTCCCATTTAAATGCTCTTGGTTCCAAAAGTTGCATTGGTCAGGGAGAATTTTCACAGTAAGTAATTAACTGACTGAAGACATATCTGTGCATTTAAAGAATAATAATGGAATCCGTAGTAATGTGAAAGTAACATGACTTTATTAATGATCACATGAAGTAAGTATGCCACACTTTTCCTTTACTCAGAGTCTTGGACATAGGAACTGTCATCTCTGGGTTGTGTGCTTTTAGCCAGGAGATTGAAGCATGTAGGGCTTCTCAGCCTTTCTCTCAAGCTGGCTGACCACATGGCCCTTTTAATAAGTGACTCTGGAAACTTACTGGCTTTCACCTTTCCTGATATCATTCTCCCTCTCAGCAACAAGCACCTAACCACTGTGATATCAAAATAGCATTGAGATATCATGATGAATTTTCAGGTCATGATGCCATTGTGATGTCATCATAGCATTGTGATGTCATCATAGCATTTGATGTCCTAATATCATTGTGAAGTCTTACTGTTGTGAAATCATAATAGCTTTTTCATTTCAAAATTCCATTGTGATATCATAACACAATCATGTCGAAATACCATTATGAAGTCATAATAGCATTTTAATGTCATAACATTAACTTCTTCATAATAAAATTGGGAACTCATAATATAGTAATGTCATAATAGAATTGTGATGTCAAAATACCTTTGTGAGCTCATAACAGCATTGTGATTTTCTATCATTGTGATGTCATAATCTCATTGAGATTTCATAATAGAATTGTGATGTCATAAAGGCATTGTAGTGTCTTAAAAGCATTGAGATATCCTAATATTTTGTAAAGTCATTGTAATATCATAAATCCATTGCGATATCATGTCATATCATAGGAGCATTTTCTGTCATCAAGCTTTGTGATGGCATAATGGAATTGTGATGTTATAATAGCATTATGATGCCATAAGAACATTGTGAAAGATTAATAACATTGGGATGTCATAATATTGTGATGTAAGAATAACATTGTGATAAAAAATACCTTTGTGATGTCATAATAGCATTGTACTTTCATATCATTGTACTATAGTTATAGAACTGTGATGTCATAATAGCAATGTGATTTCATAAAAGCATTGTGATATTATCATAGCATTGTGAAGTCTTATTGTTGTGAAGTCATAATAGAATTTTGATGTCAAAATTCGGTTGTGATGTCATACCACAGTCATGATGTAATACCAATGTGATGTCATAATAGAATGTTGATGTCATAATACTATTACAAAGTCATAATACCTTTGTGATGCCAACATAGCATTGTTATGTCAAATTATTTTGAGGACATTAAAGCATTGAGATGTTATACCATTGTGATGTCATAATACCCTTGTCATGCCAAATCTTTGTGATGTCATCATAGCATCATGATGTCATAATACCATTGTGATGTCATAGTACTCTTATGATGTCATCAAAGGATTATGATGTCCTAATACCAGTCTGATGTCATAAATTTGTGATATCATATTAGCATTGTGAAGTCATCATACCATTGTGATGTCATGATACCATTTAGTATTATATCGTGGTCATGATTTCATTGATATGTCATAAGACCATTGTGAAGTTACAACTTTGTAATGTTATAATAGCATTTGAGGTCTTAATAACATTATGATATAATAATATCATTGTGTTGACATAATAGCATTTTGATATCATAATACCAGTGATGTTATATGATTGTGAGAATATTATAGCATTGGGATGTTTTACCATTGTCATGTAATAATTCCATTAGATGTTATAAAAGTACTGTGACATCATAATGATATTTCGATATTATAACAGCATTGGAATGTCATATTTTGTGATGTCATAATAGGATTTTGATGTCATAATACCATTGGGAATTCATGACACTGTTTTTATTTCATAACACCATTGTGATGTCTCAAAAGCAATTATATGTGATGACACTTTTGTGATGACAAAATACCATTGAAATGTCATAATAAATTTGTGATATCATAACACCATTGTGATGTCTTATCATTGTGATATCCTTATAGCATTGAGATGTTAGCACATTGGTCATGGCCTCATAAAACATTAAAGTTTCATTTCCTACCTGATATTTTCACAAGGTAAACAAGAGTAAATGTGTTTACTGGATCTGGACAAAGGGATCTGGATAAAGGGATGAGATAAAGGCTTATTGGGTTTCACAAGTAAATGTCACTTGTGCACAGGATCAGAGATAATGGACACTGAGGAAAGTTTATTTACTCATCTCAATGGAAACCTTAAGATTCTCTCAGGTACTGATTGGCTGAGAGGGAGAATGATGTCAAGAAACAGGTGAAAGCCAGTGAGAGTTGCAGGAGCCAGTTATTACTGAGGCCAGATGAACAGCGTACTTGGGTGAAAAGCTGAGCAGCCCTACATGACTCAATCTGGGCAGCTGATAAAATACAACTCAGAGATGACAGTTCCGGTGTCACGTATTTCTTTCAAGTAGTCATTAATAAAGTCATGTGTCCTTGACATGTGACATTCACATTAGGACAGATTCTATTATTATTTGTTAAATACACAGATATGTCCTCAGTCAGTAAATTACTTACTGGGAAAATGAATAGGACACAGCTTCAGATCCAGTCAGATCAGCCAAGGCAACCTGCTCATAGAGATTTGCTAACACTAGTATGGAAAAACACCAGATGTCAAATAGTTTATTTCCCCTCAGGACTCCTTTTACATTAACCAATCTTTCTCTGTTTCAGCCAGATAAGTCCCAAGAATTACTTGGTTTCCTTCTTTTTCAGTGCTCTTAAAGAAACAATAGCCCAGGGAAGCCAAGGCCCTGCAAGCCTATTATATCAATAAGAATGTGTAAGTATTCCACTGAATGCTCAGTTCAAAGTCACAGAGAGATTGGGTTGTTTGAAATTTTCCATATGATGTCCTGGCCCCACAACTCAATTAACTGCCACCCAACCTCCGTAGTGAAGATTGGCTTGGTTACAATAGAGGAATTATTGGAAATTTATCCCCTCTTATTAGACCTCCTAATAAGTGAACACATACCATATTTGTCTTTCTGCGTTTTAGGTACTTCACCTAGTACCTAAAATGATTTTTCCTGATTCTATCCATTTGCTTGAAAATATCACAATGTAATTTTCTAGCTGAATAATACGTCGTTATGGGAATATTCCACACTTTCTCCAAAGGAGATGACGTGCCATGTTTTTGTATCCACAGAGATGCTTCCTTCTGCATCAAATGAAATTGCATATAGAGAACCTCATTCTGATATTATAAAGAGAGTGAGACCTTAAAATACCCAGCTCTAAATGGGATTTCCCTATGAAGTTCTCCCTCCCCTGAAAGCTTTGAGAAGCCTGCAGGAAGAGGAGGCAGGAAGAGTGTCATAAATAGAGAGAATTGAGGACACAAGGAGAACAATGCACTGAGAAGTAGGCCACAGAGGATGATGATTCATTCAGCCTTAGTGAGACCTCGTAAGTTAGGGTCAGCTAGAAGGAGGAGGAGGACCTCCCATATCAGGGACCTAGAGAAAGGGCATAGTGATAGAAGAAGGAGGGTGGGCAGGACTGGAAGGAGAAGAGGGATGGCAGAACACAGGGGACTCAAAGTGAACAAATCGTAATGAGTAAATACATAAGATAATCTGTTTTCAAGGTGATGAAGTACAGAGCTCATAAGGACTGATGATTTCTTCTGGGTTGTGCCAGGGTTTGGTAAAGATGAACTCTATTTTCTTTAAGGAACTCGGCACTGAGACTCTGATCATGTTCCAATGAGTAGATGAACAACACAAACTTCAATTGAGGTATTTCAAGGAAAAAAAATTAGTGTGACAGTTGGGTAGGAATTTGAACCTGGAATGGAAAAGGAATATATTGTTAATTATATGAAATTCCCACATAATTAGTAAAAATAATATGTAGACAAATTTTACAATGACTTTTAACATGGAGAAAAAATTCTTATAACAGAGGGCAGAGTATTATTTTTTTTAAAACATGCTTTCCAGAAACTCATTATGTAGCAAAGAATCAAGCCATGAACTAGTGGTTACCCAGCTACCTCACAACCCATGAGCTCAGGTGGCACAACTGAACTACCAGGTTTGGCCCTAACACTAAATTTAGACGGTTTGTCTGGATGACCATAGCGGAAAACACAGCTGATCTTGTGTCCTAGGCCTTTAACATGGACACATTTATCTGCCTATGAGAAACATAGACAGAACCCCCTCTCCCCCCAAGACCAAGAGGGTTCCTCACAGACCACTGAGTAGGACATAGCTGCTGATCCAACCCGGTCAGACAAGACAACCCTGCTCATAGTGGGTAGCCAAAATTAGTGTGGAACAGCACCAGCTGTTAAATAGTTTATTGCCCCTGAGTACTACTTTCCCTTCAGATCTTTCTCTTTTTCAGCCAAACAAGTCCCAGGAATTGTCTGATTTCCTTCTCTTTTCCCTGCTCTTAAAGACTCAATACCCCAGGGAACCCTAGACCCTAACAGGCTATCATATCAATAATTTGATTAAGAATTATATTAATCAAGAATGCAAATGTACATTTAGTGAGGACACGAGTAACTACTCAATTCAAAGTCACAACCTAAGAAATTTGAGAAATAAGATGACAGTAGGAGACTACCTTGTCATTTGGTATTTTCTCCTTAATCCCACATCACTTTGAAGCTTCCCTACTTAGGAGGCTGTCCAACTAAATAAACATAAAAGTTTCATTTCTACCTGACATTGTCACAGAGGTAAACAGGAATGAAGGTGTGTGGGATCTGGATAAAGGGGTAAGATAAAGGCTAGTTTGGTTTCACAAGAAAAATTCATGTGTGCACAGGATCAGAGATACTGGACACTGAGGAAAGTTTGTTTCTTTACACATCTCCATGGAAACCTCAAAATTCTCAAAGTTGCTGAATGGCTCAGAGGCAGAATAATGTCATGCAACAGGTGAAAGACAGTGAGAGTTTCAGAAGCCAATTATTAAAAGCACCAAGTTGACAAAGCTTGAGAGAAAGGCTGAACATCCCTCCATTCCTCAATCTTCCCAGCTGAAAGCAAACAATACAGAGATGACAGTTCCTTTGTCCAAGACTCTTAGTTCAGGAAAAGTGTCACATATTTCTTCCAAGTATTCATTAATAAAGTCACTTGTCCTGAACATGTGATTTTCACATTATCACAGATTCCATTATTATTTGTTCCATGCTCAATTATGTCCTCAATCAGTAAATTACTCAGTGTTAAAATGCTCCCTGACAAAGTCAAATCTTTGAACAAAAAGCGTTTAATTGGGACCTTGCTTATGTTTTTACAGAGACCATCCAGGATGTCACATAAGTAAGTATTCATCTTTTTCTGGTCCTTCAGCAGAACGGAGAGCTTTTCAGACTACAAGCAGCAGGCAGAGAGATGTAGACACAGACAGAGACAACTACAGAGACAGATTCAGAAATAGAGAGACCAATACTAATAGAAACAAATATGTAAATTGACAGAGACCAAGAAACAGAGACTTCATTGTGTCTGGTCGATTTCATTGGCATATCCACCCCAAAGCACACCATCCTATAATAAACTCCAATGGAATTGTATTACCTAAAAAGGCCATAGCTCCCAAGACATTTCCTCACTGGTGACTCAACATGTTAGTTGATGAGCTTTATGAGGACATTGGAATTCAAATTACCAGGAAGTGAAAGAAGACAGAGAGACTTCTAGGATAAAAGAACATAATTACCCTGATATTTTCTCATTCAATGAAATGATTAAAGTCCTAAGGACTTCCAAGTACTAATAAACAGGACTGACAATCTCCTTTGGAGAAAATGTGTAATATTTCAATAATGGAGCATTATTCAGCTAAGAAAATGACATGATGTTTTCAAGCAAATGGATGGAACCAGCATTTCAGTTACTTCATCCTGGCTGAAGTAACTGAAATGCAGGAAGACAAATATAGTATGACATTCACTTCTTAGGAGGTCTCCTAATAGTAGAGGATGAAGTTCCAATAGGCCATCTATTGTGACCAAGCCAGTCTTCCAATATGGGTATTGGGTGGCAGCTAATTGAGGTGTGCCACAGAGAATCCTACAGAAATTTTCAAGCAACCCAGGCTGTTGTTATTAAAATATGCTGCTCTCTGTCCTCACATGATAGATCAGTGCCATATTCTTGTATCCACAGAGATTCTTCCTCCTGCAATAAATTGCATAGAGTCCCAGAATCTGATATTATGCAGAGAGAGACCTTAAATCAACCAACTCTAAATGGGATTTCTCCATAGATTTCTCCCTACCCTAAGAGCTCTGGGAAGCCTGCAGTAGAAGAGGCAGGAAGTGTCATATGTAGAGGGAATTGAGGACACAAGGAGAA
This sequence comes from Meriones unguiculatus, assembly GCF_030254825.1. NCBI lineage: Eukaryota > Metazoa > Chordata > Mammalia > Rodentia > Muridae > Meriones > Meriones unguiculatus. The sequence continues at coordinate 5,666,752 of NW_026843710.1, forward strand.
CAATGCCCTGAGAATCAGGCCACAGAGGTAGATGATGCAGCCAGCCTTGATGAGTCTTGATGAGCTAGGGTGAGATAGAAGGAGGAGGACCTCCTCTATCTTGAAACTAGAGAAAGGGCATAGGGGTAAAAGAATTATGGTAGTTGGGACTGGAAGAAAAAGAGTAGTGAGAAGCAAATGGCATACAAATTGAACAAATGGTGATAAATGAATACATAAGAAAAACTGTGATCAAGGTGATGAAGTATACTCCCAGGTTACGGCAAGGATGAACTCAGTTTTCTTTAAGGGACTTGGCCTGAGAGTAGATGAACAACACATACTTCAATTGATGTATTTTAAAGAATAAAATTTGTGTGTGTGTGTGTGTGTGTGTGTGTGTGTGTGACATATGGGTAGCAATTTGTACCTGGGGCCACTGGAAAAGGAATAAAATATATATTATATGAAATTCCCACATAAGCAATAAAAATAATATGTTGACAACTTCAACTATGAATTTTAACATGGAGAAAAGATTCTGCTAAAGAGGATGAAGTTTGATTTTGTAAGGCTTGCTTTCTAGGAACTCATTAGGCGGCAGAGTGTCCTAGCATTAAACTAGTAGTTACCCAGCTAACTCACACCACATAAGCTCTGATGGCACCGCTCAATTAGCAGTCCTGGCACTAATACTACATTTAGAGGGTTTGTCTAGAGGACCACAACAGGGAACACAGCAGCGTTTTTGTACAAGCCATATAAAATGTTACCATTTCACTGTCCTGAAGGCACAGTTTAAAATTTAAACCCCAGGATGAGTATTTGTTCCTCAGTCAACACTGAGTAGGACACAGCTTCAGATCCAGCCAAGTCAGCCAAGGCAAACATGCTCATAGAAGGTTGCCAACACTAGTGTGGAAGAGCACCAGCTGTTAAATAGTTTATTGCTCCTCAGTTCTCCTTTTATCTTCACAAATTTTTCTCTATTTCAGCCAAAGGAATCCAAAGAATCATCTGGTTTCCTTCCCTTTTCCCTGCTCTTAAAAACTCAATACCACACAGAACTCTTGACCCTTCCAGCCTATTATATCAATAAGAATGTCAATGTACATTTAGTGAATATGCAAGTAACCACTCAGTTCAAAGTCACAACCTATGAAATTTCAGATTCAAGGCCACAGTAAGAAACCACCTTGCCATTTGATACATTCTCCTTAATAGCACTTCACTTTGAAGGTTCCCTACTTAGAAAGCTGTCCAATTAAGTAAACATTAAAGTTTCATTTCCTACCTGACATTGTCACAGAGGGAAAGAGGAGTACATGTGTGGTATCTGGATAAAGGGATGAGATAAAGGCTTGTTGTGTTTCATGAGAAACATTTACTTGTGCACAGGATCAGAGATTCTTGACATTAAGAAAAGTTTGCTTACTCATCTCCATGAAAACCTCAAGATACTCTTAGGTGCTGAATGCCTGAGAGACAAGTTATGTCATGAATCAGGTGAAAGCCAGTAAGAATTTCAGGAGCCACTTATTAAAGGGCCAAGTGGACAGCCTGCTTGAAAGAAAGGCTGAAGAGCCCTACATGCCTCACTCTGCACAGCTGAAAGTATATAATTCATAGATGACAGTTCCTGTGTGCAAGAATCTAAGTTCAGGAGAAGTGTCACATAATTCTTTCAAGTGGCCATTAATAAAGTCATGTGTTCTTGACATGTCACTTTCACATTATCACAGATTCAATTGTTATTTATTAAATGCACAGATATGTCCTCAGTCAGTGAATTACTTATGATAAAATGCTTCCAGACACAGACAAATCTTTGAACAAAGAGCATTCAATTGGGACTTGCTTATAATTTTACAAAGACTATCCAGTATATCATGTCGGCAAACAGTCATCTTGCTGTACTCCTTCTGCAAACAGAGATCTTTTCATATCGAACCACAGTGTCATGCAGAGGGAGACAGAGAGAGAAGATCTATAGAAACAGATTTAGAAATAGAGATAATGAGACTGACAAAAACTAAGATAAAAAATGACAGAGATGGAGAGACAGAGACTCCATTCTGTCTGGTCACTATCATTGTAATATCAACCTCAAAGGACATCCTCCTATAATATAACTCCAATAACAATTATATTATCTAACAAGGCCATAACTCCTAACCCCTCCCAGACATTTCCTCACTTGAGCTCCACATGTAAATAGAGAGCTTGAAGGGGAAGTTGCAATTCAAATCACCAGGAATTGGTGGGATTTCTAGGCTAAAAGAATATAGTTATCCTGAAAGTTTGTCATTGAATACAGTGATTAAAGCCCCAGCAACTTCCAAGTTCTAAAGAACAAGACTGACAATCTCCTTTCAGGATAACATGTAATATTTCCTTAAGGGAGTTATTCAGCTAAGAAAATGACATTGTAATATTTTCAGGCAAATGGATGGAACCAGAAAAAATTCATCCTGGGTAAAGTAACTAAAATGCAGAAAGACAAATATGGTATGTATTCACTTATTAGAAGGGCTCCTAAAATTGTGTGATAAAGTTCCATTAGGCCATCTATGGTGACCAAACTAGTCAACAGGAGCATTGGTGCAGTTAATTGAGTTGTTGGGCCAGGACATCCTGTGGAAATTTTCAAGCAATCCATGCTGTTTTTATTTAAATATGTTGCTCTCTGCCCTGAACTGAGAGATCAGTGGCATATTCTTCGTCTACAGGGATAGGATTGCATACCGAAACCCACAGTCTGATATTATGTAGAGAGAGAGACCTTAAAAGACCCAGCTATAAATGGGATTTCCCTATAAAATTCTCCCTCCCGTCAGAGCTCTGAGAAGTCTTTAGGAGAGGAAGAAGTGTGTCATAAGTATAGAGAATTGAGGACATGAGGAAAACAATCTGCTGAGATTCAGGCCACAGAATAAATGATGTAGCCAGCCTTGATGAATCCTGATAAGCTAAGGTCAGATAGAAGGGGGGAGGAGAAGGATCTCCCCTATCAAGGAACTAGAGAAAAGGCATATGGACTGAAGAAGTAGGGTGGGTGGTACTGGAAGGAGAAGAGGGAGTGGGCAGTAGAGTTGATACATAGTGAACAAATTGTAATAAATAAATAAGAAAAACTGTAATGAAAAGGATGAATTATAGAACTCTCCAGGACTGATGGCTTCTTCTTAGATGTGGTTGTAGGGTGCAACAAGGTTGAACTCAGTTTTCTTTAAGGGATTTGGACTGAGACTCTGATCATTTTCCAATGAGTATATGAACAACACATTCTTGAATTGGTGTATTTTAAACAACAACAACAACAAAAAATTAGTGTGACACATGGTTATGAATTTTAACCTGGGGGCAATGGAAAAGGAATGTACTGTATTATATAAAATTCCCACATAATCAGTAAAAATAATATGTTGACTGTGAAAATGCAGAAAAGATTCTGCTGAACAAGCAGTCCTGGCACTAATGCTATGTTTACAGGGTTTGTCTGGAGCAGCATTGAAGATAATACTCCTCTTGTGTCCTAGCCATATAGCATAGACCCATTTCTCTCTCCTGAAGGCCCAGTTATAACTGTAAATCCCAGGACCCGGAGGGTTTCTCACTGACCACTGAGTAGGACACAGCTTGCTTGAGAAAAAACCTGAGCAGTCCTATATACCGCAGTCTGGGCAGCTGATAGCACACAACCCAGCAATGACAGTTCCTTTCCAAGATTTTTAGTTCAGGAATAATGTCACATATTTCTTTCAAGAGTTCATTACTAAAATTATCTGCTATGACAGCACAAGGGAATTTTGACATCAAAGATGGTATTATGTCCTTACAATGCTAAGATGACATCATAATGCTATTATAATATCACAATGTTATTATGACCACTTATGGCATGATATCATAATAGAATTATATCATCACAATAATAATATAACATAACAATTCAATTAGGATATCACAATGCTATCATGATATCACATTATTGTTATCATATCACAATTGTATTGTGATATCTCAATGCTATTACATCATTGTGATATGAAATCACAATGGAAATTTGATTTTACAGTCGTATGACTGCAAAATATTATATCATCACAATGTTTTTATAACAAAACAATGGTGCCATGATATCACAAATAGTATTATGAAATCACGAGAGTATGACATCACAATGCTATGATTACATCCCAATGGTATTATGATATCACCATATTATGACATTCCAGTGTAGTCAAGATATCACAAAGGTATATTACATCCCAATGTATTACAACATCCCAATGCTATTATGACATCACAATTCATTATATATTCACAATGATGATGACATCGCAATGGTGTTATGATATCACAATAACATAATGGCTTCACAATGGCATGTTTTAGGTGTTGATTAATATTTATTCTTGGTTTATCTTTTATTACTTCTTGCTTTTAATCCTAAACAGCTGTATAACAAATTTGCCACACAGAGACTGGGTTCATTTAGTTAACTTAGAACACAATGCTGGTGAATAGTTACTCCCTCCTAAACCTTCAAGCCCTCATAGTTTCCTAACATTTAGATTTTACCCACCATACTTGCTATTTTTGAAGTCTTAGGTCTGGTTCATTCTCTCCATGCTGTTCCAATATCTCTCTTCCCGCTCTGCTTTCCAAGTTACTCTCCTTCACCCTCTCTCCTCTCACATACTTCCTGCCCTCTGGCTCCTCCCATCACTCAACATTGTGGCTGGTTATTTTTTTGGCTTGTTTACACAAAGTTGAGGGAGGATGCTGAGAATAAGTATCACAATACAATATCTGGATTGAAACTGGGGTGGGGGATCAGCATTTGAATGAACAAGAGTAAGGTGTATACATTTCAAAAGAACATTATACCAACAATGTTATGACAAATCACAATGCTAAGATGACATCACAATGGGATTATGACCTCAAGATGCTATTATGATATCACATGGATATTATGATTTCAAAATGCTATTAGGTATTTAAATGCTATATGGTATTTTAATTCACATGCTTTTATGGCTTAACAATGATGTTATAAGATCAAATTGCTATTAGGACATCACATTGATATCATGACATCACAATGCTATTATGACACCACAACTTTATTATGATATCTCAATGTATTATGTCATCACAATGGTGTCATGATATCTCAATGCTATTATGACTTTACACTATTAGTGCTATAGTACACAAAAGTACTCAGTTCTATTAGGACATCACAATGCTATTATGACATCATAAGGTATGATATGACAATGGAATTATAACATCACAATAATAGTAATATAACATAACAATGCAATTATAACATCCCAATGCTATCCTGACATTACATGAGTATTATCATATCATAATGGTACTATGAGATCACAATGCTGTTTTGACATCACATTGGTATTATAAATACACAGTGGGGGGCGGAGCCAAGATGGCGACTAGCACACACAGTTTCTGAGCAGTGGGATACCTGATCTTCTAAGTTGGAGAATGGAAGGACCCCCAACCCAGGAAAACCACAGCGAGGCTTTCTGAACACCAGAGAACATCGCAGGAGGTGAAAACTTTGGCCTCCGGTCACCCGGAGACTTGCTTGGGGAGGGAGAGAAAAGATCCTTTGTTCTTGCTGCACTCCCTTCCCCCAGACCTCCTTCCTCCTCGGCACAGCGGCACAGCGGACTCATCTTTCTCAGCGCAGACCTAACTGCCTGGGGTATACAACCGCTGAGACGGAGCCCCAACCACTTTAGCAGCAGACAAAAGCCAGCAGTACGTACCCCGGAGTCCCAGATTCGCGCAGCGGCTGCACCATCCTCCCAGGGCGCGAATCTGCTAGACACCATACTAGCTCCGCAGGATCGCCATCACTGACGGTACGACCTGCCCAATCCCACAGTGACAGAGAATACGCTATATACTCACCGAAACCAGGCAGAAACGTCATACAACCTGGACACACCAGGCACTGGGCCTCCCAAGCTTGGAGAGCACAACGAAGAGATCCCAGGACTTCCCAGAAAGCATTGGGACTAGCAAGCCAGTCTCCAGTTACAGCAGGACGTGGCAGCGGAGCAGCACTGAACTGGCGGGGCACCACAGCCCTCCAGTTTAAGACTAACCAGGGCCAAACCAGAGAACAGAGAGCCTGATTACCCCATCCCTGCCGAAGTGACCACCCTGAAATCTCCAGCTGCAGCAAGACCTCAGAACCTGGCAGTGACAGCAGCACAGAACTGGCGGAACACATCAAAGAAGCAGGGCCAAACCAGAGAGCAGAGAGCCCCGGATACCACGATCTCGGCCAAGAGACCTGCCTGTAAGTGAGTGCACCCTTGAGAATCTGCAGTTCCCCAGATCCTGGGTCCTTCTAAATCAGAAGCCAGGCATCGAACCCCCTCCCACCCACATACCCACTTTGGGAAACAGAGGGGCACTAGGGACATTGAATTTCCTGCCCTGTGGGCCTGATTGAGGAGCTAAGACAGTTAATACCAGAAATTGCGCTGCGATCATCATTAGCGCCTGCGACATATACAGTACAGAGCCCCTCCCACACACTCAAGGGTTCAACATTAGCCATCACTCTGTCCCTCGAGAAACTCATCCACGCACACTTACACACACAGACACACACGCACGCGCGCGCACACACACACTTGCATTTGCCCCGTTTGCGCCTGCGTACTTTCCTCCCACAGGTACAGCTAGTCCTCAGCACATGCTGAGAGTGCTCAGCTTCCTGAAGAACTCTCCAGACACCAGAGAGAGACAGCACCAGTCTGATCTGCAGAATACAAAAACAAACAGGGAAGGTTTCAGATAAGCCAATGGCCAGAGGTAGGCGAAAGAACACTTCCAACATAAATCAGGACATCATGACTTCACCAGCAAACCCCAAAATCGATGGATACACCAATTCAGCAGAAGCACAGGAAAATGATTTTAAAGCCATGCTTGCCCAATTATTTGAGGCTCATAAGGAGGAAATGAACAAGTCTTTCAAAGAGATGGCCAGTCAATTGGAGGCAAAGAAAGAAGAAATAGACAATATCCTTAAAGAAACACAGGCAAACATAGCAAAACAAATAGATACACAAGTAGAGGAAAAATTAGTGGCATATAAGAAGGAAATGAAAAAAGAAATAGAGGCCATCGTAGAGAGACAGGAATCCAAATTCAAACACATGAAAGAAATGGTGCAAGGCATGAAAACAAAATTAGAATCAATAAAGAAAACACAAAATGAGAAAACCCTTGAGCTGGAGAACTTGGAGAAAAGATCAGGAACCACAAAAGTAAGCATCACCAACAGAATACAAGAGATGGAAGAGAGAATCTCTGGAGCTGAAGACACACTTGCAGAAATGGATACTTCTCTCAAAGAAAAAGTAAAATCAGAAAAGTTCCAATCACAAAATATCCAAGAAATCAAGGATGCTATGAAAAGACAAAATCTAAGAATAATAGGAAATCACGAAAAAGAAGACTCCAGACTCCAAGGTCCAGAAAATATTTTCAAGAAAATCATAGAAGAAAATTTTCCCAACTTAAAGAAAGAGATGTCCATAAATATACAAGAGGCCTACAGAACTCCAAATAGACTAGACCAGAAAAGAAACACATCACGTCACATCATAGTCAAAACTCTAAATCTACAGAACAAAGAAAAGATATTAAAAGCAGCAAGGGAAAAAGGCCAAGTAACATATGAAGGTAGACCTATCAGAATCACGCCGGACTTCTCATCAGAAACTATGAAAGCCAGAAGGGCCTGGGCAAGTATCATGGAGACTCTAAGAGATCACAAATGTCAACCCAGACTACTATACCCTGCAAAGCTTTCAATCAACATAGATGGAGAAAACAAAATATTCCATGACAAAACTAAATTTATACAATATCTACACAGCAAACCATCCCTACAGAAGATACTAGAAGGAAAACTCCAATCCAATGAAAACAAATTCACCCAAGAAAACAGGGCATACAGATAATGTCCCAACAAAAATGAAAAGAAAACAAGCAATGAATCAGGGTTAGATCATCGTCTCCATTACAAAAGGAACTAACATGCATTGGTCACTATTATCTATCAATATCAATGGACTCAACTCACCAATAAAAAGACACAGGCTAACAGAATGGTTAAGGAAACAGGATCCAACATTCTGTTGCATCCAAGAAACACACCTATGCAACAAAGACAAACACTACCTCAGAGTAAAGGGCTGGAAAACTGTTTTTCAAGCAAACGGTTCCAGAAAACAAGCTGGAGTAGCCATCCTAATATCTAATGAAATAGACTTTCAACCCAAGTTAATCAAAAAAGATAAGGAGGGCCACTATATTCTCATCAAAGGAAAAATCCACCAAGAGGACATCACAATCTTGAATATCTATGCCCCAAATACAAGAGCACCGACATTCGTAAATGAAACATTATTAAAGCTTAAATCATACGTTGATCCTAATACCTTAATAGTGGGAGACTTCAACACTCCACTCTCACCAAGGGACAGATCAACTAGACAGACACCAAATAGGGAAATGAAAGCACTCACAGAATCCCTAAATCAAATGGACCTAATAGACGTCTACAGATCATTTCACCCAAACTCAAAAGAGTACACCTTCTTTTCAGCACCCCATGGAACCTTTTCCAAAATAGACCATATAGTGGGTCACAAAGCAAGCCTCAACAGATACAAAAGGATTGAAATAATCCCTTGTATACTATCTGACCACCATGGAGTAAAGCTCGACCTCAACAACAACAGAAACAACAAAAAGCCGACACGCACATGGAAACTAAACAACTTACTACTCAATGACAGCTGGGTTAAGGAAGAAATAAAGAAAGAAATTAAAGACTTCCTAGAATTCAATGAAAAGGAAGGCACAACATACCCAAATTTATGGGACACACTGAAAGCAGTGCTCAGAGGAAAATTTATAGCACTAAGTGCCTGTAAGAAGAAATTCGTAACATCACATACAAACAACTTAATGGCCCAACTGAAAACCCTAGAACAAAAAGAAGCAGATACACCCAAAAGGAGCAGACGGCTGGAAATAATCAAACTAAGGGCTGAAATCAATCAACTAGAAACAAATAAAACTATCCAAAGAATCAATGAAACAAAAAGCTGGTTCTTTGAGAAAATCAACAAGATAGACAAACCCTTAGCCAAACTAACTAAAAAGCAGAGAGAAACTATCCAGATCAGCAAAATCAGAAATGAAAATGGGGACATAACCACAGACACTGAGGAAATCCAAACAATTATTAGGTCATACTACAAAAGCCTATATGCCACAAAATTTGAGAATCTAAATGAAATGGATAATTTTCTTGAAAGATTCCATCTACCAAAACTAAGTCAAGATCAGGTAGAAAGACTGAATAGCCCTATATCTCCCAAGGAAATCGAAGCAGTCATTAACAGTCTCCCCTCCAAAAAAAGCCCTGGACCAGATGGCTTCAGCGCAGAATTCTACAAGACCTTCAAAGAAGTGCTAATTCCAATTCTCCTCAAGCTATTCCACAAAATAGAAACAGAAGGAACACTACCAAACTCATTCTATGAAGCCACAGTCACCTTAATACCTAAACCACACAAAGACCCAACAAAAAAAGAGAACTTTAGGCCTATCTCTCTTATGAACATTGACGCAAAAATACTCAATAAAATACTTGCAAACCGAATCCAAGAACACATCAAAGATATCATCCACCATGACCAAGTAGGCTTCATCCCAGGCATGCAAGGGTGGTTCAACATACGGAAATCCATCAATGTAATCCACTACATAAACAAACTGAAGGAGAAAAACCACATGATCATCTCCTTAGACGCCGAAAAAGCATTTGACAAAGTCCAACACCCATTCATGTTTAAAGTCTTGGAGAGATCAGGGATACAAGGCACATACCTAAACATAGTAAAGGCAATATATAGCAAGCCTATAGCTAACATCAAACTCAATGGAGAGAAACTTAAATCAATCCCACTGAAATCAGGGACAAGACAAGGCTGTCCATTGTCCCCATATCTCTTCAACATAGTACTTGAAGTCGTAGCCAGAGCAATAAGACAACTAAAGGAGATCAAGGGGATACAAATTGGAAAGGAAGAGGTCAAAGTGTCACTATTTGCAGATGATATGATAGTATACATGAGCGACCCCAAAAATTCAACCAGAGAACTCCTTCAGCTGATAAACACCTTCAGCAAAGTGGCAGGATACAACATCAACTCAAAAAAATCAGAAGCCCTCCTATATACCAAAGACAAAAAGGTTGAGAAAGAAATTAGGGAAACAACACCCTTCACAATAGCCACTAATAACATAAAGTACCTTGGTGTGACCCTAACCAAGCAAGTGAAAGACCTGTTTGAGAAAAACTTCAAGTCTCTGAAGAAAGAAATTGAAGAAGATATCAGAAGATGGAAAGATCTCCCGTGCTCATGGATTGGTAGGATTAACATTGTGAAAATGGCCATACTGCCAAAAGCAATCTACAGATTCAATGCAATTCCCATCAAAATACCAACTCAATTCTTTACAGACCTTGAAAAAAAGATTCTCAGCTTCATATGGAGAAACAAAAAACCCAGAATTTCCAAAACGATCCTGTACAACAACAGATCATCTGGAGGTATCTCCATTCCTGATCTCAAGCTGTACTACAGGGCAACAGTAATAAAAACTGCATGGTACTGGCATAGAAACAGACAGGAGGATCAATGGAACCGCATGGAAGACCCAGAAATAAATCCACACACCTATGAATACTCGATATTCAACAAAGAAGCCAATTCCATTCAATGGAAAAAAGACAGCATCTTCAACAAATGGTGCTGGACCAACTGGATGTCTACATGCAGAAAAATGAAAATAGATCCATATTTATCACCCTGCATAAAACTAAAGTCAAAGTGGATCAAGGACCTCAACATAAAACCAGATACCCTAAATCAATTGGAAAAAAAAGTGGGGAACAGCCTAGAACTCATTGGCACAGGAGACAACTTCCTGAACAGAACACCAACAGCACAGGCTCTAAGAGCAACAATCAATAAATGGGACCTCATGAAACTGAAAAGCTTCTGTAAAGCAAAGGATACCGTCATCAAAACAAAACGACTGCCTACAGATTGGGAAAGAATCTTCACTAACCCTTTATCTGACAGAGGACTAATATCCAGTATATACAAAGAACTAAAGAAGCTGAAAAGCAGCAATCCAAGTAATCCAATTAAAAAATGGGGAACAGAGCTAAACAGAGAATTCTCGACAGAGGAATATCGAATGGCAGAAAAACACTTAAAGAAATGCTCATCCTCATTAGCCATCAGGGAAATGCAAATCAAAACGACCCTGAGATATCACCTTACACCCATCAGAATGGCCAAGATGAAAAACTCAAGCGATAACACATGCTGGAGAGGTTGTGGAGAAAGGGGAACCCTGCTCCACTGCTGGTGGGAATGTAAACTGGTACAACCACTCTGGAAAGCTATCTGGCGCTTTCTAAGACAAATAGGAATAGTGCTTCCTCCAGACCCAGCTATACCACTGCTAGGTATATACCCAAAGTTTGTTCAAGTACACAAAAAGGACACTTGCTCAACCATGTTTATAGCAGCTCTATTTGTAATAGCCAGAACCTGGAAACAACCCAGATGTCCATCAACGGTGGAATGGGTACAGAAATTGTGGTATTTTTTTACAATGGAATACTACTCAGCAATCAAAAAGGAGGAAATCATGAAATTTGCAGGCAAATGGTGGGATCTAGAAAAGATCATTCTGAGTGAAATATCCCAGAAGGAGAAAGACAAACATGGGATATACTCACTTATATAGACCTATAAGATATGATAAACATAATGAAATCTAAACACCTAAAAAAGATAATCAATTGAGCGGACATGGGGTAAGATGATCAATCCTCATTTAGAAAGACAGATGGGATGTGCATTGAACGTATGACAGGAGTCTACTGAGAGCATCTGAAAGACTCTAACTAGCAGTGTTTTCAAAGAAAAGACTCATGACCAAACCTTTGGCAGAGTACAGGGAATCATAAGAAAGAAGGGTAGTTAGTCTGATGGGGAAAGGATAGGAGCTCCACAAGGACCAAATATATCTGGGCACAGGGTCTTTTCTGAGACTGACATTCAACCAAGGACCATGTATGGATATAACCTAGAACCTCCACTCAGATGTAGCCTGTGGTAGCTCAGTAACCAATTGGTTTCCCAAAGTGAGGGGAACAGGGACTATTTCTAACAGGAACTCGATGACTGGCTCTTTGGTCTCCCCACCCCCGAAGGGAGGAGCAGTCCTGTTAGGCCACAGAGGAGGGCTTTGCAGCCAGTCCTGAAGATACCTGATAAAACAGGATCAGATGAATGGGGAGGAGGTCCCCCCCATCAGTGGACTTAGAAAGGGGCACGGTGGAGATGAGGGAGGGAGGGAGGGAGGGACTGGGAGGGAATGAGGGATCGGGACACGGCTGGGATACAGAGTTAATAAAATGTAACTGATAAAAAAAATAAAATTAAAAAAAAATAAAAAATAAATAAATAAATAAATACACAGTGGTATTATGACATCAAAATGATATAATGACATCATGATGGCATGTCACCTTAATATTATTATGACATCACAATTTTATGACATCACAATGGTATTAATATAATCATAATGCTATTTTGACTTCCCCATGGTATTAGAACCTCACAATGCTATTATGACATCACAAAGTTGTCATGACATTCCAATGATTATATGACATCCCAATGCTTTTACGATATCTCAATGCTATTATAACATCAAAATGCTATTTTGACATAATCATGGTACGATGTCACAATGAAATTTTGACATCACAATTGAATTATGAACTAAAAATACTATTACATCATCAAAAAACTATGACATCACAATGCTATTATGATATCACAATGCTATTATGACATCACAATATTATGACATCCAAATATATTAAAACATCAAAATGGTATCATGTTATCACAATAGAATTATGACCTGACAATGGCATAATAACTTCACAATGGTATTAGTGATATGATGACAAAACAATGCTATTATGATATCACAATGGCATTATGACATCAAAATTCTATTATGATATCAAAATTGTAATATGACATTACTACTTGTAATTTTTTTAAATTTATTTATTTATTTATCAGTTACATTTTATTAAATCTGTATCCCAGCCGTGTCCCGATCCCTCATTCCCTCCCAGTCCCTCCCTTGCTCCCTCATCTCCACCGTGGCCCTTTACAAGTCCACTGATGGGGGACCTCCTCCCTGTTCATCTGATCCTGTTTTATCAGGTATCTTCAGGACTGGCTGCAAAGCCCTCCTCTGTGGCCTAACAGGACTGCTCCTCCCTTCGGGGGTGGGGAGACCAAAGAGTCAGTCATTGAGTTCCTATTAGAAATAGTCCTTGTTCCCCTCACTTTGGGAAACCAAATGGTTACTGAGCTACCACAGGCTACATCTGAGCAGAGGTTCTAGGTTATATCCATACATGGTCCTTGGTTGAATGTCAGTCTCAGAAAAGACCCTGTGCCCAGATATATTTGGTCCTTGTGGAGCTCCTATCCTTTCCTCATCAGACTAACTCCCCTTCTTTCTTATGATTCCCTGTACTCTGCCAAAGGTTTGGTCATGAGTCTTTGCTTTGAAAACACTGCTAGTTAGAGTCTTTCAGATGCTCTCAGTAGACTCCTGTCATACGTTCAATGCACATCCCATCTGTCTTTCTAGATGAGGATTGATCATCTTATCTTCCATATCTGCTCAATTGATTATCTTTTTTAGGTGTATAGATTTCATTGTGTTTATCATATCTTATAGGTCTATATAAGTGATATAAGTGAGTATATCCCATGTTTGTCTTTCTCCTTCTGGGATATTTCACTCAGAATGATCTTTTTCTAGATCCTACCATTTGCCTGCAGATTTCATGATTTCCTCTTTTTTGATTGCTGAGTAGTATTCCATTGTATAAAAATACCACAATTTCTGTACCCATTCTTCCATTGATGGACATCTGGGTTGTTTCCAGGTTCTGGCTATTACAAATAGAGCTGCTATAAACATGGTTGATCACGTATCCCTTTTGTGTACTTGAACACACTTTGGGTATATACCTAGCAGTGGTATAGCTGTGTCTTGAGGAAGCACTATTCCTATTTGTCTAAGAAAGAGCCAGATAGTTTTCAGAGTGGTTGTATCAGTTTACATTCCCACCAGCAGTGGAGGAGAGTTCCCCTTTCTCCACAACCTCTCCAGCATGTGTTGTCGCCTGAGTTTTTCATCTTGGCCATTCTGATGGGTGTAAGGTGATATCTCAGGGTCGTTTTGATTTGCATTTCCCTGATGGCTAATGAGGATGAGCATTTCTTTAAGTGTTTTTCTGCCATTCGATATTCCTCTGTCAAGAATTCTCTGTTTAGCTCTGTTCCCCATTTTTTAATTGGATTACTTGGTTTGCTGCTTTTCAGCTTCTTTAGTTCTTTGTATATACTGGATATTAGTCCTCTGTCAGATAAAGGGTTAGTGAAGATTCTTTCCCAATCTGTAGACAGTCGTTTTGTTTTGATGACGGTATCCTTTGCTTTACAGAAACTTTTCAGTTTCATGAGGTCCCATTTAGTGATTGTTGCTCTTAGAGCCTGTGCTGTTGGTGTTCTGTTCAGGAAGTTGTCTCCTGTGCCAATGAGTTCTAGGTTGTTCCCCACTTTTTTTTTTCCAATTGATTTAGGGTATCTGGTTTTATGTTGAGGTCCTTGATCCACTTTGACTTTAGTTTTGTGCAGGGTGATAAATATTCAGGATCTATTTTCATTTTTCTGCATGTAGACATCCAGATGGTCCAGCACCATTTGTTGAAGATGCTGTCTTTTTTCCATTGAATGGATTTGGCTTCTTTGTCAAACATCGAGTATTCATAGGTGTGTGGATTTATTTCTGGGTCTTCTATGTGGTTCCATTGATCCTCCTTTCTGTTTCTATGCCAATACCATGCAGTTTTTATTACTGTTGCCCTGTATTACAGCTTGAGATCAGGAATGGAGATACCTCCAGATGATCTGTTGTTGTACAGGATCGTTTTGGAGATTCTGGGTTTTTTGTTTCTCCATATGAAGCTGAGAATCTTTTTCTCAAGGTCTGTAAAGAATTGAGTTGGTATTTTGATGGGAATTGCATTGAATCTGTAGATTGCTTTTGGCAGGATGGCCATTTTCACAATGTTAATCCTACCAATCCATGAGCATGGGAGATCTTTCCATCTTCTGATATCTTCTTCGATTTCTTTCTTCAGAGACTTGAAGTTTTTCTCAAACAGGTCTTTCACTTGCTTGGATAGAGTCACACCAAGGTACTTTATGTTACTAGTGGCTATTGTGAAGGGTGTTGTTTCCCTAATTTCTTCCTCAGCCTTTTTGTCTTTGGTATAAAGGAGGGCTTCTGATTTTTTTGAGTTGATGTTGTATCCTGCCACTTTGCTGAAGGTGTTTATCAGATGAAGGAGTTCTCTGGTTGAATTTTTGGGGTTGCTCATATATACTATCGTATCATCTGCAAATAGTGACACTTTGACCTCTTCCTTTCCGATTTGTATCCTCTTGATCTCCTTTAGTTGTCTTATTGCTCTGGCTAGGACTTCAAGTACTATGTTGAAGAGATATGGGGACAATGGACAGCCTTGTCTTGTCCCTGATTTCAGTGGGATTGATTTAAGTTTCTCTCCATTGAGTTTGATGTTATCTATAGGCTTGCTGTATATTGCCTTTACTATCTTTAGGTATGTGCCTTGTATCCCTGATCTCTCCAAGAATTTAAACATGAATGGGTGTTTCACTTTGTCGAATGCTTTTTCGGCATCTAAGGAGATGATCATGTGGTATTTCTCCTTCAGTTTGTTTATGTAGTGGATTACATTGATGGATTTCCGTATGTTGAACCACCCTTACATGCCTGGGATGAAGCCTACTTGGTCATGGTGGATGATATCTTTGACATGTTCTTGGATTCGGTTTGCAAGTATTTTATTGAGTATTTTTGTGTCAATGTTCATAAGAGAGATAGGCCTGAAGTTTTCTTTTTTTGTTGGGTCTTTGTGTGGTTTAGGTATTAAGGTGACTGTGGCTTCATAGAATGAGTTTGGTAGTGTTCCTTCTGTTTCTATTTTGTGGAATTGCTTGAGGAGAATTGGAGTTAGCACTTCTTTGAAGGTCTTGTAGAATTCTGCGCTGAAGCCATCTGGTCAAGGGCTTTTTTCGAGGGGAGACTGTTAATGACTGCTTCGATTTCCTTGGGAGATATAGGGCTATTAAGTCTTTCTACCTGATCTTGACTTAGTTTTGGTAGATGGAATCTTTCAAGAAAATTATCCATTTCATTTAGATTTTCAAATTTTGTGGCATATAGGCTTTTGTAGTATGACCTAATAATTGTTTGGATTTCCTCAGTGTCTGTGGTTATGTCCCCATTTTCATTTCTGATTTTGCTCATCTGGATAGTTTCTCTCTGCTTTTTCGTTAGTTTGGCTAAGGGTTTGTCTATCTTGTTGATTTTCTCAAAGATCCAGCTTTTTGTTTCATTGATTCTTTGGATAGTTTTATTTGTTTCTAGTTGATTGATTTCAGCCCTTAGTTTGATTATTTCCAGCCATCTACTCCTCTTGGATGTATCTGCTTCTTTTTTTTCTAGGGTTTTCAGTTGGGCCATTAAGTTGTTTGTATGTGATGTTACGAATTTCTTCTTACAGGCACTTAGTGCTATAAATTTTCCTCTGAGCACTGCTTTCAATGTGTCCCATAAATTTGGGTATGTTGTGCCTTTCTTTTCAGTGAATTCTAGGAAGTCTTTAATTTCTTTCTTTATTTCTTCCTTAACCCAGCTGTCATTGAGTAGTAAGTTGTTCAGTTTCCATGTGCGTGTCGGCTTTTTGTTGTTTCTGTTGTTGTTGATGTCTAGCTTTAGTCCATGGTGGTCAGATAGTATACAAGGGATTATTTCAATCCTTTTGTATCTGTTGAGGCTTGCTTTGTGACCCACTATATGGTCTATTTTGGAAAAGGTTCCATGGGGTGCTGAAAAGAAGGTGTACTCTTTTGAGTTTGGGTGAAACGATCTGTAGACGTCTATTAGGTCCATTTGATTTAGGGATTCTGTGAGTGCTTTTATTTCCCTATTTGATGTCTGTCTAGTTGATCTGTCCCTTGGTGAGAGTGGAGTGTTGAAGTCTCCCACTATTAAGGTAGTAGGATCAATATATGATTTAAGCTTTAATAATGTTTCATTTACGAATGTCGGTGCTCTTGTATTTAGGGCATAGATATTCAAGATTGTGATGTCCTCTTGGTGGATTTTTCCTTTGATGAGAATATAGTGGCCCTCCTTATCTTTTTTTATTAACTTGGGTTGAAAGTCTATTTTATTAGATATTAGGATGGCTACTCCAGCTTGTTTTCTGGAACCATTTGCTTGAAAAACAGTTTTCCAGCCCTTTACTCTGAGGTAGTGTTTATCTTTGTTGCATAGGTGTGTTTCTTGGATGCAACAGAATGTTGGATCCTGTTTCCTTAACCATTCTGTTAGCCTGTATCTTTTTATTGGTGAGTTGAGTCCATTGATATTGATACATAATAGTGATCAATGCATGTTAGTTCCTTTTGTAATGGAGTCGATGATCTAATCCTGTTTCATTGCTTGTTTTCTTTACATTTTTGTTGGGACATTATCTGTATGCCCTGTTTTCTTGGGTGAATTTGTTTTCATTGGATTGGAGTTTTCCTTCTACTATCTTCTGTAGGGATTGTTTGCTGTGTAGATATTGCGTAAATTTAGTTTTGTCATGGAATATTTTGTTTTCTCCATCTATGCTGATTGAAAGCTTTGCAGGGTATAGTAGTCTGGGTTGACATTTGTGATCTCTTAGAGTCTCCATGATACTTGCCCAGGCCCTTCTGGCTTTCATAGTTTCTGATGAGAAGTCCGGTGTGATTCTGATAGGTCTACCTTCATATGTTACTTGGCCTTTTTCCCTTGCTGCTTTTAATATCTTTTCTTTGTTCTGTAGATTTAGTGTTTTGACTATGATATGACGTGATGTGTTTCTTTTCTGGTCTAGTCTATTTGGAGTTCTGTAGGCCTCTTGTATATTTATGGACATCTCTTTCTTTAAGTTGGGATAATTTTCTTCTATGATTTTCTTGAAAATATTTTCTGGACCTTGGAGTCTGGAGTCTTCTTTTTCGTGAATTCCTATTATTCTTAGATTTTGTCTTTTCATAGCATCCTTGATTTCTTGGACATTTTGTGATTCGAACTTTTCTGATTTTACTTTTTCTTTGAGAGAAATATCTATTTCTGCAAGTGTGTCTTCAGCTCCAGAGATTCTCTCTTCCATCTCTTGTATTCTGTTGGTGATGCTTACTTTCGTGGTTCCTGATCTTTTCTCCAAGTTCTCCAGCTCAAGGTTTTTCTAATTTTGTGTTTTGTTTATTGATTCTAATTCTGTTTTCATGCCTTGCACCATTTCTTTCATGTGTTTGAATTTGGATTCCTGTCTCTCTACGATGGCCTCTATTTCTTTTTTCATTTTCTTCTTATATGCCACTAATTTTTCCTCTACTTGTGTATCTACTTGTTTGGCTATGTTTGCCTGTGTTTCTTTAAGGATATTGTCTATTTCTTTCTTCTTTGCCTCCAATTGACTGGCCATCTCTTTGAAAGACTTGTTCATTTCCTCCTTATGAGCCTCAAATAATTGGGCAAGCATGGCTTTAAAATCATTTTCTTGTGCTTCTGCTGAATTGGAGTATCCATCGATATTGGGGTTTGCTGGTGAAATCATGATGTCCTGATTTATGTTGGAAGTGTTCTTTCGCCTACCCCTGGCCATTGGCTTATGTGAAACCTTCCCTGTTTGTTTTTGGATTCTGCAGATCAGACTGGTGCTGCCTCTCTCTGGTATCTGGAGAGTTCTTCAGGAACCTGAGCATTCTCAGTGTGTGCTGAGGACTAGCTGTACCTGTGGGAGGAAAGTACGCAGGCGCAAATGGGGCAAATGCAAGCGTGTGTGCGTGTGTGTGTGTGTCTGTGTGTGTAAGTGTGCGTGTACGGGTTTCTTGAGGGACAGAGTGATGGCTAATGTTTAACCCTTGAGTGTGTGGGAGGGGCTCTGCACTGTATATGTCACAGGTGCTAATGATGATAGCAGCACAATTTCTGGCATTAACTGTCTTAACTCCTCAATCAGGCCCACAGGGCAGGAACTTCAATGTCCCTAGTGCCCCTCTGTTTCCCAAAGTGGGTATGTGGGTGGGAGAGGGGTTCGATGCCTGGCTTCTGATTTAGAAGGACCCAGAATCTGGGGAACTGCAGATTCTCAAGGGTGCACTCACAGGCAGGTCTCTTGGCAGAGATCGTGGTATCCGGGGCTCTTTTCTCTCTGGTTTGGCCCTGCTTCTTTGATGTGCTCCGCCAGTTCTGTGCTGCTGTCACTGCCAGGTTCTGAGGTCTTGCTGCAGCTGGAGATTTCATGGTGGTCACTTCAGCAGGGATGGGGTAACCAGGCTCTCTGTTCTCTGGTTTGGCCCTGGTTAGTCTTAAACTGGAGGGCTGTGGTGCCCTACCAGTTCAGTGCTGCTCCGCTGCCACGTCCTGCTGTAATTGGAGACTGGGTTGCTAGTCCCAATGCTTTCTGGGAAGTCCTGGGGTATCTTCGTTGTGCTCTCCAAGCTTGGGAGGCCCAGCGCCTGGTGTATCCAGGTTGTATGACGTTTCTGCCTGGTTTTGGTGAGTATATAGCGTATTCTCTGTCACTGTGGGATTGGGCGGGCCGTACTGTCAGTGATGGCGATCCTGTGGAGCTAGTATGGTGTTTAGCAGATTCGCGCCCTGGAAGGATGGTGCAGCCGCTGCGCGAATCTGGGACTCCGGGGTACGTACTGCTGGCTTTTGTCTGCCGCTAAAGTGCTTGGGGCTTCGTCTCAGCAGCTGTATACCCCAGGCAGTTAGGTCTGCACTGAGAAAGATGAGTCCGCTGTGCTGCTGTGCTGAGGAGGAAGGAGGTCTGGAGGAAGGGAGTGCCGCAAGAACAATGGATCGTTTCTCTCCTTCCCCAAGCAAGTCTCCGGGTGACCGGAGACCAAAGTTTTCACCTCCTGCGATGTTTCCTGTTGTTCAGAAAGCCTCACCATGGTTTTCCTGGGTTGGGGGTCCTTCCATTCACCAACTCAGAAGATCAGGTATCCCACCGCTCAGAAACTGTGTGTGCTAGTCGCCATGTTGGCTCTGCCCCCCCCATAAATTGTTTTATATCTTCTCAATTATATGACATTGCAATGGTATTGTGACATGACAATTATATTATGGCATCAAAATTGTATAATTATATCACAACTTTATTATGACATTTCAATGGTATTATGTCATCACAATAGTGTCATGACATCATGTTATAATGACATCACAATATTATTATTTCACCATAATTGTTTCATGACATTTTAGTGCTATTATGATATCACCATGGTATTATAATATCACCATGCTATTATCACATCATAATGGTATTTCAACACCATTGTTTTACGTATTCACAATAGAATTTTGATGTCAAAGTGGTATTATTACCTCTAAAGGCTATTATGACATCACAATGCTTTTATGTCATCAAAATGATAGGACATCAAAATGGTGTTATGACATCACATTGGTATTATGACATTACAAAGGCATTAGGACATCAAAATGTTATTATGATATCAAAATGCTATTATGACAATGGTATTATGAAATTACAACTTTATTATGACATCTCAATGGTATTATGTCATAACAATGTTGTCATGACATCTCATTGCTTTCATTGCATCACAGTGGTATTATGAAATAACAATGGTGTCATGATATCCCAATTGAATTACCACATCAAAAAGGTACTTTGAAATGATTGCAGTATGAAATCACAATTGAATTTTAAAATCACAATGGCATTTTGACCTCAAAAATGCTATTATGACATCACAGTCATATTATGATATCATGAGGGTATTATGACTTCAAAATGATATTATGAGAACACAATGCTGTTATGACATTAAAATGTAATTATGACATCAAAAATAGTATGATATTCCAATACAATTATGACAACACAGTGGTATTTTGACATCACAATGATATTTTGGGATCACAATGCTATTATGACATCAATGCTATTATGGCAACACAATGATAAGATTTCACAATAATGTTATGACATCATAGTGTTATTATGATACCTTATTGATACAATCACATCACAATGGTATTACGACATGGCAACTTTATTATGACATCTCAATGTTATGTCATCACAAGGGTGTCATCACATATAAGTGCTTTTATAATGTAACAATTGTGTTATGAAATAAAAATGTCATAAAATCCCAATGGAATTATGACATCACAATAATTTATGACATCACAATAGTATGGTACTGCAATGCTATTATAATATAAAAATGGCATTATGATGTCACAGTGCTATTATGACATCTACCGGAATTATTTTGTGACGATGGTAAGACATCCCAATGCTTTAATATCCTCACAATGATGTGACATCACATTGGTATTATAATATCTCAATGGTGTTATGACTTCAAAAGGGTATTATGACATCACAATACTAGTTTGACAACACAATGCTATTATGACATTACAATGCTATGATTACAATATGATTTAAATGCTATTATGATATTACAAAGGTATAAGTTCACAATGGTCTTATGACATAATAATGCAATCATGAAATCACCTAAATGCTATTATGACATCACAATGCTATTATGCAATCACAGTGCCATTACGATATTAAAATTCATAACATCCCAATGTTATTCTGTCATCATATTGCTATTACAACATGATGGTTTTATGATATTATAAATGAATTTTGACATCACAATGATATTATGACATCAAAATAGAATTATGACATAACAATTTTATTCTGACATCACAATAGTATTATGACATCAAAATAATACAACATTATAATGACCTTATGATTTCACAATCATTTTATAAGTTCACAATGCTATGATGCAATCACAATGATTTTATGAATTCAAAATGCTATTATGATATCTCAATGCTCTTAGGACATCACAATGATATGAAATAAAAATGCTAATAAGAAATTACAAAGTTATCATGATATCACAATGCTATGATGGTTTCACAATGCTATTATGCTATCATAAGGGTGTTATGACATCACAATTCTGTTATGACATTACAATGGCATTTCGACATCAAAATCCATCATGACATCCCAAAATTATTATGATATAACCTCACTTTCATGACATTACAATGCTGTTATGAGATCACAATTTTATTATGACTTCATAAGCAGAAGATGTAAAGATGGTATTAGGATGTCACAATGATAGGATGCTATCACAATGCTATTATGATATCACAATGTTACTATGACATCACAATAGTATTAGGATATCAGAGTGCTATGATGACTCTGATATCCTAATATGGTGTTTTGACATCACAATGTTATTATGACATTATAATGCTGTAATATCATGACATCACAATAGCATCATGACATCCCTCTGCTTTTATGACATCCCAATGCTATTAAGACAAGATTGTAGTATGACATCACAATGGAATTTTGACATCACAATTCTATTATGATTTCACAATGATATGATATCACAATGATATTAGGAATCCCATTGCTATTCTGATATCACAATTCTATTACAACATGATTGTGTATGACATCACAATGTAATTTTGATATCACAGTGATATTATGACTTCACAATGATATTATGACTTGAACTTCAAGTGGACATTGCAATTCAAATCACCAGGAAGTGGAAGAAGATGGAGAGACTTCAAGGCTAACAGAATATAATTATCCTAATAGTTTTTCATTTATTATAATTATTAAAGTCCCATCAAATTCCAAGTTCTAAAGACCAGGAATGACAATCCTATTTCCCCTTTGGGGAAAATGTGGAATATTTCTGTAATGAACTTTTATTCACCAAAGAAAATGACATCAGGAAATTTTCAGGCAAATAGGTAGAACCAGGAAAATCATTCTGAGTGAAGTAACTAAAATGCAAAAAGACAAATACATTATGTATTCACTTATTAGGAGTCTCCTAATAGTGGGGGATTAAGATCCAATAGGCCATCTATTGTCATCCAACCAGTCTTCCACTAGGGAAATTAGATGGCAGTGAATTGAGCTGTTGGGTTGGGCATCATATGAAAATTATCAAGTAAACCATGCTGTTGTTATTAAAATACTTTCCTATCTGCCATCAACTGACTGATCATTGCCATGTTCTTGGATCCACAGTGATGCTTCCTTCTGTATCAAATGGGATTACATACAGAGACCCAAAGTCTAATATTATGCACAGAGAGACCTTAAAACACCCAGCTTTAATGGGATTCCCTTATGAAACTCTCCCTCCCCTCAGAGCTCTGGGAAGCCTGCAGGAGTGGAGGCAGGAAGACTGTCAAAACTAGGCAGAATTGAAGACATAAAGAGAACAATGCCTTGAGAATCAGACCTCAGAGGTAACTTATTCAGCCAGCCTTGAGGAAACCTAAAAGGTAGGTCAGATAGAAGTACTTAGAGGACCTCCCCTATCAGGTAACTAGAGAGATGTCATAGGGGTATAAGAAGAAGGTTAGGAGGGAGTGCAAGGTGAAGGAGAGGGGGCCAGAAGAGGAGATACAAATGTATATGTATATATATATATATATATATATGTATATATATATATATAATATATATGTATATATATAATATGTATGTAATAAACAATATGTAATAAATTAATAAAACAATATGTAATAAAAATATATAATACAAACTGTTATCAAGGTGATGAAGTACAGAACTCTTAAGGACTGATGGCTTTTTCTTAGGGGTAGTGCCAGAATGCAGCAAGGATGAACCAGTTTTCTTTAAGGGACTTGGCACTGAGACTCTCTGATAATGTTTCAATAATTACATGAACAGCACATACTTCAATTGATGTATTTTAAAGACAAAAAAATATTGTCACACATGGGTAGGAATTTGATTCTCAGGAAAAATGGAAAAGGAGTGTAATGTATATTAAATGAAATTTCCACATAATCAATAAAACTGCTATGTTGACAAATTTTACAATGACTATTAACCTGGAGAATAGATTCCACTAAAGGAGGGTAGAATATGACATTTTAAGGCAGTTTTTTCCAGGAATTCATTATGTAGCAGAAAATCCTAGCCTTGAACTAGTGTTTACCCAGCTATTTCAGACCTCATGAGCTCAGCTGGCACCTCTAAACAACCAGTCATGGCCCTAAAACTATATTTGAAGGTTTTGTCTGGAGGACCACTGCAGGAAACTCTTCTGTTCTTCTGTCCTAGGCATATAATGGGGACATATTTCTCTGTCCTGAAGGACTAGCTTGACCTGTAAACCAAGACAAGGAGAATTGCTCAATGACCACTGAGTAGGACAGAGCTGCAAATCCAGCAAGGTCAACCAATGCAACCCTGCTCATAGACTGTTGGCAACACTAGTGTTGAACAGAACTAGCGGTCAAATAGTTTATTTCCCCTCAGTTCTCCTTTTAAACTCACAGATCTTTCTCTGTTTCAGCCAAATCAGCCCCAGGAATTATCTGGTCTCCTTCCCTTTCGCTGCTCTTAAAGAATCAATTCCACAAGAACCCTAGGCCAAGCCTGGCTATTATATCAATAAGAATGTGAAGGGACATTTAGCAAGTACACCAGTAAATGCTCAGTTCAACGTCACAACTTAGGAAATTTCAGATTCAAGACCACAGTAGGAGAGCACCTTGTCAATCAGTCCATTTCCCTTAATCCCACATAACTTTTAAACTTCTCTACTTTGAAAGCTGTACAATTAATAAACATTAAAATTTCATTTCCTGCCTGATATTGTCACAGAGGCAAACATGAGTAAAAGTGTGGGATGTGGAAAAAGGGATGAGATAAAGACTTGTTGGGTTGCACAAGAAAAAGAATGTACATGTACAGAGAATCAGAGGTACTGGACACTGAAGAAAGTATGTTTACTCATCTCCATGGAAACCACAAGATTCTCTCAGGTTATGATTGGCTGAGAGTGAGAATGATGTCATGAAACAGGTGAGAGCCAGTAAGTTTCAGTAGCCAATCATTAAAAGGGCCAAGAGGACAACAAGCTTAAGAGAAAGGCTGAGCAGCCCTACATGCCTCAATCTTTCCAGCTGAAAGCCCACAACCCAGAGATGACATTTCCAATTTCCAATACTCTTAGTTCAGAAAAAGAGTCACATATTTCTTTCAAGTGGTCTTTAATGTAGTAATGTGTGCTTGACATGTGACTTTCACATTATCACAGATTCCATTATTATTTGTTAAATGTACAGATATGTCTATACTCAGGGAATTACTTACTGTGAAAATGCACTCTGACCATGACAACTCTTTGAACAGAAAGCATTTAATTTGGGCCTTTCATATATATTTACAGAGACCATCCATGATGTCACGCTGGCAAGCAGTCATCTTCTTGTAGGCTGTCAACAGAAGTGAGAGATTTTCATACTGAACCACAAGCGATACAAAGAGAGAGGGTGACAGAGAAAGCAAGACAGAGAAAAAAGCCAGAGAAAAAGATTCAGAAATATTAAGACCAAGACTGGAAGAAACAAAGATATAAATTGACAGAGAGTAAGAGACCAAGACTCCATTCTGTTTGGTTTCTTTCATCAGGATATCGACCTCAAAGCACACTCTCCTATAATATAACACTAAAAGGAATTATATTTTTAATATTTTTAATTTTAATTTCTATTATTTATGCTTTATTAACCTTGTATTCCCTAATAAACCATTCCCTGTCCTCGCCAATCCCAATATCCATCCCCCGTCCCCCCAAACATCTCCCAAGTCTACTGATAGGGTAGGACTTCCTCTACTTTCTTCTGATCCTGGTCTATCAGACCTCATTAGGAGTGGCTGCATTGTCTTCCTCTCTGGCCTGTTAAGGCTGCTCTCCCTTCAGGGTATGGTTTTTCAAACACCAGTTCAATCCAGTTCATGTGAGAGGCAGTCCTTGTCCCTATTACTATGGAACTCCCTTGGACACTCTACTTCCATGAGATACATCTGTGCAGGGGTTCTAGGTTATCTCCATGTGTGGTTCTTGGTTAGAGTATGAGTCTCAGAAAAGACCCCTGTGCTCATATTTTTCGGTTCTGTTGCTCTCCTTGTGGAGCTACTGTCCTCTCCAGATCTTACTATTTTCCACTTCTTTCATTAGATTCCATGCACTCTGCCCAACAATTGCCAATAAATATCAGTATCTGCTTTGATAATCTACAGGTCAGAGAATTTCAGAGGCCCTCTGTGGCAGGCTCCTAATTTGTTCCCTTTTTTCTCCTTCTTCTGCTGTCCAACATCTTTGCCTTTTGGGATGGGGATTGAACATTTTAGCTAGAATACTTCCTCTTGATTAATTTCATTAGGTGTACAGATTTTAGTAGGTTTATCCAACATTATATTTCTATATGACTGAAAATATACCTTGTGTGTCTTTCTGCTTCTGTAATAGCTCACTTCCAGTTTGCACCATTTATCTACAAGTTTCATGATTTACTTTTTTTTTATTGCTGAGTAATATTCCATTGTGCAGATATATCACAATTTCTGTATCCATTCTTCAGTGAGGGGGGGGGGGAGAAATCTGGGTTGTTTCCAAGATTCTGGCTATTACAAATAAAGCTGCTACAAAATTGGTTGGACAAATGTCTTTATTGTGTACTTGAGCTTCTGTCCGATATGTCTAGGAATGGTATAACTGGAATTGAGGAAGTGCTATACCTAGTTTTCTGACAAATCACCAGATTGATTTCCAGAGTGACTGTACAAGTTTACATTCCCACCAGCAGTAGAAGAGGGTTCCCCTTTCTCCACAACCTCTCTAGCATATGTTCTCTTAAGTTTTTGATCTTAGCTAATTCTGATGTGTGTAAGGTGAAATCTTAGGGTCGTTTTGATTTGCATTTCCCTGATGGCTAATGACTTTGAGCATTTCTTTAAGTGTTTCTCTGCCATTCCATTTTCCTCTATTGATAATTCTCTCTGTAGCTCCCCATTTTTTAATTGGATTATTTGATTTGTTGTTTTTCAACTTCTTTATTTCTTTATATATACTGGATATTAGCACTCTGTCACATAGAGGCTTGGCGAAGCCTTGTTTTGATGACAGTGTACTTTGCTTTACAGAAACTTTTCAGTTTCACAAAGTCCCATTTGTTGATTGTTGCTCTTAGAGCCTGTTCTGATGACATTTTGTTCAGGAAGTTGTCAGCTGTGACAATAATTTCAGGGCTCTTCCCTGCTTTCTCATCTACTCAAGTTATTATGTACGGTTTTATGGTGAGGTCTATGATCCACTTGGACTTTAGTTTTCTGCAGGCTGGTAAGTATGGATCTATTTTCATTTTTCTACATGTAGACATCCAGTTTAGACCAGCACCATTTGCTGAAGATGCTATCTTTTTTCCGTTGTATGGTTTTGGCATCTTTGTCAATACTCAGGTGTCCATATGTTTGTGGGTTAATTTCTGGGTCTTCTCTTTGGTTCCATTGACCCACCATTCCTTTTCTTTGCCAGTACAAGGCAGTTTTTATTATTGTTAGAGTACAGAGCAGCTTGAGATCAGGAATGGAGATAACTCCAGAAGATCTTTTATTAAAGAGGATTGTTTTAGCAATTCTGGGCTTCTTGTTTCTCTGTATGAAGTTTAGAATTTTTCTGTATATAATTGTGTTGGTAATTTGATGGGAATTGCATTGAATCAATAGATTGCTTTTGGTAAGATAGCCATTTTTACAATGTTAATCCTGCCAAGCCAGGAGCATAGGAGATCTTTCCATCTTCTGATATCTTCTTCTAATTATTTCTTCAGAGACTTGAAATTTTTTAAGTACAAGTCTTAGAATGAGTATCACAATGCAATATCCAAATTGAAACTAGAGAGTGTGGGGGAGATATCAGAATTTGAAGGAACAAGGGTAAGATGTATACATTTTAAAAGAACATTATACCAACAGCCTGGACTCAAAATTAATTAAAAAAAAAAAACAAAACAAACAAAAAAAATCAGCAATCTTCCTCTGTACAAAAGATAAAAGGGCTCAGTGGCACATCTGAGCAAGTAGTCCTGCCACTAACACAGCAGAAAACACAGCAGCTCTTTATCCTAGACCTATAACATGGATCGATTTCACCATCCTGAAGGCCCAATTTTAAATTTAAACACCAAGAACAGGAGGGTTCCTCACTGACCACTGAATAGGACATAGCTGCCAATCCAGCCAGGTCAGCCAAGGCAACCCTGCTCATAGAGGTTTGGCAACACTATGTCAAACAAAATTAGCTGTCAAATAGTTTATTTCCCCTCATTTCTCCTTTTCCAATCACAGATTTTCTCTTTTTCAGCCAAACCAGAAACAATAATTATCTGGTTTCTGAAGGAGTGTGACAATTGGAATTCTGCCTTCTGGCCTTGACAGATACAGCTTTTATCTAAGTTCTTTGTCTCAGAGTCTTTCCTTGGTGGTCTCTGTAAGCAGGATATTCTGAGTCTGAGAAGTAGGTAGCAAGCTCCCTGTAAACTTGGGCACCAGACCACAAACTTTTTGTAACTTTGAATGAATTACTTGATGCCTTGCCAGGTGGCACAGATGTTTTGCTACTGTGAAAAAAATTTTTTACTTGTATCCTTTTCTTTATAAGTGTTGTTTGCTCATTCAGTAAACTGTGACTTGATCAGGAATCTGTCTTTTCTCCATTCTTTGTGTCTCTGTCCCCCATTTATACTCCCTCTTTCAGCTGGACCCTTTTCTGTTGGTATACTGTTCTTTTGGAATGTATACACCTTATCCCTGTTCGTTCAAATTGTGATTTCCCCACTTTCTGGTTTTTATCCAGATATTGCATTTTGATAATTGGCCAAAATACAGCAACTAGCCATGATGTTGTGCAAAGGTAAGAGCCAGAGGATGGAAAAGAGGGGAGGAGCTAGAGGGCAGGAAATTAGTGGGAGAAAAGAGCAAGAGATCTTGAAGAGAGAACTGGAGGACAGATATTGGAACTACATGGAGATGGAATGGACACAATATTTCACAAAAAGCAAGTATAATGGGTAAAATCTAAGTATTAGGAAACTATGAGGATTTGGAGTTTCAGGATGGAGTAACTATTGCCCAGCACTGTGCTCTAGGTTAACTAAATAAACCCAGCCTCTGGGTGGTGATTTGTTTATACAGCTGTTTAGGACATACAGCAGCTTTACTCTAAGATAAATCAATAATAAATATTAATAATCAACATATAACAATTTGGTGCTCAACTAATCTATGTATCCACACCCCTTAAATCATACTTTACCATAATTTGGTGGGGGAAAGAAGCTCCCAGTGAAAAAACCCAAACATAAAACCTAAAAACTCCCAGGTAAATTACTGTCTAAGAGACACTTAAACCTGCCCAGGAGCAAAAGACAGCCTCCTGTGGGCAGACCTGAGAATTACCAAAACTGGCTGCTGCTGCTGCTGCAGTTTATCTGAGGGGTAAACAAGCATCCAAACATCGCTCCTTTATACTGTGGCTGGCTCAACTGACTCAGCTCCACAGCCATGGTGGGAAAGAAAGAAACTGGAGGCAGATAGACCTCTAGACAGAGTTTGGCCTAAACTGCATGTAAAATAAAAAAAATGCTATGGCAGAGGGTATTTTAATCCCTTTTTGCTTCATTTTCCCTGTCTTAGTCATGGATCTGGTTGCAATATGTTTAATAGTTTTGATTCTTCTCCATAGTTTCTCCAAGGAAGTTGTAGCAGCAAATGGGCAAAAACCAAGGATTGGAATACAAAGTTACAGAGAAGAAAAAGGGCACTCTTCCTAATAATTAAATTAATAATGGGTAAAATTTAAAACTCGCTGGCTATAAGATACTTTTGAGCTCTTTCTGGTACATGTCCACCAGTTCAGTAAAACATCACTAAAAATAACCAACTGCCCTTTGTTACAGCATAAATCAGCACAAATGGCCCCAAACTTAAAATTCTTGTCTCTTTGTTTGATTTTCTTTTTTTCTTGTAGCTGACATTGATCTTTTCATTTTTTAACATTTATTATTATTATTTATTACACTTTACTCATTTTGTATCCCCCCATTAGCCCCTCCTTCCTCCCGTCCGGATCCCACCCTTCCTCCCCTTTCTGCATGCATGCTCCTCCCAAAGTCCACTGATAGGGGAGGCCCTCCTCTCCTTCCTTCTGATCTTAGTCTATCAGATTACATCAGGAATGGCTGCATTGTCTTCTTCTGTGGCCTGGTAAGGCTGCTCCCCGCTCAGGGGGACGTGATCAAAGAGGAGGCCAATCAGTTTATGTCAGAGGCAGACCCTCTTCCCATCACTATGTAACCCACTTGGACACTAAAACTGCCATGGGATACTTCTGTGCAGGGGTTCTAGGTTATCTCCATGAATAGTCTTTGGTTGGAGTATGAGTCTCTGGGAAGTTGCCTGTGTTCAAATTTTCTTGTTCTGTTGCTGTCCTTTTGGAGTTCCTGTCCTCTCCAGCTCTTACTATTTCCCACTTCTTACATAAAATTCCATTCACTCTGCCCAACAGTTGCCCATCAGGCTCAGCATCTGCTTTGATAGTCTGTAGGGCAGAGGCTTTCAGAGGCCCTCTATGGCAGATTCCTAAGTTGTTTCCTATTTTCTTCTGGCTTTCAGAGGCTCCCAGTAGTAGCTTCCTAGATTGTTTCCTGTTTTCTTCTTCTTCTGATGTCCATCCTCTTAGCCTTTCAGGATGGGGATTGAGTGTTTTAGTTAGGGTCCTCTCTTTTGCTTAGTTTGTTTAGATGTACCAATTCTAGTGGGTTTATCCTATGTTGTATGTTTATATGAGTAAATATATATCATGTGTGTCTTTTTGCTTCTGGGACAACTCACTCAGGATGATCCTTTCCAGGTCCCACCATTTACCTGCAAATTTCATGATTTCCTTATTTTTCATTGCTGAGTAATACTCCATTGTGTAGATGTACCACAGTTTCTGCATCCATTCTTCAGTTGAGGGGCATCTGGGCTGTTTTCTGCTTCTGGCTATTACAAATAAAGCTGCTACGAACATGGTTGAGCAAATGTTCTTTTTGTATACTTGAGCCTTTTTTGGATATATGCCAAGGAGCAGTGTGGCTGGATATTGAGAAAGTGCTATTTCTAGTTGCCTGATAAAGTGCAAGATTGATTTTCACAGTGGTTGTACAAGTTTACATTCCTACCAGCAGTGGAGGAGGGTTCCCCTTTCTGCACAACCTCTCCAGCATGTGTTGTCACTTGAGTTTTTGATCTTGGCCATTCTGATGGGTGTAAGGTGAAATCTCAGGGTTGTTTTGATTTGCATTTCCCTAATGGCTAATGAGGTTGAGCATTTCTTTAAATGCTTCTCTACCATTTGATATTCCTCTACAGAGAGTTCTCTGTTTAACTCTCTTCCCCATTTTTTAAGTGGATTACTTGGTTTGCTGCTTTTCCGATTCTTTAGTTCTTTATATATACTGGATATGAGTCCTCTGTCAGATAAAGGGTTGGTGAAGATTCTTTCCTAATCTGTAGGCAGTCACTTTGTTTTGATGACAGTATTCTTTGCTTTACAGAAACTTTTCAGTTTCAGAAGGTCCCATTTAATGATTGTTGCTCTCAGAGCCTATGCTGTTGGTGTTCTGTTCAGGAAGTTCTCGCCTGTACCAATGAGTTCTAGAGTATTCCCCATTATTTTTTTTTCTAGCCGATTTAATGTGTCTGGTTGTATCTTGAGGTCTTTGATCCACCTGGACTTCAGTTTTGTGCAGGGTGATATGTATGGATCTATTTTCATTTTTCTACATGTAGACATCCAGTTAGATGAGCATCATTTGTTGAAGATGCTATCTTTTATTCCATTGTATGGTTTTGGCATCTTTGTCGGAATTCAGGTGTCCATAAGTGTGTGGGTTTATTTCTGGGTCCTCTGTTCGGGTCCATTGATCCACCATTCTTTTTCTATGCCAATACCATGCACTTTTTAAACTCTTGCTCTATAGCACAGCTGGAGATCAGGGATGGAGATATTTCAAAGATCTTTTATTGTAGAGGATTGTTTTAGCAATTCTGGGTTTCTTGTTATTCCATATGAAGTTGAGAATTTATCTTTCCGGATAAAGAATTGTGTTGGTAATTTGATGGGGATTGCATTGAATCTGTAGATTGCTTCTGGTAAGATGGCCATTTTTACTATGTTAATCCTGCCAAGCCATGAGCATGGGAGATCTTTCCATCTTCTGATATCTTCTTCTAATTCTTTCTTCAGAGACTTGAATATTTTTTCATACAAGTCTTTGACTTGCTTGGTTACGGTTACACCAAGGTACTTTATGTCATTTGTGGCTACTGTGAAGGGTGTTGTTTCCCAGATTTCTTTCTCAGTCCTTTTGTCTTTTGTATACAGGAGGGCTACTGATTTTTTTTTTTTTTTTTGAGTTAATTTTGTATCTGGCCACTTTGCTGAAGGTGTTTATCAGCTGTAGGAGTTCCCTGGTAGAGTTTTGGGGGTAACTCAGATGTACTATCATATCATCTGCAAATAGTGATAATTTTACTTCTTTTCCAATCTCTATCCCCTTGATCTCTTTCAACTGTCTTATTGCTCTAGCAAGGACTTCCAGAACTCTATTGAAGAGATATGGAGAGAGAGGGCAGACTTGTCTTGTCCCTGATTTTAGTGGGATTGCTTTAAGTTTCTATCCATTTAGTTTGATGTTGGCTATAGGCTTGCTGTATATCGCCTTTACTATGTTTAGATATGTGCCTTATATCCCTGATCTTTCCAATACTTTAAACATGAATGGATGTTGAATTTTGCCAAATGCTTTTTCGGCATCTAGGGAGATTATCATGTGTTTCTTTTCTTTCAGTTTGTTAATATGGTGGATCACATTGATGGATTTCCATATATTGAACCACCTCTGCATACCTGGGATGAAGCCTACTTGGTCATAGTGGATAATATCTTTGTTGTGTTCTTGGATTTGTTTTGCAAGTATTTTGTTAAGTATTTTTGCTTCAATGTTTATAAGGGAGATTGTCCGGAAATTCTCTTTCTTTGTTGAGTCTTTGTGAGGTTTAGGTACCAAGGTGACTGTGGCTTCATAGAATGAGTTTGGGAATGTTGCTTCTGTTTCTATTTTGTGAAATAGTTTGAAGAGAATTGGTGTTAGCTCTTCTTTGAAGGTCTGGTAGAATTCTGTGCTGAAGCCATCTGGTCCTGGGCTTTTTTTTGGATAGGAGAATTTTGATGACCGCTTCTATTACTTTAGGGGATATAGGACTATTTAGTTGATTTACCTGGTCCTGATTCAGCTTTGGTAAGTCAAATTAATCAAGAAAATTGTCCATTTCATTTAGATTTTCAAATATTTTTTAATTTTTTTATCAGTTACATTTTATTAACTCTGTATCCCAGCCGTGTCCCGATCCCTCAATCCCTCCCAGTCCTTCCCTCCCTCCCTCATCTCCACCAGGCCCCTTTCCAAGTCCACTGATGGGGGGACCTCCTCCCCATTCATCTGATCCTGTTTTATCAGGTATCTTCAGGACTGGCTGCAAAGCCCTCCTCTGTGGCCTAACAGGACTGCTCCTCCCTTCGGGGGTGGGGAGACCAAAGAGCCAGTCATTGAGTTCCTGTTAGAAATAGTCCCTGTTCCCCTCACTTTGGGAAAACAATTGGTTACTGAGCTACCCCAGGCTACATCTGAGTGGAGGTTCTAGGTTATATCCATACATGGTTCTTGGTTGAATGTCAGTCTCAGAAAAGACCCTGTGCCCAGATATATTTGGTCCTTGTGGAGCTCCTGGATAGATTTTCAAATTTTATGGCATATAGACTTTTGTAGTAAGTCCTGTTGATCGTTTGGATTTCCTCAGTGTCTGTAGTTATGTCCCCCTTATTTCTGATTTTGTTGATTTGGGTGGTGTCTCACTGCCTTTTAGTTAGCTTGACTAAGGGTTTGTCTTTCTTTTTGATTTTCTCAAAAAACCAGCTCTTGGTTTCATTGATTCTTTAAATTTTTTATTTGTTTTCAGTTGATTGATTTCAGCCCCAAGTTTGATTATTTCCAGCTGTCTACTCCTTCTTGGTGTCTCTGCTTCTTCTTTTTCTAGGGTTTTTAAGTGAGCCATTAAGTTGCTTGAATGAGCTGTCTCGAATTTTTTATTGAAGGCACTTAGTGCTATGAACTTTCCTCTTAGCACTGCTTTCATTGTGTCCCACAGGTTTGTGTATGTTGTGTCTTCATTTTCATTGATTTCTATAAAGACTTTAATTTTTCTTTATTTCTTCCCTCACCCAGCTGGCATTTAGTAACAAGTTGTTCAATTTCCATGTGTGTGTAGGCTTTTTGTTATTTCTGTTATTGTTGAGGTCCAGCTTTATTCCTTGGTGATCAGACAAGATACAAGGGATTATTTCAATCTTCTTGTATCTGTTGAGGCTTGCTTTGTGACCCACTATGTGGTCTATTTTGGAGAAGGTTCCGTGAGGTGCTGAGAAGAAGGTAAATTCTTTTGTGTTTGGGTGTAAAGTTCTGTAAATGTCTGTTAGGTCCATTTGATTCATGACCTCTGTCAGAGACATTGTTTCTTTGTTTAATTTCTGTTTGGTTGACCTGTCCTTTGTTGAGAGTGGGGTGTTGAAGTCTCCCACTATTAATGTGTGTGGATCTATATGTGCTTTAAATTTTATCAATGTATCTTTCACAAATGTGGGTGCCCTTGTATTTGGGGCATATATGTTCAGGATTGTGATGTCTTCCTGGTGGAATTTTCCCTTGATGAGTATGAAGTGTCCTTCCCCATCTCTTTTGATTAATTTTGGTTGAAAGTCTATTTTATCAGATATTAGAATGGCTACTCCTGCTTGCTTCTTGGGTCCGTTTGCTTGGAAAGTCGTCTTCCAACCCTTTACCCTCAGATAATGTCTATCTTTGTGCCTTAGGTGTGTTTCTTGTATGCAACAGTTTGCTGGGTTTTGTTTAAGTATCGATTTGGTTAATCTGTGTCTTTTTATTGGAGAGTTGAGTCCATTGATGTTGAGAGAGATTAATGACCAGTGGCTGTTAGATCTCTTGATTTTGATGTTGGCTGTGGTCATCAGGTTGTGTGCTTGGTTGCTTTCTGTTTTACTTCCTGTGTTTTATTGAATCTAACTAATTTTCTTGGGTTGTATTTTCCCTTCCAGTGTCTTCTATAATGCTGGATTTGTGTATAGGTATTGTTGAAATTTGTTTTTGTCATTGAATATCTTCTTTTCTCTGTCTATGAGGAGTGATAGGTTTGCAGGTTATTGTAGCCTGGGCTGACATCTGTGTTCTCTTAGGGTCTGCATGATATCCATCCAGGCCCTTCTGGATTTCATTGTCTCTGTTGAAAAGTCAGGTGTGATTCTAATGGGTTTGCCATTATATGTTACTTGGCCTTTTTCTCTTACATCTTTTAATATTTTTTCTTTGTTCTGTATACTTACTGTTTTGATTATTTTGTGGTGGGAGAATTTTCTTTCTGGTCAAGTTTGTTGGGTGTTGTGTAGGCCTCATTTATTTTAATTGGCCTCTCCTTTAGCTTGGGGAAATTTTCTTTAATGATTTTGTTGAAAATATTTTCTGGAACTTGGTGCAGGGAATCTTTTTCCTCTATTCCTATTATTCTTAGGTTTTGTCTTTTCATATTGTCTTGGATTTCTTGGAAGGTCTGTGTCAGGAGTTTTTTGGATTTAACATTTTCTTTTACAGGTACATCAATGTCTTCCATTGTATCTTCTACACCTGAGGTTCTTTCTTCCAACTCTTGTAGTCTGTTGGTTTTGCTTACCTCTGTAGTTCCAGTTTTCTTTCTTAGGTTCTTCCTCTCCTTTATTTCCTCCATTTGTGTTTCCTTTAATTTTTCCAATTCTATCTCAGGTTTTGATTTGTTTTGTTTATTTCCTTCACCTTTGTGATTATACTTTCCTCTTTTTCTTTTAGTTCCTTCAACTCTGTTTCTTTTATTTCAATCAGTGCTTTAAGCATTTCCTTTCTAAATGCCATAAACTGTTTGGCTGCAGCTTCCTCTATTTTTTATTTATTTATTTATTTTTATTTATTTATTTATTTATTTATTTATTTATTTTTCAATGCAGTTTATTCAGAAACCTTGAACAATCCTGGGACCCTGGGGAAAGCCAGCCCACAGCTTAAATAGCCTCTGGGTAGCCAACCCAGGCTTGCCACGTGGGCAATGCAGATAGGTCCACATACAGGAAAGCAAGCCAGATCCTCAGCCTTAGCCAAATGTGGAATTGTTCGTGACAGAGAGCACTCACCATCGGGAAGGTGGAAGGCGGAAACCAGCTCCATCTTTAAGGAATAGCATTCCGCAGCTCTCTACAGTTCCCCCTTTTTGTTTTAGACGCATCAGGCAAGAGTAGAGGTCTGATCTCAGATATTAGAAATAAATTGGGACTTTGTACTGATGTTCATTTAGGTGTCATCCACCCAAAGAGCATCAGACCCGTCCGATACCTTTTTCTCAGAGGCGGGACCTGGGGCATCAACCCACATGCAATCAGACATGCTCTTTTCTGGGTCAAAAGCTGCTGACCCTGAGTGCAGTGCTTAGCCTCGCATCCTGAGCGTATCATTTTCGCTTTTTATGGTATCCAACCATACTTGGGGAGAATGTCCTGCTTCAATGGCTGTAAAGGCCTGAATGATCATGGCTGCATCACATTGTTGTGAGACTCTAATCTTGCATATATACCATAGGCAAACCAAGGAGACCAACACCAGAAGGCCTGCTAACGCTCCCATGCCCGCCCATTCCTTCAGATGATTCATGGCTGCAGCAATCCATGTTGATAATCCTGTGGCTAGTCCTGTGTCCACTCTGGTAAAATTTACTGTGACAATGGCCACTCTCAGCTGCTCCATCGTAGTATCGAATTCTCCAGTCCAATTACCTAAAATATAGCTCGACAATTGTTTAGACAGATTTTCAGCACAGGAAAAATTCTCATGTTGTATGCTAGTGACACAAAGTCCAGCATACTTTCATTGACAGCCAGGTTCAGCTATTTGCCATAGGGTATCAATTTGCTCCTGCAAGAGGTCAATCCTCTGATTGAACACAATCAAGCTTCCTTTTAGTTGAGCATTAATTCCTTTATGTACAACTAAGGCATGAGCTACATTGGCTAAATGATTATTCAGGTCTGCCCAGTATGACTCATGGCTAATGCCCTGGTGGTAGCTCCAAGAGCTGCCAATGAGATGGTAGTAACAATGGTGGCTGTAGTTTCAAGATCCCTTTTCTGTCTGAAGAGAGTCATAGCATGAGGGACATCAATGGGCACACGCACCCAGTGAGGCATGCAAGTAACCAGGGCATACTTAAATTTACTAGCATTCCAGCATTGGGCAAAAAAGCAAGTATCATTACCACAATTACATGGCTCTATCTGGCTAATAATGAATAAAAATGGGGGATATAAACAAACAGGTGTGGGCTTATAGGAAATATTATGAGAAGCCTTAACCCCTCGTTGGAACATCCTGCGTCAGTTCTAGAACTAGCAGTGGTGGTGTCCGAGGGCTGAGTAGGTTCAGGAGACCATTGCCCCGAGGGGCGAGACGTGCTTCATGCCAATTGACTAACTCCATGTTTTCCTCCAATTTTGAAAGTCATTTAAGGTTCTTAAATTATTTTTTCCCTTTTTTTAAAAATTTTTCATCAATTACACTTTTTTCATTCTGCATCCCCCCATAAGCCCCTCCATCCTCCCCTCCCAATCCCACCCTCCCTCCTCCCTCTGCTTGCATGCCACTCCCCAAGTCCACTAATAGGGGAGGTTCCCCTCTCCTTTCTGATCTTAGTCTGTCAGTTCACATCAAAAGTGGCTGTATTGTCCTCTACTATGGCCTGTTAAGGCTGCTCCCCCCCAGAGGGAGGTGATCAAAGAGCAGGCCAATCAGATTATGTCAGAGGCAGTCCCTCTTCCCATTACTATGTAACCCAATTGGACTCTGAACTGCCCTGGGCTACATCTGTGCAGGGGTTCTAGGTTATCTCCATGAATATTCCTTGGTTGGAGTGTGAGTCTCTGGGAAGTTCCCTGTGTTCAAATTTTCTTGTTCTGTTGCTCTCATTGTAGAGACCCTGTCCTCTCCAGCTCTTAATATTTCCCAGTTCTTACCTAAAATTCCGTTCACCTGCCCAACATTTGCCCATCCGGCTCAGCATCTGCTTTGATAGTCTGAAGGGCAGAGGCTTTCAGAGGCCCTCTGTGGTAGGTTCCTAGGTTGTTTCCTGTTTTCTTCTTCTTCTGATGTCCATCCTCTTTGCCTTTCCGTATGGGGATTGGACATTTTAGTTAGGGTCCTCTCTCTTGCTTAGTTTCTTTAGATGCATAGGTTTTAGTGGGTTTGTCCTATGTTGTATGTCTATATGAGTGAGTATATACCATGTGTATCTTTTTGCTTCTGGGACAACTCACTCAGGATGATCCTTTCCAGATCCCACCATTTACCTGCAAATTTCATGATTTCCTTATTTTTCATTGCTGAGTAATATTCCATTGTGTAGATGTACCACAATTTCTGCATCCATTCTTCAGTTGAGGGGCATCTGGGTTGTTTCCAGCTTCTGGCTATAACAAATAAAGCTGCTATAAACATGGTTGAGCAAATGTCCTTTTTGTGTACTAGAGCTTCTTTTGGATATATGCCCAGTAGTGGTATGGCTGGATCTTGAGGAAGCGCTATTCCTAGTTGTCTGAGAAAGAGCCAGATTCATTTCCAGAGTGGTTGTACAAGTTTACATTCCCACCAGCAGTGGAGAAGGTTTCCCCTTTCTCTACAACCTCTCCAGCATGTGTTGTCACTTGAGTTTTTGATCTTGGCCATTCTCATGGGTGTAAGGTGAAATCTCAGGGTTGTTTTGATTTGCATTTCCCTAATGGCTAGTGAGGTTGAGCATTTCTTTAAGTGCTTCTCTGCCATTCGGTATTCCTCTACAGAGAATTCTCTGTTTAGCTCTGTTCCCCATTTTTTAAGTGGATTACTTGGTTTGCTGCTTTTTAGCTTCTTTAGCTCTTCATATATACTGGATATGAGTCCTCTGTCAGATAAAGGGTTGGTGAAGATTCTTTCCCAATCTGTAGATGGTCACTTTGTTTTGATGATGGTGTCCTTTGCTTTACAGAAGCTTTTCAGTTTCATGAGGTCCCATTTATTGGTTGTTGCTCTTAGAGCCTGTGCTGTTGGTGTTCTGTTCAGGAAGTTTTCCCCTGTACCAATGAGTTCTAGGGTATTTCCCACTTTTTTTTCAAGCTGATTTAATGTGTCTGGTTTTATGTTGAGGTCTTTGATCCACTTGGACTTCAGTTTTGTGCAGGGTGACAAGTATGGATCTATTTTCATTTTTCTACATGTAGACATCCAGTTGGACCAGCACCATTTGTTGAAGATGCTATCTTTTTTCCATTGTATGGTTTTGGCGTCTTTGTCAAAGATCAGGTGTCCATAAGTTTGTGGGTTTATTTCTAGGTCCTCTGTTCAGTTCCATTGATCCACCATTCTGTTTCTATGCCAGTACCATGCAGTTTTTAAAACTGTTGCTCTATAGTACAACTTAAGATCAGGGATGGAGATAGCTCCGGAAGATCTTTTATTGTAGAGGATTGTTTTAGGAATTCTGGGTTTCTTGTTATTCCATATGAAGTTGAGAATTTTTCTTTCCAGGTCTGTAAAGAATTGTGTTGGTAATTTGATGGGCATTACATTGAATCTGTAGATTGCTTTTGGTAAGATGGCCATTTTTACTATATTAATCCTACCAAGCCATGAGCATGGGAGATCTTTCCATCTTCTCATATCTTCTTCTAATTCTTTCTTCAGAGATTTGAAATTTTTTCCATACAAGTCTTTGAGTTCCTTGGTTAGGGTTACTCCGAGGTACCTTATGTCATTTGTGGCTATTGTGAAGGGTGTTGTTTCCTTAATTTCTTTCTCAGCCCTTTTGTCTTTTGTATGCAGGAGGGCTACTGATTTTTTTGAGTTAATTTTGTATCCTGCCATTTTGTTGAAGGTGTTTATCAGCTGTAGGAGTTCCCTGGTAGAGTTTTTTGGGGTAACTCACGTATACTATCATATCATCTGCAAATAGTGATAATTTGACTTCTTCCTTTCCAATTTGTATCCCCTTTATCTCCTTCAACTGTCTTATTGCTCTAGCAAGGACTTCCAGCACTATGTTGAAGAGATATGGAGAGAGTGGGCAGCCTTGTCTTGTCCCTGATTTCAGTGGGATTGCTTTAAGTTTCTCTCCGTTCAGTTTGATGTTGGCTATAGGCTTGCTGTATATCGCCTTTACTATGTTTAGATATGTACCTTGTATCCCTGATCTCTCCAATACTTTGAACATGAATGGATGTTGGATTTTGTCGAAGGCTTTTTCAGCATCTAAGGAGATTATCATGTGGCTTTTTTCTTTCAGTTTGTTAATATGGTGGATCACATTGATGGATTTCCGTATATTGAACTACCCCTGCATACCTGAGATGAAGCATACTTGGTCATAGTGGATAATATCTTTGATGTGTTCTTGGATTCGGTTTGCAAGTATTTCATTAAGTATTTTTGCATCAATGCTCATAAGGGAGATTGTCCGGAAATTCTCTTTCTTTGTTGAATCTTTGTGAGGTTTAGGTACCAAGGTGACTGTGGCTTCATAGAATGAATTTTGTAATATTCCTTCTGTTTCTATTTTGTGGAATAGTTTGAAGAGAATTAGTGTTAGCTCTTCTTTGAAGGTCTGGTAGAATTCTGCGCTGAAGCCATCTGGTCCTGGGCTTTTTTTGGTTGGGAGACTTTTGATGACCGCTTCTATTTCTTTGGTGGATATAGGTCTATTTATTTGATTTACCTGGTCCTGGTTCAGCTTTGGTAAGTCAAATCGATCAAGAAAATTGTCCATTTCATTTAGATTTTCAAATTTTGTGGCATATAGTCTTTTGAAGTAAGTCCTAATGATTGTTTGGATTTCCAAAGTGTCTGTAGTTATATCCCCTTTTTCATTTCTGATTTTGTTGATTTGGGTGGTGTCTCTCTGCCTTTTAGTTAGCCTGGCTAAGGGTTTGTCGATCTTGTTGATTTTCTCAAAGAACCAGCTCTTGGTTTCATTGATTCTTTGAATTGTTTTATCTGTTTCCAATTGATTGATTTCAGCCCTGAGTTTGATTATTTCCAGCCGTCTACTCCTTCTTGGTGTGTCTGCTTCTTCTTTTTCTAGGGTTTTTAAGTGAGCCATTAGGGTGTTTGAATGAGCCGTCTCGAATTTCTTCTTGAAGGCACTTAGTGCTATGAACTTTCCTCTTAGCACTGCTTTCATTGTGTCCCACAAGTTCAGGTATGTTGTGTCTTCATTTTCATTGATTTCTAGAAAGACTTTAATTTCTTTCTTTATTTCTTCCCTGACCCAGCTGTCATTTAGTAACAACTTGTTCAGTTTCCATGTGTGTAGGCTTTTTGTTATTTCTGTTATTGTTGAGGTCCAGCTTTATTCCATGGTGATCAGACAAGATACATGGGATTATTTCAATCTTCTTGTATCTGTTGAGGCTTGCTTTGTGACCCACTATGTGGTCTATTTTGGAGAAGGTTCCGTGAGGTGCTGAGAAGAAGGTAAATTCTTTTGTGTTTGGGTGTAAAGTTCTGTAAATGTCTGTTAGGTCCATTTGATTCATGACCTCTGTCAGAGACATTGTTTCTTTGTTTAATTTCTGTTTGGTTGACCTGTCCTTTGTTGAGAGTGGGGTGTTGAAGTCTCCCACTATTAATGTGTGTGGATCTATCTGTGCTTTAAATTTTATCAATGTTTCTTTCACAAACGTGGGTGCCCTTGTATTTGGGGCATAGATGTTCAGGATTGTGATGTCTTCCTGGTGGAATTTTCCCTTAATGTGTATGAAGTGTCCTTCCCCATCTCTTTTGATTAATTTTGGTTGAAAGTCTATTTTATCAAATATTAGAATGGCTACTCCTGCTTGCTTCTTGGGTCCGTTTGCTTGGAAAGTTGTCTTCCAACCCTTTTCCCTCAGGTAATGTCTATCTTTGTGTCTTAGGTGTGTTTCTTGTATGCAACAGATTGCTGGGTTTTGTTTATGTATCCATTCTGTTAATCTGTGTCTTTTTATTGGAGAGTTGAGTCCATTGATGTTGAGAGAGATTAATGACCAGTGGCTGTAAGATCTCTTGATTTTGATGTTGGCTGTGGTCATCAGGTTGTGTGCTTGGTTGCTTTTTGTTTTACTGAAGTGAGGTTATTTATTTCCTGTGTTTTCTTGAATGTAGCTAGCTTTCTTGGGTTGTATTTTCCCTTCCAGTGTCTTCTGTAATGCTGGATTTGTTTGTAGGTATTGTTGAAATTTGTTTTTGTCATTGAATATCTTGTTTTCTCCATCTGTGAGGATTGAGAGTTTTGCTGGGTATAGTAGCCTGGGCTGACATCTGTGTTCTCTTAGGGTCTGCATGATATCCGTCCAGGCCCTTCTGGCTTTCATAGTCTCTGTTGAAAAGTCAGGTGTGATTCTAATGGGTTTGCCATTATATGTTACTTGGCCTTTTTCCCTTGCAGCTTTTAGTATTTTTTCTTTGTTCTGTATACTTACTGTTTTGATTATTATGTGGCGGGAGGATTTTCTTTTCTGGTCAAATTTGTTGGGTGTTCTGTAGGCCTCATGTATTCTAATTGGCCTCTCCTTTAGCTTGGGGAAATTTTCTTCAATGATTTTGTTGAAAATATTTTCTGGGCCTTGGAGAAGGGAGTCTTCTTTTTCCTCTATACCTATTATTCTTAGGTTTTGTCTTTTCATATTGTCTTGCATTTCTTGGACGGTCTGTGTCAGGAATTTTTCGGATTTAACATTTTCTTTGACAGATACATCGATTTCTTCCATTGTATCTTCTACACCTGAGATTCTTTCTTCCATCTCT
Organism: Meriones unguiculatus; assembly: GCF_030254825.1. NCBI lineage: Eukaryota > Metazoa > Chordata > Mammalia > Rodentia > Muridae > Meriones > Meriones unguiculatus. Next base: position 5,710,006 of record NW_026843710.1, read on the forward strand.
TGTAGTCTGTTGGTTATGCTTACCTCTGTAGTTCCTGTTTTCTCCCCTAGATTCTTCCTTTCCATTATTTCTTCCATTTGTGTTTTCTTTAATTTTTCCAATTCTATCTTCAGGTCTTGAGTTGTTTTGTTTACTTCCTTCACCTGTCTGATTGTACTTTCCTGTTTTTCTTTTAGTTCCTTCAACTCTGTTTCTATCATTTCATTCAGTGTTTTAAGCATTTCCTTTCTAAAGGCCATAAACTGTTTGGCTGCAGCTTCCTCTATTTCTTTACGGATGGCAATATTCTGTTTGAGTTTATCTTCCTCTATGTCTTTACGAATCTTATTTGTTTCCTCTGTTATCATCTTCATGAGTATACTTGTTAGGTCATCTTCTTGGATTTCAGTTATGGTGGGGTGTCCAGGGCTACTTGCCCCTGGGTAACTGGGTTCTGGAGATGCCATATTGCTCTGTCTTTTGTTGCTTGAGCTTTTACGCTGGCCTCTACCCATTGTGTTATCTTAGGTGTTTGGGGTTATTTTCTGGTGGTTCCTGGGGATCCTGTGGTAGAGAAAATCCCCTTTGCAGAAAGCTGTTTTTTCCTGAAGGATGTCTTCTCAGCTTTTTGGGTATAGTCCCTGGATGGCTGGTGTTTTTTCAGGAGTTGCTCACCTCAGGGATATAGACCTGGGTGGTAACTGTGGTCTTTGTTAGTCGAGAGGGTTCTCCTCTCACCCAGGGAAGTCCTGAGGGCAGCTGCCCTGTTTCTGGGTTTCTTGTTGCAAATTTAAGCTAATGTGACCCAGTTGGACATCAGGCACGCCTCTACTGTTTGTGCTTGTGTCTGGAGCACAGCTGAGTGCTGGCGCCTCGTCCCCACTAGACTGCTAGACTTTTTCTAGGGAAGGATTGGGTGATTTAGATCAGTACCGTTTCCTTCCTTCCCCATGGATTCTCTGGAGACAAGGACTCCTAGTGTCTTTTTTTGCCCTGGTGCACACTGCTCAGTGTCCGCCAGCTGGCTGGCCGCAGAAATTGCCTGTGCCTGGAGCACAGCTGTGTGATGGCGGCTCAGTCTCTGCCAGCTGTCTGGTGCGCAGAAACTGCCTGTGTCTGCCTTTGCGGCTTTTGGGAACCTGAGTGGCTCCCTAAGCTGGGTAATTTTCCGGGGACCTTTTCAGGTTGGGGGTGAGCTGAGTGCTCTGAGATCAGACCCGCCGTTTCTATCTCCGGCGGCGAATCAGGCGCGCAGGCAGGCAGGGCTCTGTGCTGGAACCTGGGTTCCCGGCTCTGGCTCCGGGCTGGCTCCTGGGGTGCCCGTGGAACCCGCCTGAGTCTTTTCCAGGGGATGTCTGGGTGACCTAAGGCCAGTCCCAATCGTTTCCTGTACCCTGGGGTTATCTCTCGACTGAAAATTCCAGTCTCTGATAGTGTGGTGCCCAGGGTTCAGTCTGGGACCATGACCAGAGACACTGGCTTGTGGCTCTGGGCTGGGGCTGGGGCTGGCGGCCAACAGCCAAGCGTCTGGTGGAACCAGGATCTCTTCCGTGGTTTAGCTGGGTGAGTTAAAAGCTGATTGAATCCCCCACCGTGGGGTATCCTCTCACCTGGGAAACACAATGACTGTGTTTTATGGCTGAGAGTTCTGATTGCTGGTCACTGTGCTGATCCTGCTGTGCTGCTGCTCAGAATGAGAGTCCTCCCGGCTCCACCATCTTGCCCCTCCCCTATTTATTTATTTTTTTGCGGCTGATAATATTCTGTTTGAGTTTATCTTCCTCTATGTCTTTAAGTTTCTTATTTGTTTTCTCTGTTATCATCTTCATGAGCATAGTTGTTAGGTCATCTTCTTGGATTTCAGTTATGCTGAGGTGTCTAGGGCTATTTGCCCTGGGTAACTGGGTTCTGGAGATGCCATATTGCTCTGTCTTTTGTTGCTTGAGCTTTTACGCTGGCCTCTACCCATTGTGCTATCTTAGGTGTTTGTGTTATATTCTGGTGGTTCCTGGGGATCCTGTGGTGGAGAGAATCCCCTTTGCAGAAAACTGTTTTTTCCTGAAAGATGTCTTCTTAGCTTTTTGTGTGTAGTCCCTGGATGTCTGGTGTTTTTTCAGGAGTTGCTGCTGCTCACCTCAGGGAAAGAGACCTGAGTGATAACTGTGGTCTTTGTTATTGGAGAGGGTTCTCCTCTTACCCAGGGAAGTCCTGAGAACAGCTTCCCTGTTTCTGGGTTTCTTGTTGTAAATTTAATGATTAGCTTCTGTTACTCAGTTGGACATCTGGCACGCAGCAACTGATTGTGCCTGTGTCTGGAGCACAGCTAAGTGATGGTGGCTTGGACTCGCCAGTCTGCTAGACTTTTTCTGGGAAGGATTGGGTGATTTCATTCAGTACAGTTTCCTTCCTTACCTGTGCATTCTCTGGAGACAGGGACTCTCAGTCTTCTTTTTTGCCCTGATGCACACTGCTCAGTCTCTGTCAGCTGGCTGGCCGAAGAAACTACCTGTGTCTGCCTTTCCAGCCTTTGGGAGCCTGGGCGTCTGCCTAAACTGGGTAATTTTCTTTAGAGCTTTTCGGGGTGGAGGTGTCGGCTGAGTGCTCTGAGATCAGAATAGCCATTTCCCTCCCTGTGTGTTTGCACTGGACAGTGAAACTCATTTGCTGGTGCCCTGGTGCCCACAGTTCTATCTCAGGCAGCAAATCAGGTGTGCAGGCAGGGCTCTGTGCCAGAGCCTGGGTCCCCCACTCTGGCTCCGGCCTGGCTTCTGGGGTGCCCATGGAACCCGAGTCTTTTCCAGGGGATATCTGGGTGACCTAAGTTTGGTCCCAATCGTTTCCTGCACCATGGGGTTATCTCTCCACTGAAAATTCCAGTCTCTGATAGTGTGGTACACACGGTTCAGTCTAGGACCATGACCAGAGACACTGGCTTGTGGCTCTTGGCTAGGACTGGGGCTGGCGGCTTGCAGCCAAGCATCTGGTGGAACCAGAATCTCTTCCATGGTTTAGCCGGGTGAGTTAAAAGCCGATTGAATCCCCCACCGTGGGGTATCCTCTCACCTGGAAAACACAATCACTGTGTTTTATGGCTGCAAGTTCTGATTGCTGGTCACTGTGCTGATCCTGCTGTGCTGCTGGTCAGAATGAGAGTCCTCCTGGCACTGCCATCTTGCCCTGCCTCCCTCTTTGTTTGATTTTCATGTAAACACTTTGAATTACAATGGTACTGATTTTAATATATATGAACAAATTGGTGAAAACACATGCCTTTATTGCAAACACAAATTAAAAAAAAAAAAAGAACAGGCAAATATCTGAGTTCAAGGTCAAGCTTATTTACATAATAAGAGCCAGGATGGCAACACCTCCTGTTTAGACATTTGCAGAGATATTCTAAGATTCAAAATGACAAAATTTTCCTAAGGTTACCATGTAAATTCTTTTTTTCTTAATAACAGATGTTACATCTAAAGGTGGGATTCACATCATTTTTTGATTCATGTTAAGACAGAGAATGTCACACTGCTCTGAAAACTGCCTTATTCTTTTAAAGGTGAGACATTTTCACAGGGGAAAAATGTTGGTCATGTCTATGTCAAAAAGACACAAGAGACTTAAAGATGGCAATGTTACCTACGTGCTAACCTAGTTTAGTCTTAAAAACTCAAAAATTATATTCATGTTTAAAAATCAAAACTGTCCATCCCATATCAAAAACAGGGCAAACCAGAGAGTAGCCAAAAACAATGTAAAAGTCCAGGTACCAGATGCCTAGGATAGACTTAATGCAAAGGGTAAGAGAGATTATATGCTAATGCTAAGAGGGTTTATAAAATGTTTGGCTAAAAAGGCATAACAGCCCAGTGTGTATGAAAAAGCAGCAAGCCAAAAAATAGCCAATCATAGTTTAAAGCCCCGGTACAAAATGCCATGTATACTTAAATGCTAAATTATGAGAGAGTTAACATTAAGTTTGGCTATAAAGGAATGACTATATAAACATTCTATATAAACAAGGGATAGGGCAAATAGCTACAACATTTATAAAAATATAGAACTAAACCTCAAAACAGGTACAAGATACCTATGGTGCGCTTATATTCTGAATAAAAAAAAAGGTGTTTTTATAAAGCTTACTTAAAACATGCATTTTCTATTACTTGAGGCATCCAGCTTGTCTCTCTAATGGGAGGCTTCTCTAGGGAAATAGGTAGCAACTTGGCCTAATACAACAGGAATGCAGGAGCCCAAAAAGTTATTGTGATCTATCCAAACTTGTTTTGATTTCAACATGATAGTGATTGTATTTTCAATAAAAATAGTAACTTATATTTCTAAACCCTTTACATTGTAAAACCTCTAAAACTGATTGAGACATAAACATGTGTCTCTAGCCAAAACTTCAACAATACTTGACCAATAAATCCTTGACTATAATATCCTCAAAATGTATTATGATAAGTTTTTAATTGATATAGATTAAATTGACTTACAGTTTAGTTTCATCCTGTACATCTCATACATTCATAATTTTAGAACTCTGTAATACTTGTGAGAAATTATATGCTTGCACATCCAAAGAACTGGACACCAGAGATGCTGGATCAAACCCTACAGACTCATTCTTCAGCATGCTGAGACACTGACACATCTTGCATGTTCCAGCATCCACATTGTTCCTGCCTCAACTGCTTCAATTGCTGTTTAATCTTCAAAGCCTGCTCCCAAAGAACTTTGAAGAAAGCTACTAATCGTAATTGGTCCAGCACTTTAGACTGTTCCAAAGAGGACTTTCATTAAGGCTGAAATTGCTCAACATTCAAAGACTAGACCACAAATGTTATTGCTTGTTTAATTAATCATTTTTCCCAATTTTATTTGGGCCCCCTACAAGATTTCAACATGTCTAAAAGGTTGGCTAGAAGCAATCCAAGAGAATGGTTTCTGATTTTCCTTAAAGGGGGTTGTTGATGTTTTTGGTTGTTTGCTATGTCTATGAAAATTTATTGTCATTGGGAGATGTTTATTATTAATAGTCTTATATTAAGTGAAACAAGGAATATATGGGGATATTTTATAGGAATAGAAAAAAAGATAGATTATTGAATTTACTCAAATTAGAGTTAGTTTGTTATTCTTCAATAAGGTTATTTTCAATTCATTGGTAAATGATTTTGTATATTAATGAAAAAATAAGTCTATTTTGTTACATTGGTATAAGCTTTAGTATATTGATACAAATTTATGGTTACATCTAATATTTTTAAACTGCTATTAAAAACTGTTTAGGGTATTAGGTGATAAAAGTTAATTGCAAGTTATTCAACTCATAGTCATGTTAGACACTAGTCTACTTTATCACAGGAACATACCTCCTAGATTTAACATATATGATTTTGTAGAGAGATTAACTACATAAAGATAAGCAGTCTTGAAAAGCTTCAGAGACCTACAGAAAATGGCATTTAAAAGTGTCTTTATCATTTAAAGATCCTTTGACGATGAGATAAGTCATTTCCTCGCAAAACCCCACCTACCTGAAAGAAGATAATGAACATCAAAGAACCTCCATATTCAGATGGCTTCAAATGTGGCAAACAAGCCACTCAGGTAAAGAAAATACCACCGCTTCACAACAGACAACTTCTAACAAAAATGGGCAAACTTGAATGCAGGAGAAGTCGACTGTCGAACTCTGCCAAGACAGGGTAGGCAAGTCCTAAGTAGTTCCTGCTTCACACATATGTCTGTCAAATATTCTAAGCCTGAAGGCTGAGGATGATGCTCCAATATATAAAGACTTATGGGTAACTGTTCAGGCAGCAAACCATCCCGATCATTTTTTTTTCTTTTTTTGGAAACTGCAAACATGTATTTTATATTTACGCTAATAGCTAATTTTATTTTCTTCTCAAGTCTCTGATGGGGTTGAAGACTAAATAGTTATACTGCCGCAGTTAGGCTTGATTTTTTTTTAGAAGTTAAGAAATCCTTTCATGTAGGTAATACCAATGAGGATAAAAGTAAATTTAGGTATAGAACTTTTAACTTGTCAAAACAGATAGGATAATCAGATAACTTTCTTCTAAGTTGCTAAATACACATATATTGGACATTGCACATGTAGATTTTACCTAACAGTTTTCATAATTATTATTTTATGAAAAGAAAAGGAGCCTTTTACTGGACTTAAAAGGGGACGTGTTGGTATATCTTTCTTTTGAAATATTTCAAACCTTATCCTTGTTCATTCAAATGCTGATTTTTCCCCCAACCCCCATTCTCTGGTTTCAATCTGGGTATTGAATTGTGGTAAACAGGCCAAAATATAACAACTAGCCACAATGTTGTACAAAGTGAGGAGCCAGAGGACAGGTAATGAGTGTGAGAAAAGAGCAGAGTTTGGAGAGAGAAATGCAGGACATATCTGGGAACTACTTGGAGGTGGACTGGACATATAATATTTCACAAAAAAGCAAGTATAATGTGTAAAATCTAAGTGTTATGAAACTATGAGGGCATGGAGGTTTAAGATGAGTAAATATTGCCCAACATTGCATTCTAGGTTAACTAAATAAGCCCAGTCTCTGTATGGTGATTTGGTTATACAGCTGTTTAGGATTAACAGCAAGCTTTAGTAAAGATAATTATCATAAAATATTAATCTCACATACAACACTTTTTGACAAGCCTGAAGGATGGGTCAGTTGGCACCCAAACAAGGGGCCTTGAAAATGATGGGTGAAACAAGAAAGGCTGGTTATTGGAGCTCTGGATGCCTAAGAAAAAAAAATGTGTCTCTTGATGACATTGCAGGGAGGAAGACAAGGTAGACAGGCAGAGAAATTATGGGTCAGAGAAATAGAAGGGAGATGTTAATGAGGACTTTAAAGTCAAAGCTAATAAAATCAAGGAATTGGGAGAAACAACCTTATCCAAATTAACTTGTAAGTGAAGTTTGTCCCTGGTTCCCAGTTGGAGGTACCATCAATCTGGAAACCTGAGAAAAAGAATCCCAAAAGCTTAAGACTTACTTGGGGAAATTAGAGCAGCCAAACAGGCAAAAAAAAGAGTAGTTCTAAGTTCATTTCAAATGTACATAAAGGATCCCAAACAAATCTGTGTAATTTGAGAGCAGAAAATAATTTAGGAGCTACATAGTGAGGATGAAATTGAGTCTGAGGAAGAAACTGCCAAGTCTATTAATTCAGATTGGCTTCTGTGCCCTCTGCCCCAATGGTTTTCCATGACATATGTACAGCAGATATGGGACCACTGCAGGAGGATATTACAGTTCTCAGAGAGAAAGTCCAATTAGAAAGAGAACAAGTTCATATATTAAGAGAATTAGAGAAATTAAAATTACAAAATAATAATAAGAGTAATAATAATAATAATAATAAAATCAGAAAATTTTCACTAGTAAATTTTGAAGTCTGGTTTTGACTTTTAAAATTATTAATATGCATTATTATTTCATTCCTAAATTTTATTTTATTTTATTTTATTTTTCAATGCAGTTTATTCAGGAACATTGAACAATCCTCGGACCCCGGGGAAAGCCAGCCCACAGCTTAAATAGCCTCTGGGTAGCCAACCCAGGCGTGCCACGGGGGCAATGCAGATAGGTCCACATAAATGGAAGCAAGCCAGATCCTCAGCCTTAGCCAAATGTGGAATTGTTCATGACAGAGAGCACTCACCATCGGGAAGGTGGAAGGCAGAAACCAGCTCCATCTTTAAGGCATAGCATTCCGCAGCTCTCTACAGTTCCCCCTTTTTGTTTTAGACGCATCAGGCAAGAGTAGAGGTCTGATCTCTGATATTAGAAATAAATTGGGACTTTGTACAGATGTTCATTTAGGTGTCATCCACCCAAAGAGCATCAGACCGTCCGATACCTTTTTCTCAGAGGCTGGACCTGGGGCATCAACCCGCATGCAATCAGACATGCTCTTCTCTGGGTCCAAAGCAGCTGACCCTGAGTGCAGTGCTTAGCCTCGCATCCTGAGCATATCATTTTAGCTTTTTATGGTATCCAACCATGCTTGGGGAGAATGTCCTGCTTCAATGGCTGTAAAGGCCTGAATGATCATGGCTGCATCACACTGTTGTGAGACTCTAATCTTGCATATATACCACAGGCAAACCAAGGAGACCAACACCAGAAGGCCTGCTAACACTCCCATGCCCGCCCATTCCTTCAGATGATTCATGGCTGCAGCAATCCATGTTGATAATCCTGTGGCTAGTCCTGCGTCCACTCCGGTAGAATTTACTGTGACAATGGCCACTCTCAGCTGCTCCATCATAGTATCGAATTCTCCAGTCCAATTACCTAAAATATAGCTCTACAATTGTTTAGACAGATTTGCAGCACAGGAAAAATTCTCATGTTGTATGCTAGTGACACAAAGTCCAGCATACTTTCATTGACAGCCAGGTTGAGCGATTTGCCATAGGGTATCAATTTGCTCCTGCAAGAGGTCAATCCTCTGATTGAACACCATCAAGCTTCCTTTTAGTTGAGCATTAATTCCTTTATGTACAACTGAGGCATGAGCTACATTGGCTAAATGATTATTCAGGGTCTGAGCAGTCTGCCCAGTATGACTCATGGCTAATGCCCTGGTGGTAGCTCCAACAGCCGCCAATGAGATGGTAGTAACAATGGTGGCTGTAGTTCCAAGATCCCTTTTCTGTCTGAAGAGAGTCATAGTGTGAGGGGCATCAATGGGCATAGGCACCAGTGAGGCAAGCGAGTAACCAGGGCATACCTAACTTTACTAGCATTACAGCATTGGGCAAAAAAGCAAGTATCATTACCACAATTACTTGGCTCTATCTGGCTAATAATGAATAAAAATGGGGGATATAGACAAACAGGTGTGGGCTTATAGGAAATATTATGAGAAGCCTTAACTCCTCGTTGGAACATCCTGCGTCAGTTCTAGAACTAGCAGTGGTGGTGTCCAAGGTCTGAGTAGGTTCAGGAGACCATTGCCCCCAGGGGCGAGACGTGCTCCATGCCAATTGACTAACTCCATGTTTTCCTCCAATTTTGAAAGTCATTTAAGGTTCTTAAATTATTTTTTCCATTTTTTCTTAAATTTTTCATCAATTACACTTTATTCATTCTGCATCCCCCCATAAGCCCCTCCCTCCTCCCATCCCAATCCCACCCTCCCTCCTCCCTCTGCTTGCATGCCACTCCCCAAGTCCACTAATAGGGGAGGTTCTCCTCTCCTTTCTGATCTTAGTCTGTCAGTTCACATCAAAAGTGCCTGTATTGTCCTCTACTGTGGCCTGGTAAGGCTGCTCCCCCCCCCCCCAGAGGGAGGTGATCAAAGAGCAGGCCAATCAGATTATGTCAGAGGCAGTCCCTCTTCACATTACTATGTAACCCAATTGGACTCTGAACTGCCCTGGGCTACATCTGTGCAGGGGTTCTAGGTTATCTCCATGAATAGTCCTTGGTTGGAGTATGAGTCTCTGGGAAGTTCCCTATGTTCAAATTTTCTTGTTCTGTTGCTCTCCTTGTGGAGACCCTGTCCTCTCCAGCTCTTACTATTTCCCAGTCCTTACCTAAAATTCCGTTCACTCTGCCCAACAGTTGCCCATCAGGCTCAGCATCTGCTTTGATAGTCTGAAGGGCAGAGGCTTTCAGAGGCCCTCTGTGGTAGGTTCCTAGGTTGTTTCCTGTTTTCTTCTTCTTCTGATGTTCATCCTCTTTGCCTTTCTGGATGGGGATTGGACGTTTTAGTTAGGGTCCTCTCTCTTGCTTAGTTTCTTTAGATGCACAGGTTTTAGTGGGTTTGTCCTATGTTGTATGTCTATATGAGTGAGTATATACCATGTGTGTCTTTTTGCTTCTGGGACAACTCACTCAGGATGATCCTTTCCAGATCCCACCATTTACCTGCAAATTTCATGATTTCCTTATTTTTCATTGCTGAGTAATATTCCATTGTGTAGATGTACCACAATTTCTGCATCCATTCTTCAGTTGAGGGGCATCTGGGTTGTTTCCAGCTTCTGGCTATTACAAATAAAGCTGCTACAAACATGGTTGAGCAAATGTCCTTTTTGTGTACTTGAGCCTCTTTTGGATATATGCCCAGTAGTGGTATGGCTGGATCTTGAGGAAGTGCTATTCCTAGTTGTCTGAGAAAGCGCCAGATTGATTTCCAGAGTGGTTGTACAAGTTTACATTCCCACCAGCAATGGAGAAGGGTTCCCCTTTCTCTACAACCTCTCCAGCATGTGTTGTCACTTGAGTTTTTGATCTTGGCCATTCTCATGGGTGTAAGGTGAAATCTCAGGGTTGTTTTGATTTGCATTTCCCTAATGGCTAGTGAGGTTGAACATTTCTTTAAGTGCTTCTCTGCCATTCGGTATTCCTCTACAGAGAATTCTCTGTTTAGCTCTGTTCCCCATTTTTTAAGTGGATTACTTGGATTGCTGCTTTTCAGCTTCTTTAGTTCTTTATATATACTGGATATGAGTCCTCTGTCAGATAAAGGGTTGGTGAAGATTCTTTCCCAATCTGTAGGTGGTCGCTTTGTTTTGATGACGGTGTCCTTTGCTTTACAGAAGCTTTTCAGTTTCATGAGGTCCCATTTATTGGTTGTTGCTCTTAGAGCCTGTGCTGTTGGAGTTCTGTTCAGGAATTTTCCCCCTGTACCAATGAGTTCTAGGGTATTTCCCACTTTTTTTTCAAGCTGATTTAATGTGTCTGGTTTTATATTGAGGTCTTTGATCCACTTGGACTTCAGTTTTGTGCAGGGTGACAAGTATGGATCTATTTTCATTTTTCTACATGTAGACATCCAGTTGAACCAGCACCATTTGTTGAAGATGCTATCTTTTTTCCATTGTATGGTTTTGGCGTCTTTGTCAAAGATCAGGTGTCCATAAGTGTGTCCATTTATTTCTGGGTCCTCTGTTCGGTTCCATTGATCCACCATTCTGTTTCTATGCCAGTACCATGCAGTTTTTAAAACTGTTGCTCTATAGTACAACTTAAGATCAGGGATGGAGATACCTCCAGAAGATCTTTTATTGTAGAGGATTGTTTTAGCAATTCTGGGTTTCTTGTTATTCCATATGAAGTTGAGAATTTTTCTTTCCAGGTCTGTAAAGAATTGTGTTGGTAATTTGATGGGCATTGCATTGAATCTGTAGATTGCTTTTGGTAAGATGGCAATTTTTACTATGTTAATCCTACCAAGCCATGAGCATGGGAGATCTTTCCATCTTCTCATATCTTCTTCTAATTCTTTCTTCAGAGACTTGAATATTTTTTTCATACAAGTCTTTGACTTCCTTGGTTAGGGTTACTCCGAGGTACCTTATGTCATTTGTGGCTATTGTGAAGGGTGTTGTTTCCTTAATTTCTTTCTCAGCCCTTTTATCTTTTGTATACAGGAGGGCTACTGATTTTTTTGAGTTAATTTTGTATCCTGCCACTTTGCTGAAGGTGTTTATCAGCTGTAGGAGTTCCCTGGTAGAGTTTTTGGGGTCACTCACGTATACTATCATATCATCTGCAAATAGTGATAATTTGACTTCTTCCTTTCCAATTTGTATCCCCTTGATCTCCTTCAACTGTCTTATTGCTCTAGCAAGGACTTCCAACACTATGTTGAAGAGATATAGAGAGAGTGGGCAGCCTTGTCTTGTCCCTGATTTCAGTGGGATTGCTTTAAGTTTCTCTCCGTTCAGTTTGATGTTGGCTATAGGCTTGCTGTATATCGCCTTTACTATGCTTAGATATGTGCCTTGTATCCCTGATCTCTCCAATGCTTTGAACATGAATGGATGTTGGATTTTGTCAAATGCTTTTTCAGCATCTAGGGAGATTATCATGTGGTTTTTTTCTTTCAGTTTGTTAATATGGTGGATCACATTGATGGATTTCCGTATATTGAACCACCCCTGCATACCTGGGATGAAGCCTACTTGGTCATAGTGGATAATATCTTTGATGTGTTCTTGGATTCGGTTTGCAAGTATTTTATTAAGTATTTTTGCATCAATGTTCATAAGGGAGATTGGCCGGAAATTCTCTTTCTTTGTTGAGTCTTTGTGAGGTTTAGGTACCAAGGTGACTGTGGCTTCATAGAATGAATTTGGTAATATTGCTTCTGTTTCTATTTTGTGGAATAGTTTGAAGAGAATTGGTGTTAGCTCTTCTTTGAAGGTCTGGTAGAATTCTGCGCTGAAGCCATCTGGTCCTGGGCTTTTTTTGGATGGGAGACTTTTGATGACCGCTTCTATTTCTTTGGGGGATATAGGTCTATTTAGTTGATTTACCTGGTCCTGGTTCAGCTTTGGTAAGTCAAATCGATCAAGAAAATTGTCCATTTCATTTAGATTTTCAAATTTTGTGGCATATAGACTTTTGAAGTAAGTCCTAATGATTGTTTGGATTTCCTCAGTGTCTGTAGTTATATCCCCCTTTTCATTTCTGATTTTGTTGATTTGGGTGGTGTCTCTCTGCCTTTTAGTTAGCCTGGCTAAGGGTTTGTCGATCTTGTTGATTTTCTCAAAGAACCAGCTCTTGGTTTCATTGATTCTTTGAATTGTTTTATTTGTTTCCAATTGATTGATTTCAGCCCTGAGTTTGATTATTTCCAGCCGTCTACTCCTTCTTGGTGTGTCTGCTTCTTCTTTTTCTAGGGTTTTTAAGTGAGCCATTAGGGTGCTTGAATGAGCTGTCTCGAATTTCTTTTTGAAGGCACTTAGTGCTATGAACATTCCTCTTAGCACTGCTTTCATTGTGTCCCACAAGTTCGGGTATGTTGTGTCTTCATTTTCATTGATTTCTAGAAAGACTTTAATTTCTTTCTTTATTTCTTCCCTGACCCAGCTGTCATTTAGTAACAACTTGTTCAGTTTCCATGTGTGTGTAGGCTTTTTGTTATTTCTGTTATTGTTGAGGTCCAGCTTTATTCCATGGTGATCAGACAAGATATATGGGATTATTTCAATCTTCTTGTATCTGTTGAGGCTTGCTTTGTGACCCACTATGTGGTCTATTTTGGAGAAGGTTCCGTGAGGTGCTGAGAAGAAGGTAAATTCTTTTGTGTTTGGGTGTAAAGTTCTGTAAATGTCTGTTAGGTCCATTTGATTCATGACCTCTGTCAGAGACATTGTTTCTTTGTTTAATTTCTGTTTGGTTGACCTGTCCTTTGTTGAGAGTGGGGTGTTGAAGTCTCCCACTATTAATGTGTGTGGATCTATATGTGCTTTAAATTTTATCAATGTATCTTTCACAAATGTGGGTGCCCTTGTATTTGGGGCATATATGTTCAGGATTGTGATGTCTTCCTGGTGGAATTTTCCCTTGATGAGTATGAAGTGTCCTTCCCCATCTCTTTTGATTAATTTTGGTTGAAAGTCTATTTTATCAGATATTAGAATGGCTACTCCTGCTTGCTTCTTGGGTCCGTTTGCTTGGAAAGTCGTCTTCCAACCCTTTACCCTCAGGTAATGTCTATCTTTGTGTCTTAGGTGTGTTTCTTGTATGCAACAGATTGCTGGGTTTTGTTTACGTATCCATTCTGTTAATCTGTGTCTTTTTATTGGAGAGTTGAGTCCATTGATGTTGAGAGAGATTAATGACCAGTGGCTGTTAGATCTCTTGATTTTGATGTTGGCTGTGGTCATCAGGTTGTGTGCTTGGTTGCTTTTTGTTTTACTGAAGTGAGGTTATTTATTTCCTGTGTTTTCTTGAATGTAGCTAGCTTTCTTGGGTTGTATTTTCCCTTCCAGTGTCTTCTGTAATGCTGGATTTGTTTGTAGGTATTGTTGAAATTTGTTTTTGTCATTGAATATCTTGTTTTCTCCATCTATGAGGACTGAGAGTTTTGCTGGGTATAGTAGCCTGGGCTGACATCTGTGTTCTCTTAGGGTCTGCATGATATCTGTCCAGGCCCTTCTGTCTTTCATAGTCTCTGTTAAAAAATCAGGTGTGATTCTAATGGGTTTGCCATTATATGTTACTTGGCCTTTTTCCCTTGCAGCTTTTAGTATTTTTTCTTTGTTCTGTATACTTACTGTTTTGATTATTATGTGGCGGGAGGATTTTCTTTTCTGGTCAAATTTGCTGGGTGTTCTGTAGGCCTCATGTATTCTAATTGGCCTCTCCTTTAGCTTGGGGAAATTTTCTTCAATGATTTTGTTGAAAATATTTTCTGGGCCTTGGAGAAGGGAGTCTTCTTTTTCCTCTATACCTATTTTTCTTAGGTTTTGTCTTTTCATATTGTCTTGCATTTCTTGGACGGTCTGTGTCAGGAATTTTTCAGATTTAACATTTTCTTTGACAGATACATCGATTTCTTCCATTGTATCTTCTACACCTGAGATTCTTTCTTCCATCTCTTGTAGTCTGTTGGTTATGCTTACCTCTGTAGTTCCTGTTTTCTTCCCTAGATTCTTCCTTTCCATTATTTCTTCCATTTGTGTTTTCTTTAATTTTTCCAATTCTATCTTCAGGTCTTGAGTTGTTTTGTTTACTTCCTTCACCTGTCTGATTGTACTTTCCTGTTTTTCTTTTAGTTCCTTCAACTCTGTTTCTTTCATTTCATTCAGTGTTTTAAGCATTTCCTTTCTAAAGGTCATAAACTGTTTGGCTGCAGCTTCCTCTATTTCTTTACGGAATGCAATATTCTGTTTGAGTTTATCTTCCTCTATGTCTTTACGAATCTTATTTGTTTCCTCTGTTATCATCTTCATGAGCATACTTGTTAGGTCATCTTCTTGGATTTCAGTTATGGTGGGGTGTCCAGGGCTACTTGCCCCTGGGTAACTGGGTTCTGGAGATGCCATATTGCTCTGTCTTTTGTTGCTTGAGCTTTTACGCTGGCCTCTACCCATTGTGTTATCTTAGGAGTTTGGGGTTATTTTCTGGTGGTTCCTGGGGATCCTGTGGTGGAGAGAATCCCCTTTGCAGAAAGCTGGATTTTCCTGAAGGATGTCTTCTCAGCTTTTTGGGTATAGTCCCTGGATGGCTGGTGTTTTTTCAGGAGTTGCTCACCTCAAGGATATAGACCTGAGTGGTAACTGTGGTCTTTGTTAGTCGAGAGGGTTCTCCTCTCACCCAGGGAAGTCCTGAGGGCAGCTGCCCTGTTTCTGGGTTTCTTGTTGCAAATTTAAGCTAATGTGACCCAGTTGGACATCAGGTGCGCCTCAACTGTTTGTGCTTGTGTCTGGAGCACAGCTGAGTGCTGGCGCCTTGGCCCCACTAGACTACTAGACTTTTTCTAGGGAAGGATTGGGTGATTTAGATCAGTACCGTTTCCTTCCTTCCCCGTGGATTCTCTGGAGACATGGACTCCTAGTGTCTTTTTTTGCCCTGGTGCACACTGCTCAGTGTCCGCCAGCTGGCTGGCCACAGAAATTTGCCTGTGCCTGGAGCACAGCTGTGTAAGGGCGGCTCAGTCTCTGCCAGCTGTCTGGTGCGCAGAAACTGCCTGTGTCTGCCTTTGCGGCTTTTGGGGGCCTGAGTGCTTCCCTCAGATGGGTAATTTTCCGGGGACCTTTTCAGGTTGGGGGTGAGCTGAGTGCTCTGAGATCAGACCCACCGTTTCTATCTCCGGCGGCGAATCAGGCGCGCAGGCAGGCAGGGCTCTGTGCCGGAACCTGGGTCCCCAGCTCTGGTTCCGGGCTGGCTCCTGGGGTGCCCGTGGAACCCACCCGAGTCTTTTCCAGGGGATGTCTGGGTGACCTAAGGTCGGTCCCAATCGTTTCCTGTACCCTGGGGTTATCTCTCAACTGAAAATTCCAGTCTCTGATAGTGTGGTGCCCAAAGTTCAGTCTGGGACCGTGACCAGAGACACTGGCTTGTGGCTCTGGGCTGGGGCTGGGGCTTGCGGCCAGCAGCCAAGCGTCTGGCGGAACCGGGATCTCTTCCGCGGTTTAGCCGGGTGAGTTAAAAGCTGATTGAATCCCCCACCGTGGGGTAGCCTCTCAGCTGGGAAACACAATGACTGTGTTTTATGGCCGAGAGTTCTGATTGCTGTTCACTGTGCTGATCCTGCTGTGCTGCTGCTCAGAATGAGAGTCCTCCTGGCGCCGCCATCTTGCCCCTCCCCATAAATTTTAATATTACAAAAACAGGTTTAATTTTTTTATGTGTAAAAGGAATTTATTTATTTATTTATTTTTCTTATCAGTTACATTTTTATTAACTCTGTATCCCAGCCGTGTCCCAAACCCTCATTCCCTCCCAGTCCCTTCCTCCATCCCTCATCTCCACCATACCCCTTTCCAAGTCCACAGATAGGGGGGACCTCCTCCCCATTCATCGGATCCTGTTTTATCAGGTATCTTTTGGACTGGCTGCAAAGCCCTTCTCTGTGGCCTAACAGGACTGCTCCTCCCTTGGGGTATGGGGAGGTGTGGCCAGTCATTGAGTTCCTGTAGAAATAGTACTTGTTCCCCTCACGTTGGGAAACCAATTGGTTACTGAGGTAACACAGGCTACATCTGAGCAGAGGTTCTAGGTCATATCCATACATAGTCCTTGGTTGAATGTCAGTCTCAGAAAAGACCCTGTGCCCAGATATATTTGGTCCTTATGGAGCTCCTATCCTTTCCCCATCACACTAACTCTCCTTCTTTCATACGATTCCCTGTATTCTGCCAAAGGTTTGGTCATGAGTCTTTGTATCTGCTTTGAAAACACTGCTAGTTAGAGTCTTTCAGATGCGCTCAGTAGACTCCTGTCATATGTTCAATGCACATCCCATCTGTCTTTCTAAATGATGATTGATCATCTTACCCCATTTCCACTCTCTTGATTATCTTTTTTATGTGTTATGATTTCATTACGTTTATCATATCTTATAGGTCTATATAAGTGAGTATATATCATGTCTGTCTTTCTCCTTCTGGGATATTTCACTCAGAATGATCTTTTCTAGATCCAACCATTTGCCTGCAAATTTCATGATTTCGTCCTTTTTGATTGCTGAGTAGTATTCTATTGTGTAAAATTACCACAATTTATGTACCCATTCCTCCATTGCTGGATATCTGTGTTGTTTCCAGGTTCTGGCTATTACAAATAAAGTGGAGCCAAGATGGCGGCTCCGGGAGAGCACTGTGTTTAAGAAGCAGAAGCAGGACAGCACTCTCCATGCAGTGACCAGGAGACTGAACTCTGGGCCCTGAAACTACAGCGATCGTGTTTCCCAGGTGAGGGTAGGCTCCCACGGTGTGAGAATTGGTTGGGTCCACTCTTGGCTGCCCAGCCAGAACCCGGAAGAAATCCTGGGTAACACTGGCTTTATGTCTCTGGGCTGGAGCCACAAGCCTGTGTGGCCCGATCACTTTCCTAGGCTGATTGGTGGGCACAAGGGTGCCTGAGACTGGGATTCCCAGTAGCAAAAAAAAAAAAAAACCACGGGGAAGCAAAGTTGCAAGTCTGATCACAGGTCACCCAGTCTTTCTCTGG
The DNA here is from genome assembly GCF_030254825.1 of Meriones unguiculatus. Classification (NCBI taxonomy): domain Eukaryota; kingdom Metazoa; phylum Chordata; class Mammalia; order Rodentia; family Muridae; genus Meriones; species Meriones unguiculatus. Next base: position 5,727,449 of record NW_026843710.1, read on the forward strand.
AAGGTCTCCTGGACTGCGGGTATCCACTGCCATCACAACTGAGCTCCGGTCACTTGGAAAGCTGTGGGCCCAGCTCACCTTACAGAGGAGCTGCATGCCCCAGTGCAACAGGAACTGGGAACCCCTATCCAGAGAGGGCCCCACAGGAAAGGAAGAAACCATGCTGCTGGGCTCACCTAGTGAAAGTCTAGTAGACTGCATACTCACAAATAGGTGAGTATGCCCAGCCATCACAGATCCTGGCCCAAACAGGAAACACAGAATGATTGGGAACTCAGTTCTCCACAGACTAGCAAGTCGGGCGCACGCTCCACCAGCCCAGAGGCCTGCTTTGTACCAACTACTCCTTACAGACAAAACTGTGTGCCCCAAGACACCAGAGTGTTAGAGTCACTGTCTGGAGAAACACTCACAAGGAACAAGGAACAAAGCAAAGGGGATGGACTTAGGCAATCCATTATATCCCCAGAAAAGTTCCCACAGACTGGCCCACCCAGGGAACTGCTGTGCCCCAGATAGCCTGCTGTTACCAGGAGAGCAGTACTCACCCACCACAGATTACCTCTTGGGTTCTGGGGCACAGAGCCCCAAACTCAGACCTACAAAAGACCAGGAACCCTGAAATCAACCCCAGATACTGCTCCAAGGGCAACCAATTATCCCTAACAAAACCGACCAAACCATGGGACACACAGGTTACAGCAGCTGATCACTAAATTTACAGCAAGAAACCCAGAAGGAGGGCAGCTGTCTCCAGGACTATTCCCAGTGAGAGGAGAGCCCTCTTGACTAATCAGGACCACAGTTACCACTCAGGTCTCTATGCCTGAGGTAAGCTGTAGCAACTCCTGAAAAAAACACCAGACATCCAATGACTATACCCAAAAAGCTGAGAAAGCTTTCTTCAGGAAAAACCATCTTCCAGACAAAGGGATTCTCTCCAATATAAGAGTCCAGGAACAACCAGAAACTAAATTCAAACAACTAAGATAGCCCAATGGGTAGAGGACAGCATAAAAGTTCAACCAAAAAAGCCAGAGCAATATGGCATCTTCAGAACCCAGTTATCCAGGGGCAAATAGCCCTAGACACACCAGCATAATTGAAATTCAAGGAGATGACCTACCATCAATGCTCATGAAGAAGATAACAGAGGAAACAATAAAATACAAAAAGAAATAGAGGAAGCTGCAGCCAAACAGTCTGTGGCCTTTAGAGAGGAAATGCTTAAATCACTGAATAAAATAAAAGAAACAGTGGATTATTCAAACAAACAGCTGAAGGAATTGACAGAAAAACATGAAAATACAGTCAGACAGGTGAAGGAAACCAACAAAATAGCTCAAGATCTGAAAATAGAATTGGAAAAGTTAAAAAAAGAAAACACAAATGAAAGAAATTGTGGAGAGAAAGAACTTAGGGAAGAAAGCAGGAACTGCAGAAGTTAGCATAACCAATAGGCTACAAGAAATGGAAGAAAGAAACTCAGGTGTGGAAGATACAATGGAAGAAATAGATGTATCTGTCAAAGAAAATGTTAAAGGTAAAAAATTCCTGACACAGACAGTCCAAGAAATTCAAGACAACATAAAAAGACAAAACCTAAGAATAATAGGAATAGAGAAGAAAGAAGATTCGTGCACCAAGGCCCAGAAAATATTTTCAACAAAATCATTGAAGAAAATTTCCCCAAGTTAAAGGAGAGGCCAATAAGAATACAAGAGGCCTATAGAACACCCAATAAATTATACCAGAAAAGAAAATCCTCCCGCCACATATTAATCAAAACTGTAAGTATACAGATCAACGAAAAAATACTAAAAGCTGCAAGGAAAAAAAGCCAAGTAATATATAATGGCAAACCCATTAGAATCACACCTGACTTTTCAACAGAGACTAAGGAAGCCAGAAGGGCCTTTACAGATATCATGCAGTCCCTAAGAGAACACAGATGTCAGCCCAGGCTACTATAACATGCAAAACTCTCAGTCCTCATAGACAGAGAAAACAAGATATTCAATGACAAAAACAAATTTCAACAATACCTACACATATATCTGGCATTACAGAAGACACTGGAAGGGAAAATACAACCCAAGAAAATTAGTTAATTTCAAGAAAACAGAGGAAATAATTAACCTTACTACAGTAAAACAAAAAGCAACCAAGCACACAACCTTATGACCACAGCCAACATCAAATTCAAAGGATCTAACAGCCACTGGTCATTAATCTCTCTCAATATCAATGGACTTAATTCTACAATAAAAAGACACAGACTAACAGAATGGATTCTTAAACAAAACCCAACAATCTGTTGTATACAAGAAACACACCTAAGTCTCAAAGATAGATATTACCTGAGGGTAAAATGATGGAAAACAGCTTTCCAAGCAAATGGATGCAAGAAGGAAACAGGAGTAGCCATTCTCATATCTGATAAAATAGACATTCAACCAAAATTAATCAAAAGAGAATGGGAAGGACACTCCATACTCATCAAGGGAAAATTCCACCAAGAAGGCATCACAATCCTGAACATCTATCCCCAAAATACAAGGGCACCCACATTTGTGAAAGAAATATTGATAAAACTTAAACCACATATACATCCCCACACACTAATAGTGGGAGACTTCGACACCCCACTCTCAACAAAGGACAGGTTAACTAAACAGAAATTGAACAAAGAAACAATGTCTCTGACAGAGGTCATGATTCAAATGGACCAAACAGACATTACAGAACCTTACACCCAAACACAAAAGAATTTATGTTCTCAGGGAACCTTCTCCAAAATAGACCATATAGTTGCTCACAAAGCAAGCTTCAACAGAAACAAGTAGATTGAAATAATCCCTTGTAACCTGTCTGATCACCATGGAATAAAGCTGGACCTCAGTAACAACAGAAATAGCAAAAAGCCTACACATACATGGAAACTGAACAACTTGCTTGGTCAGGGAAGAAATAAAGAAATAAAGTAAAATCTTCCTAGAACTCAATGAAAATGAAGACACAACATACCCAAACTTGTGGGACACAATGAAGGTAGTGCTAAGAGGAAAGTTCATAGCACTAAGTGCCTTCAAGAAGAAATTTGAGAGAGCTCATTGAAGCAACTTAATGGCTCACTTAAAAACCCTAGAAAAAGAAGAAGCAGAGACACCAAAAAGGAGAAGACGGCTGGAAATAATCACACTCAAGGCTGAAATCAATCAATTAGAAACAAATAAAACAATTCAAAGAATCAATGAAACCAAGAGCTGGTTCTTTGAGAAAATCAAAAAGAAAGACAAACCCTTAGCCAAGCTAACTAAAAAGCATAGAGACACCATCCCAATCAACAAAATTTGAAATGAAAAGGGGGACATAACTACAGACACTGAGGAAATCCAAAGAATCATTAGGACTTACTTCAAAAGTCTATATGCCACAAAATTTGAAAATCTAAATGAAATGGACAATTTTCTTGATCGATTCCACTTACCAAAGCTAAATCAGGAACTTGTAAATCAATTAAATCATTCTATATTCTCCAAGGAAATAGAAGCAGTCATCCAAAGTCTCCCATCCAAAAAAAGCCCAGGACCTGATGGTTTCAGCGCAGAATTCTACCAGAAATTCAAAAAAGAGTTAACACCAGTTCTATTCAAACTATTCCACAAAATAGAAACAGAAGGAACATTATCAAACTCATTTTATGAAGCCACAGTCACCTTGGTACCTAAACCTCACAAACTCACAACAAAAAAAAAAAAGAGAACTTCAGGCCAATCTCCCTTATGAACATTGATGCAAAAATACTCAACAAAATACTTGCAAACCAAATACAAGAACACATCAAAGATATCATCCACCATGACCAAGTAGGCTTCATCCCAGGTATGCAGGTGTGGTTCAATATATGGTAATCCATCAATGTGATCCACCATGTTAACAAACTGAAAGAAAAAAAACACATGATAATCTCCCTAGACGCTGAAAAAGCATTTGACAAAATCCAACATCCATTCATGTTCAAAGTATTGGAGAGATCAGGGGTACAAGGCACATATCTAAACATAGTAAAAGTGATATACAACAAACCTATAGCCAACATCAAAGTGAACTGAGAAAAACTTAAAGCAATCCTACTGAAATCAATGAAAAGACAAGGCTGCCCACTCTCTCCATATCTCTTCAACATAGTTCTGGAAGTTCTTGCTAGAGTTATAAGACAGTTGAAGGAGATCAAGGGGATAGAGATTGGAAAGGAAGAAGTCAAATTATCACTATTTGCAGATAATATGATAGTATACATGAGTGACCCCAAAAACTCTACCAGGGAACTCCTACAGCTGATAAACACCTTCAGCAAAGTGGCCAGATACAAAATTAACTTAAAAAACTTCAGTAGCCCTCCTGTATACAAAAGACAAAAGGGCTGACAAAGAAATTTGGGAAACAACACCCTTCACAGTAGCCAAAAAGGACATAAGGTACTTCGGAGTAACCCTAACCAAGGAAGTCAAAGACTTGTATTAAAAAATTTCCAGTCTCTGAAGAAAGAATTAGAAGAAGATATCAGAGGATGGAAAGATCCCCCATGCTCATGGATCTGCAGGATTAACATAGTAAAAATGGCCATCTTACCAAAAGAAATCTACAGATTCAATGCAATTCTCATAAAATTACCAACACAAATCTTTACAGACCTGGAAAGAAAATTCCCAACTTCATATGGAATAACAAGAAAACCAGAATTGCTGAAACAATCCTCTACAATAAAAGAACTTCTGGAGGTATCCCAATCCCTGATCTTAAGTTGTACTAGAGAGCAACAATATTAAAAATTGCATGGTACTAGCATAGAAACAGAATGGTGGATCAGTGGAACCTAATAGAGGACCCAGAAATAAACCCGCACACATATGGACACCTGATCTTTGACAATGGTGCCAAAACCATACAATGGAAAAAAAGATAGCATCTTCAACAAATGGTGCTGGTCCAACTGGAAGTCTACATGTAGAAAAATAAAAATAGATTCTTACTTATCACCCTGCACAAAACTAAAGTCCAAGTGGATCAAAGACCTCAACATAAAACAAGACACATTGAATTGGCTAGAAAAAAAAAGTGGGGAATACCCTAGAACTCATTGGTATAGGATTAAAGTTCCTGAACAGAACAACAACAGCACAGGCTTTATGAAACTGAAAAGCTTCTGTAAAGCTAAGGACAGTGTCATCAAAACAAAGCCATTGCCTAGAGATTGGGAAAAAAATTTTCACCCGTCCTTTATCTGACAGAGGACTCATATCGAGTATATATAAAGAACTAAAGAAGCTGAAAAGGAGCAAACCAAGTAATCCACTTAAAAAATGGGGAACAGTGCTAAACAGAGAATTCTCTGTAGAGGAATATGGAATGGCAGAGAAACATTTAAAGAAATGCTCAACCTCATTAGCCGTTAGGGAAGTGCAAATCAAACCACCCTGAGATTTCACCTTACACCCATCAGAATGGCCAAAATCAAAAACTGAAGTGACAACACATGCTGGAGAGGTTGTGGAGAAAAGGGAACCCTTCTTCACTGCTGGTGGGAACGTAAACTGGTATAAGCACTCTGGAAATCCATCTGGCGCTTTATCAGAAGGAATAGCGCTTCCCCAAAATCCAGCCATACCACTCCAGGGCATATATCCAAAAAGAGGCTCAAGTACACAAAAAGGTCATTTGCTCAACCATGTTTGTAGCAGCTTTATCTGTAATAGCCAGAGGCTGGAATAACCCAGATGCCCCTCAACTGAAGAATGGATGCAGAAACTGTGGTACATGTATTCAATGGAATATTACTCAGCAATGAAAAATAAGGAAATCATGAAATTTGCAGGTAAATGGAGGGACCTTGAAAGGATCATCCTGAGTGAGTTGTCCCAGTATCAAAAAGACACACATAGTATATACACATAGTATATATCACTCATATAGACATACAACATAGGACAAACCCACTAAAATATGTGCATCTAAAGAAACTAAGCAAGAGAGAGGACTCTAACTAAAACACTCAATCCCCATCCTGAAAGGCAAAGAGGATGGACATCAGAAGAAGAAGAAAACAGGAAACAACCTAGGAACCTTCTACAGAGGACTACTGAAAGGCAGAAGAAAACAGGAAACAAACTAGGAACCTACCACATAGGGCCTCTGAAAGCCTCTGCCCTACAGACTATCAAAGCAGATGCTGAGCCTGATGGGCAACTGTTGGGCAGAGTGAATGGAATTTTATGTAAGAAGTGGGAAATAGCAAGAACTGAAGAGGACAGGGTCTCCACAAAGACAGCAAAAGAACAAGAAAATTTGAACACAGGCAACTTCCCAGAGACTCATACTCCAACCAAGGACTATTCGTGGAGATAACCTAGCACCCCTGCACAGATGTAGCCCATGGCAGTTCAGTGTCCAAGTTAGTTACATAGTAAAGGGGAAGAAGGTCTGACTCTGACATAAACTGATTGGCCTCCTCTTTGATCACGTCCCCCTGAGGGGGGAGCAGCCTTACCAGGCCACTGAAGAAGACAATTGCAGCCACTCCTGACATGATCTGTTAGACTAAGATCAGAAAGGAGAGGAGAACCTCCCCTATCAGTGTACTTGGGGAGTGGCAGAAAGAAAAGGGAGGTTGGGATCCGGAGGAAAGAAGGGAGGGGCCTATGGGGGGATACAAATGAATAAAGTGTAATTAATAAATATCTAAAAAGAAATCCCTTTTGGATATATGCCCAGTAGTGGTATGGCTGTATCTTGAGGAAGCGCTATTCCTAGTTGTCTGAGAAAGCCCCAGATTGATTTCCAGAGTGGTTGTACAAGTTTACATTCCCACCAGCAGTGGAGAAGGGTTCCCCTTTCTCCACAACCTCTCCAGCATGTGTTGTCACTTGAGTTTTTGATCTTGGCCATTCTCATGGGTGTAAGGTGAAATCTCAGGGTTGTTTTGATTTGCATTTCCCTAATGGCTAGTGAGGTTGAGCATTTCTTTAAGTGCTTCTCTGCCATTCGGTATTCCTCTACAGAGAATTCTCTGTTTAGCTCTGTTCCCCATTTTTTAAGTGGATTACTTGGTTTGCTGCTTTTCAGCTTCTTTAGTTCTTTATATATACTGGATATGAGTCCTCTGTCACGAAACAACCTAGGAACCTACCACAGAGGGCCTCTGAAAGCCTCTGCCCTTCAGACTATCAAAGCAGATGCTGAGCCGGATGGGCAACTGTTGGGCAGGTGAATGGAATTTTAGGTAAGAACTGGGAAATAGTAAGAGCTGGAGAGGACAGGGTCTCCACAAGGAGAGCAACAGAACAAGAAAATTTGAACACAGGGAACTTCCC